>NC_082690.1:34577084-34930466 GCF_949987515.2 Delphinus delphis
AGCACTGTATAAGTTTAGGGTGCACAGCAAAATGATTTGATTCACATACATCATGAAGGGATCAGCACAATAAGTTTAGTGAACATCCATCATCCCATACAGATACAAAATTAAACTGGAAGTGTGTACTTTTTGATTGCCTTCATCCAATTCCCCCTTCCCCCTCTTCCCCTACATCCTATTTCTAGTAACCACAAATCTGATCTCTTTTCCTAAAGTTTGTTTGTTTGTTTGTTTTTGAAGTATAGTTGACCTACAACACTATGTTGGTTCCTGGTATACGACATAGTGATTCGATATTTCTGTGCATTTCAAAGTGATCACCATGATAAGTCTAGTTATGATATGTCACAAATGGCAAAATTTCATTCTTTCTTTGGCTGAGTAGTAGTCCATATATATATGTGTGTGTGTGCGTGTATATATATATATATATATATATATATATATATATATATATATATATATATACATATGGCACATCTTCTTTATCCATTTATCTGTTGATAGTCACTTAGGTTGCTTCCATACCCTGACTATTGTAAATAATGCTGCAATGAACATAGGGGTGCATATATCTTTTCTGATGAGCATTTTTGGTTTCTTAGATAAATACCCAGGAGTGAAATTGCTGGTTCATACGGTAGTTCTATATTTAATTTTTTGAGGAATCTCCATACTGTTTTCCATAATGGCTGCACCAATTTACATTCCCAAAAACAGAGCTTGAGGGGTCCCTTTTCCCCACCTCACAATTCTCTTCTTTAACTCAACTCCTCCCCTTCTCCATACACTATTGTGACTTTGTAGTCATATTTTTGTTAAACTATAGCTTCAAAATATATAAAATCATGCCTCTTATACAAATATAAAATAAACATTCCAAGGTTTTATTTAACTTATTAATTAATAAGCAAACCATTAAAATGCTATAACTCATTTAAAGCAGAATTTGAAGAACAGACTATGCAATCAGGAATGATGAAATAAATGTAACCCTTTTTTGAGCTAGAAGCCCATGGGGTGGTAGACAGTAAGGAGGGGTCAACAGCTTATAAGGAATATTGTCTCTGAGGTAAACTATAATTTCTGTAACTTGGAAACTCCCAAGGAGACATATGACATTTGGAAGTATGAGTATTTGCCACTGAGGCTTCAATACAGCTCGGAGCCTACTGTGAAGTTCTTTCCTCAGGTAGGGAACTTATGATTCCAGGTGATTAGTGAACCCACTGCCAAATATTTGTGTCTATCCAGAAGCTCTTATAGATTCATAAATCACAGAAAACATTTTATCTTAAATTTTATAGCCCTCTTAGAGCAATAAAGTCAATAAAAGTGAGGTTCACTTATCTTTAAATAATTAAAATCTTTTTTTTTTTTTTTTTTTTTCGGTACGCGGACCTCTCACTGTTGTGGTCTCTCCCGTTGTGGAACACAGGCTCCGGACGCGCATGCTCAGCATCCACGGCTCATGGGCCCAGCCGCTCTGCCGCATGTGGGATCTTCCCAGACCAGGGCAGGAACCCGTGTCCCCTGCATCGGCAGGCAGACTCTCAACCACTGCGCCACCAGGGAAGCCCTAAATAATTAAAATCTTGATTTTCAATATCTATTAGATGTCGAGGTAGTCAACTGAATCCATTTTTAAAGTGCATTAAAACCTCTATTTTCATGAAATTGAAGGGTGTTTTAGCCACTTGGAGGCAAAAATTCTGGGCCAGATGTTGCAGACCAAGTCTACCCTACTATTTTGATCATTTGATCCTTGAATTAGCATTGCAATGTATTTCTGTATACTTTTAAGTAGATACATACAGCAAGTTTGTCTAACTTATTATAATTTTCTAGAAGCAATAATATAGTACGAGCACCTTAAGCTCCATTCTTAGGTATATGTGTGCTGTCTCTAAAGCTGGGTTTTGTGAGAGAAAGACTTCCAAAGTGAGAAGTTTTCTAAGTAAACAGAGGTATAGGGAAGAGGAGGGCTTGAATTTGAGGAGTGTCTGTAGGAATCAACATTGTAATCTTATAAAATAACTAGTACCACTGCAGTGGCTTTAAGAGAGCACTGCCCTGTTCAGTGCAGAAATACTTCAAAGATTGCATTGCCTTGCTTTGCTTTCTAAATAGAAAAAATAGATTAAAAAGGGCTTAAAATTTATCGAAATCTTTCTTAGTCCACTAAACAAAATAAGACTTAACTTTGTACTGAGTCATCTACATTAATGGAATCATCCAGTTTTTGGTGTAGGACTATTACAAGAAGTTTATAATTGGGGTAGTCTGCAACTTATTCAATATTGAGATTTAAAAAAAAATCACCTGTTTCACAGTGTTCAAATGAATTCATATAATATATCAAGGAAATTATTTTTGGTGAAAATGGATTAATTTGAAATGTGCCTCCTAAAATTGTCATTAATAGAAATTAATTTATAGTCTGCTTATATAAGCTTGTTGAAATAGATATTTTTATCTTATTTTCCCAATATGATGAATACTGATTAAAAACATAATATATAAAAATTACAAATAATTTATGCTGTCTCCATTACTCATTTCTTACAAACAGATTGACTGAGCAGACCTTGATAAGTAGTCTTTTTTATTAGTAATTGCATATACAGGTTACACAGCAGTTGAAGTCAGTGATACTTTCCATAGGGTCCCAGGTACTTAAACTCTCTGTGGGCCTTGGTTTTCTCTTTCATAATAACTGATGTTTTTCTCACTGAGCTGCTTTAAGGGTTAAATAAATCAGTACATGGAAAGTTTAGGCTCTGGCACACACTAAATAATAAATAATGTTCATTATTATCTTCATTATTTGTACTATTGCTTGCTCCGTTCAAGTTCACCTCTGCACTGACCTCATGTAGATTGTGCTTATGCCTCCACACCTTCCATCTTCCTCTCTTGTCTTTGAAACAGTGTCTTCGTTTCAAGATTCTTTCCTGAGTCCTGAAACCTTCCCTGAGCCAAAGCTCCCCTCTTATGGTTCTGTAGGTTGCACTTTGCACAATTCTAGGTGGCTCCCTTTACATTGTGTTCATCATGTTTGGAGAATTATGATGACAGTATTCTAGCAAATATCACAAAGTGTCTTGAGGAAAGCTGTTTATGCCAATTTGTACAAAGTCAACATTTGGGCTAATGGAGTTACAATTTATTATTCATCATTGAGTTTTATTAGTTTCCAAATATAGTGCAGCAGCTGGAAAGTTAGACTTGGCATGTATGCTCCTTGAGAACGGGGAACGTAGGTGGCCAAGAAATGTTTGTTGAGTGGTTAAGATTAACTGAGCCTTAATGTAAGATCCAAGTTGCATCAATTTTAGTATGAATTTTAGGATAGAAGACCTTAAATCTTATTGGTTGTCTTGCTCAAAGCTATGCCTGAGCACTTGGTCTGCAGTCACAGGAATTAAATGGCTCCCACAAAACATTGAAACCTATGCCACTTCTAAGGATTAGCTTTCTTATTTTAAAATTGGGCTAAGAGCACTTATCCCGCCTGCCTAATTCTGAAAATCAAAAAAGATCTTGTTTGGGAAAGTGATGCATAAACGTAAAAGTATTATATTTTGTTCCACATGTCTTGGCAGAAATTTTTCCAATTTCTTTTTCTTATCATGACCTGCTTTGCCTCTGCCCTCCTTCCACTTCTTTCTTGAACTCCTACATGGAGCACAAGTTGAGCAGGTAACAGCTCTTGCTTGCTGTTCACGGTGTTAAAGAGGCTGTTAATAAAAAGCTGCATCTTAGGAAGGGCTTGATCAGATTTTCAGTCTATTGGAAACCCCCGCTGAGAGGGCGTTTGGGGTAGGTGAGGCCTCCAAACAAATAGAACAGAGAAGCCCAATGTGAAAGCAGATTTTATCTACGAAACAGAAACAGACTCACAGACATAGAGAACAGACTTGTGGTTACCAAGGGGGAAGGGGCATGGAGGAGGGATGGATTGGGAGTTTGGGGTTAGCAGATGCAAACTATTGTATATAGAAAGGGTAAACAACAAGGTCCTACTGCATAGCACAGGGAACAATATTCAATATCCTATGATGAATCATAATGGGAAAGAATATAAAAAGAATGTATATATATGTATAACTGAATCACTTTGCTGTACAGCAGAAATTAACACAACATTGTAAATCAGCTATACTTCAATTAAAAAAAAGTAAAGCAGGTTTGAGGAGGTCAGTGGGAAGTGGGCCCTGGAGTTATCAGAAGAAGCCACCCTTGTTGGGGCCATTTTTCTGGTTATCTGGCCTTTCTCATGACCATAGACTTGTACTGGGAGTTCCTGGAGGCCTAGCCCTGAGCAGACACAATCCATGCAATTTAAAGTTATGAACACTACAATTCAAACTGACACTTGAGGAATCTTAACATTTGGCTCTTGGATTAAAAGAGACAGCTTGTTCCTTTTCACAAACACATGGTTTCCTAGACTGAAGACTGAGCAACTCTGAATTTGGTAGGCAAGGCCGAAGCGGAACATAAGCTGATGCTTTAATAGAATGAGAATGGATGCTCCCAGTTCCCATAAACATTCATTTTTTTCCAGCTCATGTGCACCTTTTCTCGGGGATGAAATCAATCTTTTTGAAATAAGGAAATGAACTGTGTCACTAGCCCTCAGAGTTATGAGTGAAAAATATGGTAGATGTTCAGCCTTTCACAGGGGCAGAGAATAATTCAGCACACTGAAGATGTCATGTCTATTCCTCAGATGATTTTAGCCAACATTTACCAAAAATCTAGTAAATTTGAACTCTTTAAAAGTTTTTAGATTATCCTGCCTGCTTTTTCTTTTTAAAAATGTGGGAATAGTTAGTGATTACTATGCTTTTTCTTTTTAAAATAAAAACAAAATCATAGATCTTTATAGCCAGAAGAATCATTAAGACACCCTGTAGTTAAATCCTTTCAACTTAAAGATGAGATACTGAGGCTCAGAGTGGTGAAATGATTGCCCAAGGTCACAGAGCAGAAAGTTGTAGAGCTGGGACTCAACTCAAGCTTTACTCCTTCTCTTTCCTCTACGCTGTTAAAAGAAAAAGAAAAAATAGGACAGTTTCTTCTCATCAATGACAACATAAAGGTTGGGTTAAAAACCTTTTGGTTGGAACTCAGCTACATATAACAATATTTAAGAAGGTGGGTTGATATCTGACTTATCTCCATTGTGGCTCTTTCATCTCTGGGACTTTGGGGAAATTAGTTAATCTTTCTAAGTTTTAGTTTCCTCCTTCCTAAAAAGTGGAAAATGACAGTACATAATCACTTAATCCACACAATTATATGATGAAGTAATTCATGTAAAGTAATTCATGTACAGCATCGAGCCAGACACAGAGTGAATGCTTAATAAATATTAGCTATTATTTTTATGGTTACATCTGACAAAATTTTTTGAGGATGCTTTTCGTGGTTAGATCCTTCTGCAGTGGAAAAATGTTACAGTCAATGTTCCTTGGACTCTAAGTAATATTGGAATCCTGATGAGCAAATTGAAGTATTTAAAAGTCCAACACTCCATTTGCATATTCAGTATCCTTCAGAAAGACCTGCCCTCCCAGGATTTTTGACATCAGACAATCAATTTCAGTTATTTTCCAAATGAATAGCAAGTGTAAGAGCTTTACCAAAAAGGAGAAAATAGTTAAGTCAGCTTCCCTGCCTTTGTCTGTGGTGTTCCCTCAGCTTGGAATGCTGTTCTCTTTTCCTCCTGTCCAAATTCTACTAATCCTTCGTAGTCTTGCCTCAAATGTAGCAGGAACCGTGCACTAGCTTCCCGTGCTTTCTTCTTGAAAAGCATTTATCACTGTTATTTACAAGTTTCAAAATAGATAGATGTTGCTTTTTCCAGGTAGCTTTTGGCACGCCTTCTACCCCTAGGTTAAATCTCACCTTTGCACCACAGCACCCTGCATTTTCCCATCCCAGAACTTGGAGAGGTAATGTGACACCTTAGAGCACTAGTTCTGCTGCCAGATCACCTGGGTTCAAATTCTGGCTCTGCCTTTTCCTTAAATTTGATTTTGAATAGGCTACACACCTTCTCTGTACTTGTTCTCCCCTTTCTAAGATGAGGCTTAAACAGTGCCTATCTCAGGAGTTCAGAATGAGGATTAAATGGGCTAATTCATTTAAGCACATAGTAAAAGTTAGTTAGCCATTATTATTAACTCATATTATCACGATCGTCCACTTACTTGTCAATATATCCTTCCAGATTATAAACTCCATGAAATCTGTACTACTGTTGGTCTCATCATTATATTCTCTAAGGCCAAGCAAAAATATTCATTGATGATGGAAGTGAAGCTGTGTGATCTTGAAGGGCAGGGATTATATTTTATTCACCTGTATATAGTCAGTGTCTAATACTGGCCTAATACATTGATAGTCAATAAATGTTTGATGAACGAATGAATAAATGAATGAGTGCATATTAGCCTCTCCAACATCTCTCTGCCAAGCTTGGAATTAATTGCTAATTCCTTTGTGCCCCTGGATTCTCACAGCACTTAGCTGGTTCCTTTCCTATACCACTTGTGCATGACCTCCCTGCATTATACAGTTTGTACTTCCGTTTCCCTAAGTTTTGAACTTTTTCAAGATGAGGCCCTGTGTTCATGCGAATTCCTTCAGCACTTATCATAGTGTAAGTGCCCAAGGCATGCTTGCTTCAAAACGAAACTAAACAACAATGACTTTGGTCAAAGGTGATTTGAAACATGTTGAGAATCTTATTGATTGCTGAGTCCCTGGTTCCATCATGATTTCCCTCCAAAAATTTTTTAAGATGAATTTCCTAAAAAAAAAAAAAAAAAATAAGAACTTATTTTTAAAAAGTGACAAGTAGTCATTCTCAGAAAAAATTCCGGGAGAAGTTGTTTTTTATTTACTCCTAACTCTGAATTCAATTATTCAGAACTACATATTGTATTTGTTTTTTCAAAAATTGTCTTCTTTACACTGTGTTATGCTTTGGATCTTATTTAAAAGACAACATGTACTTCATCTTAATTTAAGCTACTGAAATCTCATAGTATTCTCTGGAGGCAAGAGGCCAGCTCGTTACAATATGGACATTGAGATCAAGTTGAATCAGCAACATCTCAGAAATGCATGTTGTAGCTGAACACAGCATCCAGTGTTGTCTGTGTTTTTATTTCAATAGCACTCACGTCAGGGTTAGAGCATACATTCTTTCCCTGGTTTGTTAATTCTGACAAAATGTCATTCTTGTCAAAGTGCCTACAGAGGCCCACAATAGATGTTAAAAATGTAGCCTTGTAGAAAATGCTGTTAATATGATTTAGCTTTTGAGGTCAAGATGTTTTTCTATATAAGCATTTTGGTTTTTGTCATACCTCAGCATGAATACTTCTATGTTTGTTTGACTTTCATAAAGGAACCGATTTGTTGAAGTATAGTCACATAACTGGTAATTAGGCATTAAGATTATCCCCAAATTCTGCCAGGGCACTGAGGGTCATATAGGCTTGTAGATGTCTAGCTAATGAGTTGGACCCATTTTTTAAAAATCATTTTTCATGCTTATTAGAATGAACTTATATTCCTTTATTACCCAGTACAAATTCTTTCCATATCAAGCCCAGAGCATAAAATTAAAATTGCATGAAACATTGATCTCCTTCTTCATTAATCACACTAGTTAATTGTGTGATAGAGGTGTCAGCCTCTATCTATCTAACGGCAGATGCTTTCTGACCACCAATATAATGCTGAATATTTGCTGTGTACACTTTAAAGGGAACTGAGATGTGTATAATACAAACCATTCTCCTTTCATTATACCATGAGTTGAGAATTTTACCCGCATTATACTTAGGGATAACTTTAATTAGGAATATCTGACAGCTAATCCAAGGATAATGACTTTGAGGGCTTAAATGAACAAAAGGATAAAATAGTGTAAAAGTAGGTCAAATTAATTTTTACAAAATTAAATATTCATTTCGATAGCGTTTTGAGAACATTTTTTGAATTTCTTTGTTTAGCTTACTTAATATGTTACGTGAAATAAGTAACCAAATAATCACTCCATAATTCTATAATCACATGGTACTGCATCTAGAAAAACATGCAGCATGCAATGCCCTTTGAAAAGTGTTATACAGTGACCATTAACAAAGTCTTGTGCAATTGAGGATAGTCTGATAGAATAAGTCTTCAATCTATTGACTTCCTTTCGTTATAACTTTTAAAGTCTATTCTCATTTAACTTTCAATCAGTTGCCCCCCAAAGGGTAAGATTATATTAAGGTACAGAGTAACATATAAGTTATACCTATATGCATTTCTTACTCTGTTTTGTTTTTCTAGGAACACCAAAAAATAGAACCTTGTTACTTATATCAGAGATGAATCAAGAACTCCAGGTATTTAGGCTGATATGAGAACATTTTTCTTAGGGGAAAAAAAAAATTAAATGTTAACCTAGTCAGTGAGTTTAGAATTGGTCAGTAAAGCTTATTATTATTATTTTAATTTACTTGACACAGATATCCAGTGTGCTAGATATTTAATGTTGAAATTAGCCTTATCTTATTAGCATAAATTGTATGATTACACAGTAGTTCAAGAATTGTTTTGTGAACGTTAACTATCTGTGCATCACTGTGCTAGATCCTGGGGATACAGAGGTGAAAGAATTCCTGATTTCATGGAGCTCACACACTATTGGGAAAGAGAGATTAGCAAACCAACGTTTATAATAATGTGGTTTGTATGGAGTGTTATAGGTACTCAGGGAAGAGGCTCCTAATCACAGAGAGGGAGGTCAAGAAACTCCCTGGCAGAGTGATCCCAGAGGACAGTCTGAAAGGAAAGTTAGTTCCACATGAGAAGACTGGAGGGAATGGAGTCCAGAAAAAGAGAACAGCATGGACAACAGCAGGAAGACTTGGAATAGAACAGTAATATTCTAGCCTGGTTATGGCTCTAGGGTTCAGTATGTGCTGAGGAACAGCAAGAGATGAGGCTGGAGAAGCAAGGACCACACCACGAAGTCTCCCATGACATGCTCAGGAGGTTGGATTAATTCTTGAAAGCAACCCAGAGACTCTGAACCATTTCCAAAAAACTTAGTGACATGGTAAGATTTGATTTTTTTATTACCAAACCCACGCTGATAACAGTGAGGAAGTTAGACCAGGGAGGCCGGGCTAGGTGGTTTTTACAGTATTTCAAATGAGAAATGATAATGTCCTGGGCCGAAATAGTGACAAGGGAATGAAAAGGAAGGAAGAGATGGGAGACAGGAAGACTCAACAGAACTTGGTTATATGTACACATATTAATAGGAAATTTGACCAAAGTCAGTTTGGGTCAATATGTGAGATGTTTTCTCCCTGTTTCTCTTTCTCCTTTTCCCTTGTTTCTTACCAATCAGATTTTGTTATGTCCTAGTTGCCTCAGGAAGGTATGGGGCAAAGAGAGTAGAAGTAGCCAACATATTTTTGGTTATTGTTTTTCAAAAGCCTAAGGTTTAGGAGAGTGAAGGGGCGTTTGCAGAGTCTATAGAAAGAAGTAGAATGCATGGGAGCAATGATTTGTTATTTAAAAAATATAAAGAAATCCTCTGGATTAAAAAGAGATTCCCTTGTCAAAAGCCTAAGGTTTAGGAGAGTGAAGGGGCGTTTGCAGAGTCTATAGAAAGAAGTAGAATGCATGGGAGCAATGATTTGTTATTTAAAAAATATAAAGAAATCCTCTGGATTAAAAAGAGATTCCCTTGTCACCAGAAGGAAAAGATCAGAAGAATTTAGCTGAGTGGCTCTGGCTCTGGATCCTCTGTGATGTGGCATCAGTCATATGATGGCTTGACTGAAGTGGCGGATCGGCTTCTCATGGCAGTGGCGAGACCAGAGACAGAAGTTGTTACAGGACGCATTCTGGCATGTGGAACTGAGAACAGTTTTGAGACAAGATGTTTGTGCCTCAAGGGTGGCCCAGAAGCAGCAGAGATCCATAGGCTCTGAGGGGATCACGTGACAGGAACAGCAAATGCTCTGGCAGAAACAGTTAAACAAGTGCCCCAATAATTAGAGAGTATCCACCACCGTGTTGTTTGACAATGCTTAAGCCCTTAGGAACCTTGAGAGAATCTTGAGGGAAACCTCCAAAACGAATAAGGTTAAGTTTAACACTTGCTCTGAGAAACAGGAATGGAAACTCCAATTACAGACTGGATTGCTTTCTAGAAAATAAAGGGAAGTTTTGTTTCTTCCACATCTGAGTTTGTAAACTGGGCTTTATATTTACTACACGTATTTTGGGGCTTTGAAAAATTATACTCCTCACGTTCTTTTCTGAATTTCTCTGGAAAAGAATGTATCAAGAAACTTGAGCAAATGGAGAAAAGAGTAGACAATATTAGTAAAATATAAGAACAATGAGAAGGAAATAAGAGTATTAAAAAGATTCTTTAGCAAGGACCAAGGTTATTATAAGAAAGTTTTTCTCATCTGGCAATTTTTTTAGTCTTTCTCTAAAGAATCCACCAGATCTGTAAAATGCTTTGTGTTTTATCTGCTCCAGAGGTTTTTGAAATAATAGCACTTTTTGTGTGTGTATCAGTCTCTGTCTGAAACTTTTTCTTTGTAAGTGAACACTTTATGATAAAATGAAAAGCTTATTGTCTATCTGTCTTCTTTCTTAAAGATGCTCTCTGCTCTGGGTGGGGCCATCTGTCACTAAGTGGGCACAGGGAAGGAGGTAACACTTCCATTACCTAGCAGTGACTAGAGCTTCCTAGGATTGCTGAAACTGTGGGGTCACAAGCGTGCTTTGGGGGATCCTATTACATGTTTTTTGGTGTTATCATTGCCTTCTCACAGTCTGACTTTGCTGCAAATGATAACCCCAGTTTGGCACAAACCCTTTAAAACAGAACTCTTGTCTGCTTCTGTCGTCTCTTTCTCCCCAGTTTTTCTTTAAAGGTAAGTTCTTTACCATCAAAATCACTCATGAGGATTTCATTTTGTCTGTGATACTCCCAAAGGCACTGTGGAAGGCACTATCGCAGTTCTGGAATGCCTATATACTTGTAGCTTTGGTTGTATTCTTTATAGAGAAGGTCTGGGAGACAGCCAGGTTGGTCGACATCCATATATACTGAGCATCTTATTTGCAAGAAGTGGGGGCATAGGGGGTGCTTCTTCAATCAACTTCCGGAAAGCTTTTCATACTGAAATGCAGTTCTTCTGTCCACTGTTGTTACATGACCCTGGTTTCTCATTACATACTTGATTATCTTTGTTTAAGAACTCTCCTTTTATCCACATAGGAGCATATGATAAACAACACTAAAACATTTTTCCGTTAGTTTGAAGTATAAATTCACTATTGATTCAGATCTTACAGTTGATGAAAAACTCTTACAGCTTTACAGACTTCAAAAAAATATATAGTTTAAAACCTCTTTGTGTTTTCAGCATCTTCAATGGTTATACAGATTTCTCTCCAGAATCCTGGAGTTCCTTCTGGAGACCCCAAGTACCAAGTTCAAAGAAGAAGGAGATGGTCATTCATTCATTCATTCATTCTGAGAATGAATATTTATTGAGCACCTTTCGTGGGCCAGGTGCTGTGGTAGGAACCTAGGACACGTGCTGGTGCTGAACAGACCCTCCCCCTGAGAACTCCTCACTTGGAACTTGTGAGGGAGGTAGATAATGTGCAGTGGGATTAAATGATATAATACACATAAAGCACTTACCACAGGGCCTAGTGTGTAGTTAAGTACTACTCAATAAACATTATTACTATTTATTATTACTTCTGTTATCATCTGATGGGTGCTGTTGGACTAACTCTTTAAGCTTCACTGTCTGGGGTTGGGCTTCCGATAGTTGTTGCACTAAGGTCACTAAGTTCATCAACCTCAGAAACTATCTTGGTGTCTGGCATTAGGAGAGAATCTGTTTTGAAGGAAATGCTGGCCTGCTTGTGTGCCTTGAGTCTAAATTGAAGGAGATATAGCCAGTAACCGCTTCCCATTACCCTGAAGCCACATTTCCAGCTTCTAGAATGCATGATTAAAACTTTTTCCTTCACTCTTTCCCTCCATCATTAGTGTGATATGTCAAAACAAGATGCAGCATATCAATCATTTCTTGGAGGAATTCAATAGCAGTTTTTGTGAGTAATGAAAATAATTACCAGGTTGATAGGGGATTTACTATTGAAAATCTGATATAACAGTTGTCTCACATGGTAGAAAGTGTCAAACAAACCAGAAAAGAAAACCGAGATACCAGTAGAAGTAACAAAGATGGGATAGAGTTTACTCGGAAAACTATAACTTATGATTAAACATTTCTCACCATGGTTAAGGATCTAGATGGGAAATTATCGACTAAGAATTTCTAGAACACAGACTAGAACCTATAGCTTAATCTCTAGTCATGGATATTCACATTAAGGTAAGATAACTTGTAGACTTTATCTGATATCTCAACTTTCATCTCTATTTTGTATTTAATTTGATTTAGTTGTTTGTTCAATGAATAAGATCTTTAAATTTAAAAACAAATGTGGACTTCCTAACACCATATACAAAAATAAACTCAAAATGGATTAAAAACCTAAATGTAAGGCCAGATACTATAAAACTCTTAGAGGAAAACATAGGCAGAATACTCTATGACATAAATCACAGCAAGATCCTTTTTGACCCACCTCCTAGAGTAATGGAAATAAAAACATAAATAAACAAATGGGACCTAATGAAACTTAAAAGCTTTTGCACAGCAAAGGAAACCATAAATAAGATGAAAAGACAACCCTCAGAATGGGAGAAAATACTTGCAAATGAAGCAACTGACAAATGATCAATGTCCAAAATATACAAGAAGCTCATGCAGCTCAATATCAAAAAAATAAAAAACCCAATACAAAAATGAGTGGAAGACCTAAATAGACATTTCTCCAAAGAAGACATACAAATTGCCAACAAACACATGAAAAGATGCTCAACATCACTAATCATTAGAGAAATGCACATCAAAACCACAATGAGGTATCACCTTACACCAGTCAGAATGGCCATCACCAAAAAATCTAGAAACAATAGATGCTGGAGAGGGTGTGGAGAAAAGGGAACCCTCCTGCACTGTTGGTGGGAATGTAAATTGATACAGCCACTATGGAGAACAGTATGGAGATTCCTTAAAAAACTACAAATAGAACTACCATATGACCCAGCAATCCCACTACTGGGCATATACCCTGAGAAAACCATAATTCAAAAAGAGATATGTACCACAATGTTCATTGAAGCACTATTTACAATAGCCAGGACAAGGAAGCAACCTAAATGTCCATCAACAGATGAATGGATAAAGAAGATGTGGCACATATATACAATGGAATATTACTCAGCCATAAAAAGAAACGAAATTGAGTTATTTGTAGTGAGGTGGATGGACCTAGAGTCTGTCATAGAGATTGAAGTAAGTCAGAAAGAGAAAAACAAATACCGTATGCTAACGCATATATATGGCATCTAAAAAAATGGTACTGTTGAACCTAGTGGTAGGGCAGGAATAAAGACACAGACGTACAGAATAGACTTGAGGACATGGAGAAGAGGTAGGGGAAGCTGGGATGAAATGAAAGAGTAGCAATGACATATATACACTACCAAATGTAAAATAGATGGCTAGTGAGAACTTGTTGCATAGCACAGGGAGATCATCTCCATGCTTTATGATGACCTAGAGGGGTGGGATAGGGAGGGTGGGAGAGAGGTTCCAGAGGGAGGGGATATGGGGATATATGTATATGTATAACTGATTCACTTTGTTGTACAGCAGAAACTAACACAACATTGTAAAGCAATTATACTCCAATAAAGATGTAAATAAAATAAAATAAAATGCCATGTGAAGAATGGGAAAAAAAAATAAAAACAAGTGTGGTGATCATTGTAAGTTTGCTATTTTTTATATAGTCAAGAAGGAACATTTTAAAATACTTTTATCTATTATCACTTAATAAAAGAAAGGGTATTTTAAATACCAAAAAGATAAAAAGGGCATAATCTCAGAATAAAGAATAGTTCTACAAATGAATAAAATTAATTTAATAAAAAAATCTATACACTGTCTTTAATTTTCTCATTTTCTAAAGCACAGTAGGACAAGCTGTCACAGACTGATACTATTCAACTATTATTTTTTAGTGATTTTATATGAACCTGTTGTGTCTTCCTAGCATGCTTCGTGAGGGCCAATACTAGAGCAAACCCTTCTCATTCTCCCTGAGAGCACCCACCTGCACTAGACACAGAATAAAGTCTCAGTGAGATTGTAATAGATTAGCTCACTGTAAGAATATTCTACTAATGAGAGCTATGTGAAACTGGAAAGGATTATTTTTGTGTCAATAAGTTGTATGTCATTTGAGGTAATCAAGCAGAGGCTGAAAGACTTGTCTGGGAGGGTTATAAAGGGCATTTTTTCTAATCTGAATTTTCTAGAAAAAGATCCTGAGGCAAGATTTAAAGTGCTAATGATTTATTTGAGAGATGCCAAACCTAGGGCAGACAGTGAGTAAAAAGGCAAGTGAGGAAGGCAGGCTGTGAAGCAATGAGAAATCAGGTACTATTTCACAACAGATTACGAAAAGACATAGGAGGGCGCTCAGTAAGTGACTCTTTTTTGTATAAGGACATTTTCAGGATGGGCTTTAAAGAGAAATTTTGCCTAGATTCATTTATGGAAGCAAAAAATAGGGGAATTATACTCAACATTTGCTTTGCGGATTAACTCCTCTGCACTTCTGAGTTTTATCATCTGACACCTTCAAAAGCTGCTCTCTGTCACATCCCATGCCTTGAATGTGTAGTGTTTTGTCTAATCTGGAAGTGACGGGAAGAGCCAGAAACTCCATGTGTGGGATTTGTCAGCCACATTGCTTTGAGGTGGCCAAAGGTGAGAAGGAGCTGGACCTAGGGCAGGTAGCTCATTGGTCTCAGGGGGAGGAACACTGTGAGCAAAGTGTTGTTGGCTGAGTTGGACAGAGCAGCTGAGGGTCCAGGGAACAGCTGCCTCTAAGGAAACCTGAGAAGTATATAAAATTTGTTTCCAAGATAGTATTCATATATAGAAAGTTGAACCAGACCACTGTTCCCAATGTCTATTACAAGTACCACTTGTGATATACAAGATGATTTTAGGTGGACTGTGAGTAAATAAATTTTAAATATGTGTCTGTTTTAATGTGTATCAGGATAAAATAACTAGTACTTTAACATAATACTGTTATATACTATAACATATTCAAAACAACAGTGTAAGTTTTCTCTTGAGCATAAATGTTTTAAAACAAAAATTAGAGTTAATTTAAAGAATAATAAGTAAATCTGAATATAGATTATATACAGATGTGACAGAAGTAGCTGTATAATAACTGAAGTTTAGAAATACCAGACCAGATGATTCTTCCACCTCAAGTGTCCATGATGTGATGAATGAACAACTACATAAATTTTCTCCTCATGATAATAAAAGCTGCTAAGATGTTGAAAAGTCAGGGGCCCTCTTCTCCAGTGTGTGAATTGCTTTGGCTTGGATTTGATTTTAGGACCCTATACTTTTTCTCAATAAAGCTCTGCTAAGCCTCCCAGTTTGGTTTTATAGAGTCCCATTTTTTCTTTCATTAAATATTTATTTATTCTAGTGCCTTAAAGTGGGAAAAAAAGTAAACCTAATAGTCATTTGTAGGGGTACTTATTCTCTCTCGCTGCACTGAAGCATTAGCACTAACCAGGACGATTCATCTTCATCCTTCATTAGAGTGTGTTATTCACTGAAGTGGTTTATGGTCAAATAGAGTTGCTGGCCTTGCAGATTCTCTTCGGGGTGGTACTGAATCAAATGTGTTCTTCATGTATAGATAAATCATTCCTTAGATTTTCGTGGTTGAATTTGTGTTAATTTCCAAAACTAACTGGCAAAACTGATAAAACCTTACTAAAAAGCGTTCTAGTGTGTGGACACTAATTCAAATGTTTTCTCATGCAATACATCTTATCTTAAATACATACTTAAATGAATAATTAAGATATTTTGTACTTTCCAATGAAACTAAAAACTAAAATATATGAAAAGATGAGGGCATATTTTTGATGACAGCCCATATAAAACTTTTTATATGAGAGTAAAATAAAGGCAGAGCAGCACTGCCAGGATAGACCTGTTAAAAATCAATAGGAACTGGATCTGGGACCTTTTTTGTCAAGATGGACACTTCCCTACAGACAATAGCAAGTGCTTCTTTTTTTTTTTTTTTTTTTTTTGCGGTACGCGGGCCTCTCCCTGTTGTGGCCTCTCCCGTTGCGGAGCACAGGCTCCGGACGCGCAGGCTCAGCGGCCATGGCTCACGGGCGCAGCCGCTCCGCGGCATGTGGGATCTTCCCGGACCGGGGCACGAACTCGTGTCCCCTGCATCGACAGGCGGACTCTCAACCACTGCGCCACCAGGGAAGCCCAGCAAGTGCTTCTTGACGGAACTTAAAAAATGATTATAGGGATCCTGTCCCTGTAACTTCTTTACAGGTGATTCTCACTTATTCCTTATTGAAATTTTGTCAAAAAGTTCTTTTGATGACAATGCTGTAAGGGTATCAATAATAATAGCTGCTATATTAAAACACCATATAATAATCACCAATACTGTATACATTATATTCATTATTTCATTGAGTTCTCATCATGACCTCATGAAATGGATATTAGTATTTCCGTTTTACCATTAGTATTAATATTAGTATTTCCATTTTAAGTAGGAAAAGGAAGGTAATTAACTTGTCCAAGATGGCACAATTGGGATTTGAATTTGATTTGTCTGTTTGTAAATTCTGCATTTTTAACCATTAGTCTGTTCCTACAAAGACTACAGCCAGAGAAAAGCAAAAGCAGAATAGATCAACTGGAGATGTATCACCCCGGTTATTGCCTAATTAAGAGATTGGAATGGTGACTAATGAATAAATAAAATTATAAGAAATGGATGTCCAGGGTGAAATTATCTTTGAAAAATGACCTGGACAAGTGTTCTGTGGTCTGAACTCTTGTAATAACCTTTTTCTTTCTCCTCATCTTGGATTGGAAAGAGTATTTAAGAAATCACTAATAATGCACCCATAGTTATTTTCTATTTTTAAATAGCCAAATCTGTCATGCTGGATAAAATGTTAGGAAGATACAGCCCTGAAAAAAACATGGATCTGGAAATTAATGATGAACCTCATTTTTCTCCACCTCTTTGCTCAGGAATGTATGAGTAACTTGAATTACTAAGATTTCTTGAGAATGAATGGAGATTATTTCAATTTGATGAAAGATATAGGATGAGAGTCTTAAGGAGGAGAGATGGAAGAAACAGTTACTCTGATAATGAATCCTAAGAAAAGATAGTGACATTAATAGACTCAAATTAAGATCAGGAGACCCTGATTTTTCAGCACCTTAGTTGTAATAATGGAAAAGGTAAATGGAAATAATAACTGCTCAGGATGAAACTGGAAAAACTGAGGTGTTTTGGTAAAAGTAAATTAGAAAGATGAAATGTGGGAATATATAATCATCACTTTGTTTCTATACCTTGGGTTTAGTTGGCTTATCTGAAGCTCTGAACACACTAGCTTATGAATGGATATAGAGGAGACCAACAATAAGTAATAATGTGCAAATTTTGTTGTTGGAATTCTTCCATTTGAGAAGGTAGCTCTGTAACTGGACCAGAAGAAACATGGTTGTAGAAGGCAGAGGAAATATGGGATTAGTCTGATGCTTAAGCAGGCCACATTCTTCTGGGAAAATGATGGGCTGAATCTCAGCACCACAGCTAGGACTTCACTGCATTTTTCTCCTGGAGGTTGAATGCAAAGGTATGGAGGCAGCTCCATGGATTCTGGTGACAGAATTCCAGATACTTTCTTTTTGCAATACTAGCTCATCCATGTCTTGGGCTTACTGAATGCACTGTTTCTCAAAGTATGGTCCTTGACTCTACTGTATCAGAATCTCCTTTGGTGTTTATTAAAATTATAGATTTCTTGGTCTCACCTTTGGAGGTTTGGCCAGAAATTGGCAGTTGCAGGAGTGTCTTACGTCAGATTCCTCAGCAAACAGACTCTGAAGCAGAGTTTTGTATTAGAACGTTTACTGAGAGATTGCTCTCAGGTACAGCACTTGTAAGGGAGTGAGGGAAGCATAATTGGCTATTGTAACAGAAACCTCAGCCAATCCTACAGGGGATTTTGGAGCTAGGGCCTTCAGATTTGCCATGAACTGAGGCAAATGGACCAGGCCTTTGTGTTTTTGCATTGAACAATTATTTATTATAGGCATGGAGGGAGTGTAACTTTGGGTGAGGCAGTTCCCCTTAGCTAAGCACAATTGTAATCATCCACATCAGTAGCCAACACTCTGGGTTTCTGGAGGAATGAGTGCCTCCGTCTACAGAAGCCACTATCGTCCATTCTTTCCACCACTTGGGTATATTTGTAGCATTTAGTAAGTTCATGCCATTTGGTAAAACTTGCCCCAGGATTCCAGTTGGTCTGTTTTCTGGGGAAACATAAGAAGAAAGTCAGTGAGGTGAATTATAGCTTCAGCTACTGAAACTAATCTTGAGACTGCAATGAGCACTGATTGCCTCCATTCTCAACATGCATTCTAGATTCCTCTCACCTTGACTAACATCTCTGTTGGTCCAGGAGGGTAACTTGGTGGAGTGAGTTAGACTCTCATCTCAGAGAAGTCTGAGCTTCTGATCACTGTGCTCTTCTCAGGCTGTGATTGCCGCACTTGTCCATTTACCATCAAAATTAAGAAGGAAAGTGCCACAAGATGCACTGATGGATCATCTGGGTATCAAATAATTCTTCCCTGCCAGCACTGTGTATGAGCAGTCCTACTTTTTCCTGAGGATCAGGGTCAAGTATACCTGCAGATATGGTGACTCATTTCTATGCCACTCATTTCTATGGCAAGTTCATGTATATCCTTAACTTGGTCATTTTTATTCCAACAAAGTGGTTGACTAGGTACATCCTCAGATCCTCAAAGCTCTACCCATTGAGAGGATTCCCCTTACTGCTATCTTTCAGACCACCCCTGAGTGGTGCTGTAATGAAGCATCCATCTTCATCTTGTACACACATACTGACAGACCCATTTGTAAAACAAACTCAGTCTTTCCTTCTCCATCAGCTGGTCATAAAGGCACCTCTTCCACCTTCCCTCTGCAGCCATGGGTGTGAGCTGATGGAGAGGTACAAATAAAATGCTGGTAAATGACACGGAAGTCTGGACCACCTGCCTATGCCATTTACTTTCTCCCTGTGGCCTTACTTATGATCAGTATGGTCCCTAAATGTATTGTTCCCTCTTATATTACTGTTGCTTCCACCTATGACTTGGTATATCTGACTATTTACAACTAGTGATGGGTAGGTAGCTCTAGCTACATGTTCTCTTGAACTTTCAAGGTCAAATGCTACATTTCCACTAAAGTTTAGCAACATGCCAGAGTTTTTGAAAGCTGTATAGTTCCTTGCTGAAAATGGTATGGCCTTGCACCAGATCTCTAGAGGATGTATATTATTATTCTTCTATCGGAGCTTGCCATAAGCTTTACAAAGCATCTTCTCCCACTATAGATACTTTTAGTGCCATAGGATCTACCATGAATTGTGCACCACATCCTGAACCTTACACAGAGCTGTCACTTGGAAAATAGGTCAGACAGTATTCCCAAGTGTGAAATATGTTGTTTCTGGAACATGCAGAGACCTGCCAGATGGTTGTGTTTCCCGCCTGGTGATGGGACTTCTGAGGTATAATGATTTTTCCTTTATTCTTGAGGCAATGTCTCAGCATTCCCCAGACTACTGGATCTCTGAAAATTTCACAGATGTGGGCCCATAGATCTTCACAGAGTTTATTTTCCGTACCTTACTTTATGAATCTTACCAAGGCCTCTATCATATTTGCTGTTTCTTGTTCATCTGGTCTGATTATCATGATATCATCAACAGAATGCACTATTTAAATATTCTGTGGAATGTTCAAATGATCCAGATCCCTTTGAACTGTACTATGACAGAAGGTGGGAGAGTTAACATAGCTTAGGCACCACCATAAAGGTATTTTGCTGTTCATCTCATAAGAATATGAAGTGCTTCTGATCCTTCTTCTTGAGAATGGAAAAAATGGCATTGGCCAAACTAAGGGCAACATACAATGTCACAGGGGCTATGCTGATCTTCTGAAGCAGAAATACCACTGTTGGCAAAGCAGCTGCAATTGAGACTAAAGTTTTTGAGTTTATATAAGTTTACTGCCATTTGCTAGCATTGAAGGATGTAACCTTGGGTCAGACAACTCCCTTTGGTTTAGGGAAATGCCTGGAGAGGGACTCGGCTGTGAGTCATCAGTAGCCAATAACCCTAGCAGCTGGAAAAGAGAGTGCATCAGTCCAGAAGGTGGGGTCTGGGCAGCACACCACAACACGCAAAACAGGCTCTTTTAGTGAATCTTATACACATTGACATTTGAGTACACTCTTCAGGGAAAGCACCCTATATTCCTCAGCTATGAATTTTAAATGTTTCCTTTGGACCATTGGAAAATGCCCAATTTTGGTTTATATTCCCCTTTCAGTTTATTTTAGCCATTAGTTTATGTCTCTGTGTTTTTTGAAAAGTATTAAATTGTCACTTTAGAACTATTTTTTATTTTTCAAACTTCAGTCATAAAATTCACTAAAATTATCCAGGCATTAAAAGTGAGTACAATTAAAATAGACAAATTGGTATTTCCTATTTTCAGAAGAGATATAGTGATTCTCACCCTTAAAACACACACAGGCCACACTTACACACCACATACACACATACACACACATACCAGTTTTGGGTGATTATGAGTAAAGTTGCTATAAACATTTGTGTATGGCATTTTGTGTGAACATAACTTTTTATTTACTTAGGTGTATACTAAGGGATAGGATTGTAGGATCATGTGGTAAGTGAAGACTTAACTTTATAAAAAGACTGCCCAACTATTTTCCAAAGTGACTATATCATTTTGCACTCTGTCCCTGGCTCCAGCAGTGTATGAGAATTATAGCTGTTTTGTGTCCTTGCCATCATTTGGTAAGTTTTTTATTTTACATTTTTTTCATTCTAATAGGTGTGTAGAGGTGTCTCACTTTGGTTTTCATTTGCATTTTTTCTAACAGCTAATAATGTTTGAGAATCTGACTCAGAAACCCTGTTCTGCCACTTTTCTGGTTGAGTCACCACCCATATGTTACACAAACTCTCTAAGCTTCAGCTTCCTCAGATAGGCAAAAATGCTCTTATCTCATAGGACTGAAATGCAGTTAAATGTGAGAATGTATGTAAAGGAAAATACACTGTAAGGTTTATAATAGATGTTCAATAAATGTGAATACTCACGAGTCTTCTTAACTTGTTTCATTGTTCTCAAAATTCCATGCTTAAAAAAAATGCCTTCAGATATTGAAAAATACACTTGGACCCGGGTAGACCCAACCAGCCATGTAATCATGTCCTGATAAGTTTTCCAGGCCACTAGTTACACAGGTACATGTTGCCTAATAGACTTCCAAAATTTCAAGCTTAAAAGAAGGCACTTGTAGCCAATATGAGTGCATTTATGTTTTACCTGAAGCATTGTGTGTTCTCTGTTCTTGCCCTGCTAGATAATGAAAGATGCATTAATGGTCCCGATTACAAAATTTGATTTATAGCTCTTTGTTACTTTCTCTGGCAGTTACCATGTAGTAGGAAAATCCACACACAGCAATCTAAAGACTGAAATTGTTCTTTGCAATTTAGGCATTTAATTAGGGGTTTTAAAGCTTAATTAAAAAGTTAAATCATTTGTCTTTATTTCTGAAACAATGCTATTGTGGATGGTTCAATTATGTAAGATAAAACATAACAAGATAGGTATGTCCATGTCTGAAGTTATAGCATCATTCACACATACAGCACAGTCCCATAAAATGTATTTGAGAAGACAGAACAAAATTGAAATACAGAGTCATTAGATAGGTATTGAAAGTAACTTCTGGCCTATGAAGTTGTTTTTCTCTCTTTTGTTTCATGGTCTTAGCAACATACGACTTCTTTTTCTAAAAATGTAAATGATGAGAAAAAAGATTTTATGTGTATTACCTATAATTCCATCCAAAATGGGCACACACAGAAGAAAACTAGAATGAAACTTCTCATCAATCTTCAATTATTTAGCATTAGGAAAGAAACTGCATGGCTTGTTTCTGAGTAATCAGAAACATTCCTCACGTGTATAAATGTACTTTCTAATTTTTAAGGAACTATACCTAGGCTTCCACTAACCTAGGTCCTGAACCTCTGCATTTTTGGAAGATTCTTGGTGCATCCCTACATTTCCACATGTTCTAGGAATTCAGTCTCTTGTTCTTTCTTCTATAACTGCCTTGATTTTGTGGAGTGATATCTTTTGCTTCAAGATAGGCTGGAAGTATGTGAAAATGCACATGAGATTATATACCTGGGTTACAAGACTCTTGCTATTGTATAAAATTAGGATATATTAGATTTGTGGTATTTAAATGTTCTTGAATTTGGTGGCTCATATGATAAGGAATGATTATATCATGTTATTCCTGGATAAGACCAAGATAGCAGATAACAGCTGACAGTCTACTGTAGAAGGGCTGGATGCAGCCAGGAGTGAGTGTTCTGAGATGACTTAGATTTTATATGTGTGGCCTGCACCTACACTCCTAGGATATTCACCCTCAACCTTGTCTGTACATGTTGGGGGCTAACGGAGCAAGAATATAAAGAAAATGCTATGTAAAATTTTCTTATTGGATTATGTTGATATTAGGATTTCAGGAATGATATAGAAAATATCTGTGAATTGTGGAAGTCAATTTTGATGGGAATAAACAGGAATACTGCAACTTGATAAGACTAGTCCCACCTTATGGCTGTGGAAGAGGTTGGTTCCTACAGTGATGTGAATGTCCTCAGGTAAATTAAAGTGATCGCAATCTAAGATTGTGTTGACTGGCCTACGATAGATGTTACCTGGGCCTTGGTGTCTATACTATAGAGCTGGAGTGGCTGGGGGAGGGCTAATGGTAAAGCATAGTTTCTTTACCTTACCATTTCTAAGGAACCCTGAAAACAGGCACTGTGTGTTTGTAGTGGATCCTATGGTGAGCCATGCAGAGTACTTCAGGACCGAGCCACTCATCCTCCCAGCTTTTGAGATTGTAAGTGGCTGATGTGTCTCAGCTGACTCCAAACTGGGTCTTGCCGTCAGTGGAATAGAGCTGCCTCACTCAAGATCACAACCCTCCCAGGGGACAATCTGCATCCAAAGACTGGTCAACGCAGGGTATACAGTCCTGTTCTCCCATCTCCATTCATGACAACCATGAAGGATCATCCCAACTCTAGAGTGCCCACAGTATTGGCTGAGGTTACACAATTTGGGGTTTGGTAAATTTTGCTAAAGAATGGAGTCTTAAGTAAGAATAAGAATATGACACCTACTAGCTGTAATAAGGCTTTGAGCTAGTGTCCAACTTTTGGACATAGAGAACTATTTCAGAATAATAATACATACCTTTTTTTGAGTACTTATGATTGCTTTTCATGTATTAACTCATGTAATCTCATAATATCACTATAAAATAAGTACTACTATTTAAGTATGAAGTGATTTCTGCTCTACTGTGTTTATCTTCTTATCTTTGGTGATACCTATTATCAAAACTGTTTTAAATAAAAAAAATTTAGAATGTGAAAGTAGAATTATAAGAATTATACCAAAATAAGTGTTAATCTACATTTTTGGTTTGGTAATCATTCATAATTACAAAGCTAGAAAGTAACAGAATCACAATAAAATATTATCTGGTTGTTTTAGGGAAAATCCCCATGACCTGGTTATTCTTAGTCATAGTCTGAAATGGATATTGCTTCTCCAAGCCTGGCCTGGCCAAATATCCCACCTCAGTGTTATTATGCTAGACACCCTGCAGGTATTCTCCTTTTGGTGCAGACATTCTTAAAGTTTTTCTTGAGACATTCCTTCAAATGGAATTCATAAATTTATTGTTGTGGATGTTTGCTGAACAATGATTTCTCTCTTGCTTTTAATATGGTGCTCCTTTCTACTTTCTCTTTCCTCCTTACCTTCTTCATCATCCTCACTTTCTGTTCTCACCTCCTTCCCTTCTTACATGCAATGGTACTATCTTCATCTTGGCCTCCTTCAGCTTATCTTTTCTGACTTTTCATGTTTTTCTACAAATTTTCTTTTTGTACTTGTTTTGATCATTTCATCATGCATTCATTCCATATTTTAATTTGCAGTATCACTGTCCTCCAAGTCAACCTGGAAAGAAAACTCAGAACTGTTGCTGATCCCTTTCTTTCCTTTGTACTGAGAGACAAGACTTTGGAATCAGTTCTGGATTCAAATGCCACTTCTGATCCTTCTACTGATTCTTATAGCAAGTGCTTTATTAAGAGATCAAGTTAGAGAGACAGAGCTAATATCAATGGTCTCAAATGCCCAAACGAAGACTAAAAACTTTAGTTTGCAAGTAGAATTAATTTGGTCATCAAAGCACTAGTTTCCTTACCAATATGAATTCTTTGAGGATATAGTCTGTATCCTATTCCCTTTGTATCTCCAGTGCCCTGCACTCTGCCTAATAAATATTTGCTGAACGAAAGTAGTAGGAATCCATTGGAAATTTTTAAACAAAGGGGTGACATGATCAGATGTATACTTGGAAAGTTAATCTGTGGGTTGTATTTAGGTTGGAGTGAGGTAGGAAGAGTCTGAAGTTTAGGTTAGAGAAGACACAAAGAGAGAGAGTGGAGAAAATGGGCACATATTGTTTTATTAGAGAACTTATTAATTCTGAATAATGGATGACAAAAATGTAATGTTGCTGTTGTTGACTTGTTGATGGTAGCAGAAATTTTGTAAAATAGAAGAGACATATATATTTGAAAGCAGTGGGGAAATTGTTTAAACATGCATAACAGTGTGATTGAAGATATGAAAGAGTGTGGAAAAAGGTATCAAGTTCTTAGAGGAGGTAGGATGCAGTAGAGTCAAGGTTAGTCTTGAAAATGAATAGGCATATTTCTTCTGTGAAAGAAAAAAGTTTAAATTGGTTACAAAAAAATGTTAGCATATGTGTGCGTGTTTGTGTGTGTGTAGAGGATGGGGTGGTGCTGTTGGAAGTTGAGATAATTGGTGTCAAATGACCAGATCAGTGGTTTTTACCATTGGCTGCAGATTAGAATCACTTGGGGAGTTCTTAAAAAATAATAATATTGTTGTGTAGATTTCATGCCAGTCCAATTAAATCATAGTCTCTAGGGGTGGAGCCCAGACCCCAGGATTTTTAAACACTCCCTAGGTGAGTCTATTGTGCAGCCACAGTTGAAAGCTGCTGGCCTATATCTTCTTAGTAACATGGTGACAATGCTTCCTCCTGTGAGCAAATTGGAGTGAGAATAAGACAAAGTTTAGACAAGAGATAATAATAACGACTGGGGAAACTCAATGAAAAGTCAATAAGCTATACTAAAAATGTTCTGAGCACTTGGGGGGCTCAAATGATATTAAGTCATTTGAAATTTAAAGCAAACAACCAGTGTGGCATTGCGATGTTATCTAGCAATGTATGACAACCAAGGAGTGGGGAAAACAAACATTAAGGTCATTCACAGTAGAGACCTGGCATTGTTAATTGTTCCCAAATCATGCTGAGCATCAGAATAATCCAAAACTATTTAGAAAAAAAAGAAAGCTCCAGGACCTCACCTCCAATGAGCTTCTTTCAATAGATCACTGCATCTGGATTGGGGCTGGCAATGTTTTTTTTTTTTCTTTTCTCTCTCTCTCTTTTTTTTCGGTACGTGGGCCTCTCACTGTTGTGGCCTCTCCCGTTGTGGAGCACAGGCTCCAGACGCGCAGGCTCAGCGGCCATGCGGGCCTAGCTGCTCCGCGGCATGTGGGATCTTCCCGGACCGGGGCACGAACCCATGTCCCCTGCATCGGCAGGCGGACTCTCAACCACTGCGCCACCAGGGAAGCCCTAGAATTGTTTTTCAGCCTGAGACGTTTGTCTCTTAATCTCTCTATGTGTCTTCTATTCCAAGCAAGGTGCCGTGGAGGATACCTGTGGTACAGAGATCCCTCTCTATTTAAATCTAAACTGGGATTCAGACAAATCTGATGGGTGCAGACCTTCCAGGCATCTTCTATAAGAAATGCATATTTATCCTCAGAAAAAAGAGATTCTGCAACCATCACAATGTCTGCCTCTCACATTTGTCTCTTGTCTCAGTTTTCCCATGCACCCTCCTGAAAATAGTTTACCTCAATTATTTGAATAACATAAGAGGAGTATTAAAATATAAAATTATGAACATCCTACATATTCCATCTAACCCCCCAGTCCCCTTATCTTGCCACATGCCGTGCAATCCAAAAGTTCTTTTTCTGAGATATACCTCAGTAAAAAAAAAATCTATGGTGATTTTTCTTCAAATCTCATAAGTTAGGTTTCTAGGTTAATTCTAATTGTAGTAGTATTTAAAGTGACTTTAGTCATCAGACCAATTTAATAATATTGGAAGAAAATCTAATAGTCAACTTTGTTCTGAAATACTCCTCCTTTTGCTAAAAGTTTTCATGCTTTTACTTAACTTACTAGTTTGTCCATTGTTTTATAGATAATTATTACTTTACAGATCCTTGATGCAGTCAAGACCATCAAATGTAAAGAAAGTGTGGCAAATCTATTTGTTAAAAGTGAATTATCACTCTTTATTTCTAGGGATTGACAACCATTTATCATTTCTAACATCTACAACGGGATGAGTGTGTTTTCTAAGAAAATTGATTTTATTACTTTGGAAATGGAAGCCTATTATTTTCATTTCAGTAATTTCACCAAATGGCCATCACATTTAAATATTTCTTTCTAAATGAGACTTTTCTATCTATCCTTTTATGTTCTTCATTGAAAGAGAAAGATGTAGTTTATTGCAAATATGATATGTGAGAAGGCAGAGATAATGCTGTGGTTCAAAAGGACATGAGTTTTTTCCTTACTGTATAATTAAAACATGAAATAGTAAACATGAATCATATGTTGAATTGTATGCTGTCAAAATGAGACTGAAAATGTTATTTAAAATATTCCTTTATCTATGCTCAAAGTACTTCTAAGGGACTGAGGCAAACACAGTTTATAATCTGTTCTTTTTCTTTTGCTACTTTCCATACAGGTTAATTACATTCCTGTACCTTTTCTACATTATTTATTAGACTGTTTCTGATTATACCAACCACATAGCGTTCATAGCTCACAAAGTCAAGATAAGTACAATACTTATAGGTGGGGGAAAAAAGAAACCTCAAGGGACAGTGAATGCAGAGATTGGGGTAATGCATCTATAAGCCAAGGAATGCCAAAGATTGCCAGCAAATGATCAGAAGCCAGGAGAGAGGGGTGGAACAGATCCTCCCTTGTAGCCCTCAGAAAGGGCCAGTGCTGCTGACACCTTGATCTCAAACTTTTAGCCTCCAGAACTGTGAAACACTAAATTTCTGTTAAGCCACTCAGTTGTGGTACTTTGTTATGGCAGCCCTAAAAAAAACCATAATACACAAGACATTTATTCATCTCTCTGTGCCACAGTTTTCTCATATACAAAGTGATAGTGATAATAATATTTACCTTCTAGGGTTTTGTGAAGATTAAGTGAGTTAATGAATATAAAGTACTTAGAATTGTGTCTGCCACATAGAGGCATAGGGCCGACATTGCTTGTTGAATTGACAACCATTCTTGTTTCCTTCTCTTTTGCTAAATGCTAAATAGCATCCTATTTGTAAGAGGGATTTTCTACTTACTTGAAGATCAATAATCCTCTACTGATACAAGGGAACAGAAAACAGATTTTTGTTTTGTTTCGTTTTGTTTTGTTTAGCATGGTGTAGGTCACAGGTTATAAGAAAGAAGATAGAGGACGAGGGGAAGATGGCGGAAGAGTAAGACGCGGAGATCACCTTCCTCCCCACAGATACACCAGAAATACATCTACACGTGGAACAACTCCTACAGAACACCTACTGAACGCTGGCAGAAGAACCTCAGACCTCCCAAAAGGCAAGAAAGCCCCACGTACCTGTAGGGCAAAATAAAAAAGAATAAACAGAGACAAAATGATAGGGACGGGACCTGCACCAGTGGGAAGGAGCCGAGAAGGAGGAAAGGTTTCCACACACTAGGAAGCCCCTTCGTGGGCAGGGACTGCGGGAGGCGCAGGGAGAAAGCTTCGGAGCTGCGGAGGAGAGCGCAGCCACAGGGGTGTGGAGGGCAAAGCGGAGAGATTCCCGCACAGAGGATCGGTGCCGACCGGCAGTCACCAGCCCGAGAGGCTTGTCTGCTCACCCGTCGGGGCGGGCGGGGCTGGGAGCTGAGGCTCGGGCTTTGGTCAGAGCACAGGGAGAGGACTGGGGTTGGCTGCGTGAACACAGCCTGTAGGGGGTTAGTGCACCACGGCTAGCCAGGAGGGAGTCCGGGGAAAAGTCTGGACCTGCCGAAGAGGCAAGAGACTTTTTCTTCCCTCTTTGTTTCCTGGTGCGCGAGGAGAGGGGATTAAGAGCGCTACTTAAAGGAGATCCAGAGACGGGCGTGAGCCGCGGCTAAAATCGCGGACCCCAGAGACGGGCATGAGACGCTAAGGCTGCTGCTGCTGCCACCAAGAAGCCTGTATGCGAGCACAGGTCACTATCCACACCCCTCTTCTGGGGAGCCTGTGCAGCCCGCCACTGCCAGGGTTCCAGGATCCAGGGACAACTTCCCCGGGAGAACGCATGGCGTGCCTCAGGCTGGTGCAACTTCGCGCGGGCCTCTGCCGCCGCAGGCTCGCCCCGCACTCTGGACCCCTCCCTCCCTCCGGCCTGAGTGAGGCAGAGCCCCCGAAGCAGCTGCTCCTTTAACCCCGCCCTGTCTGAGCGAAGAACAGACGCCCTCCGGCGACCTACACGCAGAGGCGGGACCAAATCCAAAGCTGAGCCCCGGGAGCTGTGAGAACAAAGAAGAGAGGGGGAAATCTCTCCCAGCAGCCTCAGAAGCAGCGGATTAAAGCTCCACAATCAACTTGATGTTCCCTGCATCTGTGGAATACCTGAATGGACAACGACTCATCCCAAATTGAGGAGGTGGACTTTGAGAGCATGATTTATGATTTTTTCCCCTTTTCCTCTTTTTGTGAGTGTGTATGTGTATGCTTCTGTGTGAGATTTTGTCTGTATAGCTTTGCTTCCACCGTTTGTCCTAGGGTGCTATTCGTCTGTTTTTTTTTTTTTTTTTTCTTAAAAAAAATTTTTTTTTCTTAATAATTATTTTTTATTTTAATAACTTTATTTTATTTTACCTAATCTTCTTTCCTTCTTTCTTTCCTTCCTTCCTTCCCTCCTTCCTTCCTCCCTCCCTCCCTTCCTCCCCCCCTCCATCCCTCCTTTCTTTCTTTCTTTCCTTCTTTCTACTTTTTCTACCTTTTATTCTGAGCCATGTGGTTGAAAGGCTCTTGGTGCTGCAGCCAAGAGTCAGTGCTGTGCCTCTGAGGCGGGAGAGCCAACTTCAGGATTCTGGCTCACAAGAGACCTCCCAGCTCCACGTAATATCAAACGGCGAAAATCTCCCAGATATCTCCATTGCAAAACCAGCACCCAGGTTCATTCAGCGACCAGCAAGCTACAGTGCTGGACACCTATGCCAAACAACTAGCAAGACAGGAACACAACCCCACCCATTAGCAGAGAGGCTGCCTAAAATCATAATAAATCCACAGACACCTCAAAATACACCAGCAGACATGGACCTGCCCACCAGAAAGACAAGATCCAGCCTCATCCACCAGAACACAGGCAATAGTTCCCTCCACCAGGAAGCCTACACAACCCACTGAACCAACTTTAGCCACTGGGGACAGACACCAAACAATGGGAACTACAAATCTGCAGCCTGCAAAAAGGAGACCCCAAACACAGTAAGATAAGCAAAATGAGAAGACAGAAAAACACACAGCAGATAAAGGAGCAAGATAAAAACCCACCAGACCTAACAAATGAAGAGGAAATAGGCAGTCTACCTGAAAAAGAATTCAGAATAATGATAGTAAAGATGATCCAAAATCTTGGAAATAGAATAGACAAATTGCAAGAAACATTTAACAAAGACCTAGAAGAACTAAAGATGAAACAAGCAACAATGAACAACACAATAAATGAAATTAAATCTACTCTAGATGGGATCAATAGCAGAATAACTGAGGCAGAAGAACGGATAAGTGACCTGGAAGATAAAATAGTAGAAATAACTATTGCAGAGCAGAATAAAGAAAAAAGAATGAAAATAACTGAGGACAGTCTCAGAGACCTCTGGGACAACATTAAACACATCAACATTCGAATTGTAAGGGTTCCAGAAGAAGAGAAAAAGAAAGGGACTGAGAAAATATTTGAAGGATTATAGTTGAAAAATTCCCTAATATGGGAAAGGAAGTATTTAATCAAGTCCAGGAAGCGCAGAGACTCCATAGAGGATAAATCCAAAGAGAAATTCGCCAAGACACATATTAATCAAATTGTCAAAAAATAAATACAAAGAAAATATATTAAAAGCAGCAAGGGAAAAACAACAAATAACACACAAGGGAATCACCATAAGGTTAACAGCTGATCTTTCAGCAGAAACTCTGCAAGCCAGAAGGGTCTGGCAGGACATATTTAAAGTGATGAAGGAGAAAAACCTGCAACCAAGATTACTCTACCCAGCAAGGATCTTATTCAGATTTGTTGGAGAAATTAAAACCTTTACAGACAAGCAAAAGCTCAGAGAGTTCAGCACCACCAAACCAGCTTTACAACAAATGCTAAAGGAACTTCTCTAGGCAAGAAACACAAGAGAAGGAAAATACCTACAATAACGAAACCAAAACAATTAAGAAAATGGTAATAGAAATATAAATATCGATAATTACTTTAAATATAAATGAAATAAATGCTCCCACCAAAAGACACAGGCTTGCTGAATGGATACAAAAACAAGACCCATATATATGCTGTCTACAAGAGACCCACTACAGACCTAGAGACACATACAGACTGAAAGTAAGGGGATGGAAAAAGATATTCCATGCAAATGGAAACCAAAAGAAAGCTGGAGTAGCAATTATCATATCAGACAAAATAGACTTTAAAATAAATACTATTACAAGAGACAAAGAAGGACACTACATAATGATCAAGGGATCGATCCAAGAATAACGTAAAACAATTGTAAATATTTATGCACCCAACATAGGAGCACCTCAATATATAAGGCAAATACTAACAGCCATAAAAGGGGAAATCAACAGTAACACATTCATATAGCGGACTTTAACACCCCACTTTCACCAATGGACAGATCATCCAAAAGGAAAATAAATAAGGAAACAGAAGCGTTAAATAATACTTTAAACAAGATGGACTTAACTGATATTTATAGGACATTCCATCCAAAAACAACAGAATACACATTTTTCTCAAGTGCTCATGGAACATTCTCCAGGATAGATCATATCTTGGGTCACAAATCAAGCCTTGGTAAATTTAAGAAAATTGGAATTGTATCAAGTATCTTTTCTGATTACAACACTCTGAGACTAGATATCAATTACAGGAAAAGATCTGTAAAAAATACAAACACATGGAGGTAAACAATACACTACTTAATAATGAAGTGATCACTGAAGAAATCAAAGAGGAAATTTAAAAATACCTAGAAACAAATGACAATGGAGACACGACGACCCAAAACCTATGGGATGCAGCAAAAGCAGTTCTAAAAGGCAAGTTTATAGCAATACAATCCTAAATTAAGAAACAGGAAGCATCTCGAATAAACACCTAACCTTGCACCTAAAGCAATTAGAGAAAGAAGAACAAAAAACCCCAAAGTTAGCAGAAGGAAAGAAATCATAAAAATCAGGACAGAAATAAATGAAAAAGAGATGAAGGAAATGATGCAAAGATGAATAAAACTAAAAGATGGTTCTTTGAGAAGATAAACAAAATTGATAAACCATTAGCCAGACTCATTAAGAAAAAAAGGGAGAAGACTCAAATCAATAGAATTAGAAATCAAAAAGGAGGAGTAACAACTGACAATGCAGAAATACAAAAGATCATGAGAGATTACTGCAAGTAACACTATGCCACTAAAGTGAACAACCTGGAAGAAATGGACAAATTCTTAGAAATGCACAACATGCGAAGACTGAACCAGGAAGAAGTAGAAAATATGAACAGACCAATCACAAACACTGGAATTGAAACTGTGATTAAAAATCATCCAACAAACAATAGCACAGGACCAGATGGCCTCACAGGCGAATTCTATCAAATATTTAGAGAAGAGCTAACACCTATCCTTCTCAAACTCTTCCAAAATATAGCAGAGGGAGGAACACTCCCAAACTCATTCTCCAAGGCCACCATCACCTTGATACCGAAACCAGACAAGGATGTCACAAAGAAAGAAAACTACAGGGCAATATCACTGATGGACATAGATGCAAAAATCCTCAACAAAATACTAGCAAACAGAATCCAACAGCACATTAAAAGGATCATACATCATGATAGAGTGGGGTTTATTCCAGGAATGAAAGGATTCTTCAATATATGCAAATCAATCAACGTGATGAACCATATTAACAAATTGAAGGAGAAAAACCATATGATCATCTCAATAGATGCAGAGAAAGCTTCCACAAAATTCAACATCCATTTATGATAAAAACCCTGCAGAAAGTAGGCATAAAGGGAGCTTTCCTCAACATAATAAAGGCCATATATGACAAACCGACAGCCAACACTGTCCTCAGTGGTGAAAAATTGAAATCATTTCCAGTAAGATCAGAAGCAAGACAAGGTTGCCCACTCTCACCACTCTTATTCAACATAGTTTGGAAGTTTTAGCCACAGCAATCAGAGAAGAAAAGGAAATAAAATGAACCCAAATCAGAAAAGAAGAAGTAAAACTGTCACTGCTTGCAGATGACATGACACTATACATAGAGAATCCTAAAGATGCTACGAGAAAACTAATAGAGCTAATCAATGAATTTGGTAAAGTAGCAGGATACAAAATTAATGCACAGAAATCTCTGGCATTCCTATACACTAATGATGAAAAATCAGAAAGTGAAATCAAGAAAACACTCCCATTTACCACTGCAACAAAAAGAATAAGATATCTAGGAATAAACTTACCTAAGGAGACAAAAGACCTGTATTCAGAAAATTATAAGACACTGATGAAAGAAATTAAAGATGATACAAACTGATGGGGAGATATACCATGTTCTTGGATTGGAAGAATCAACATTGTGAAAATGACTCTACTACCCAAAGCAATCTACAGATTCAATGCAATCCCTATCAAACTACCACTGGCATTTTTCACAGAACTAGAACAAAAAATTTCACAATTTGTATGGAAACACAAAAGATCCCGAGTAGCCAAATCAATCTTGAGAATGATAAATGGAGCTGGAGGAATCAGGCTCCCTGACTTCAGACTATACTACAAAGCTACAGTAATCAAGACAGTATTGTAGTGGCACAAAAACAGAAAGATAGATCAATGGAACAGGATAAACAGCCCAGAGATAAACCCATGCACATATGGTCACCTTATCTTTGATAAAGGAGGCAGGAATGTACAGTGGAGAAAGGACAGCCTCTTCAATAAGTGGTGCTGTGAAAACTGGACAGGTACATGTAAAAGTATGAGATTAGATCACTCCTTAACACCATACACAAAAAATAGGCTCAAAATGGCTTAAAGACCTAAATGTAAGGCCAGAAACTATCAAACTCTTTGAGCAAAACATAGGTAGAACACTCTATGATATAAATCACAGCAAGATCCTTTTCGACCCATCTCCTAGAGAAATGGAAATAAAAACAAAAATAAACAAATGGGACCTAATGAAACTTCAAAGGTTTTGCATAGCAAAGGAAACCATAAATAAGACCAAAAGACAACCCTCAGAATGGGAGAAAATATTTGCAAATGAATCAACTGACAAAGGATTAATCTTCAAAATTTATAAGCAGCTCACGCAGCTCAATAACAACAACAACAAAAAAAAACAACCCAATCCAAAAATGGCAGAAGACCTAAATAGACATTTCTCCAAAGAAGATATACAGACTGCCAACAAACACATGAAACAATCCTCAATATCATTAATCATTAGAGAAATGCAAATCTAAACTACAATGAGATATCATCTCACACCAGTCAGAATGGCTATCATCAGAAAATCTAGAAACAATCAATGCTGGAGAGGGTGTGGAGAAAAGGGAGCACTCTTGCACTGCTGGTGGGAAAGTGAATTGGTACAGCATTATGGAAAACAGTATAGAGGTTCCTTATAAAACTACAAATAGAACTACCATATGACCAGCAATCCCACTACTGGGCATATACCCTGAGAAAACCATACTTCAAAAAAGTCATGTACCAAAATGTTCATTGCAGCTCTATTTACAATAGCCCAGAGATGGAAACAACCTAAGTGTCCATCATTGGATGAATGGATAAAGAAGTTGTGTCACATGGATACAATGGAATATTACTCAGCCTTAAAAAGAAACGAAATTGAACTATTAGTAATGAGATGGATAGACCCAGTGTCTATCATACAGAGTGAAGTAAGTAAGAAAGAGAAAGACAAATACCGTATGCTAACACATATATATGGAATTAAAAAAAAAAAGTCATGAAGAACCTAGGGGTAAGACAGGAATAAAGACACAGACGTACTAGAAATGGACTTGAGGATATGGGGAGGGGGAAGGGTAAGCTGTGACAAAGCAAAAGAGTGGCATGGACGTATATACACTACCAAACGTGAAATAGATAGCTAGTGGGAAGCAGCCGCATAGCACAGGGAGATCAGCTCGGTGCTTTGTGACCACCTAGATGGGTGGGATAGGGAGGGTGTGAGTGAGGGAGACACAGAGGGAAGAGATATGGGAACATATGTATATGTATAACTGATTCACTTTGTTATAAACCAGAAACTAACACACCATTGTAAAGCAATTATACTCCAATAAAGTTGTAAAAAAAAAAATCAAATCAGAAAAAAAAAAAGAAAAAAGAAAGAAGATAGAGCAAATCAAAGTGGCTAGTTTCAGAAGGTTAAAGTTTTTATTTTTTCCCCAGGATGTTAAGAGTTTTAAAAGAAAGAATAATGATTCAAATGGTATAAGAAGCCAAATGTCAATATTTTTAGAAAAAGTGAGCAGAATTGTTAGTCTGTTAGACACATAGATGTGAGCCAAAGGATGGAATGCTTTAGATGCCTTCCTTCATCCGCTCTGATCACGGTGCCGTTGATCAAGGCATTTATCTTCATAAAGCTGTTTTAAAATGAAAATGTTACATTAATGTGCTTTAACTCTTTTTGAATTATCAGAGAAGTTTGTCTTATTGACAGAAAGTTGAGCACACCTTGGGAAATAAAACGTTCATTTTTAAAAAATATTTTATTCATTTATTTTTTATTGGGATATAGTTGTTTTACAATGCTGTGTTAGTTTCTACTGTACAGCGAAGTGGAGTTCCCTGTGCTACACAACAGGTTCTCACTAGTTATCTGTTTTATACATATTAGTATATATATGCCAATCCCAATCTTCCAATTTATCCCACCCCCTTACCCCCCTTGCTGTCCATACTTTTGTCCTCTGCATCTGTGTCTACATTTCTGCCTTGCAAACCAGTTTATGTGTACCATTTTTCTAGATTCCACAAATATGTGTTAATATATGATATTTGTTTTTCTCTTTCTGACTTACTTCACTCTGTATGACAGTTTCTAAGTCCATCCACATCTCTACGAATGACCCAATTTCATTTCTTTTTATGGCTGAGTGATATTCCATTGTATATATGTGCCACAACTTCTTTAGCCACTGCAACATCATTTGGGACTTGTTCCTCCTCTAATCTTGACTGCTAACCTCCCTCTTGTCAAAATGAACATTTTAAGTCATGGAAGCAACCAAGAGGGAGATTAGCAGTCAAGATTATGGGAGGAACAAGTCCCAAATGATGTTGCAGTTGGTAGGAATAGGGGAAGTGTTAGGCAACATGGGGAAAAAACTAGAAGATTAGGGATTGGAGGTAGAGTGAGGTCATGAAGGTTGGAAGAAAACGAAAGGAGAGAAAACATTGTAATATAGTATATGCTTCTTACGAGTTCTGTTATCTAAGATAACTTAATATCTCTGAGCCTCGGTGTATTAGGTTCTATAGGGCTGCTGTAGCAAATTAACACACACTAGGTGGCTTAAAACAACAGAAATTTATTCTCTCACAATTCTGGAGGCCAGAAGTCCAAAATCAAGGTGTTACCAGGGCCATGCTCTCCATAAAGACTCTAGGGAGGATTCCTTCTTGCCTCTACCTAGCTTCTGGTGGTTGCTGGCAATCCTTGGCTTTCCTTGGCTTGTAGACACATTACTCCAATTTTGACCCTCATCGTCACATGGCATTCTCCCTCTCAGTGTGTCTGAATTCAAATTTCCTTCTTCTTGTAAGCACACCAATCATTGGGTTATATCTCCCTTTAATCCAGTAAGACGTCATCTTAACCTGATTATATCCGTGAAGACCTTATTTCCAAATAAGGTCACATTCACATATTCTGGGTACATATGAGTTTTTTGGGGGGACAAGATTCAGCCCAGTACAGTCATCTTCTTTACTACAAAAGTAAAGGATTATATCTTGCCTCAGTTTCCTCATCTGTAAAATGGGGAAGTTAATATTATCTACTCTGAAGTTTGTTGTGAGATGTTTGTTGTTCTTTGACTTCCCATTTTATCTTCCTTGCAATACCCTGATTTCCTTTGGAGAAATTGTTGCTTCCTCTGTGAATTGAGTTTAGTGGCCTGGTAATCATGGGTTCACTTTTCCCTAGCTGATGGGCATATATATATATGATCCAACAAATACCAACTCGATGGATTATTTGGAGGTCTAATCTTGACCACTAGAATGAAAGGACTAAAAATGGACGAAATCTGTAGTATGTTGGTTAAGGGCACAGTTTCTAGAGACAGGCCATATGTATTTGAATACTAACCCCATCACTCACCAACTGTATGACTTTGGGGTATATTTAGCTTCCCTGTGGCTCAGTTTCCTCATGTATAAAATGAGAATAATAGTACTTATTTCATCCAGTGCCAGCTACTGTCCTTGGCATTAGGTATGTATCAGTGAATAAAACACATACGGTTTCTGCTTACACGAGGCTTTCAAATTTTGAGAGAGATAGGTACCAAACCGAGAAAATAAATATTTATTACAAATTTTGATATGCATATATATACTAAGTAAAATGCTTAAAATAACACCTAGCACAGAGTCAGTAACATGTAAGTGTGAGCATTTACTCATTTATTTTAGTAGCAATGTTCTGATCACACATTATCCATGTAGTTTCTGATTCTTAGCTCTGTGGAGATAGCTTAGATCCTGCTCATTTCTGAGCTTGGTTTTCTGCCTTTCCCAATGATGCTGAGAACTCCAAGATACTTCCACTAAATTTCCTTTCATTTAATTTAGCGGGAGTTGGTTTCCATTGCTTGCAACCTGAGAACTCTGATACAGTACTTCACAGGGTAGTTGTAAGGATTAAATAAGATTGTGTACATTAAGTGTGTACAGGCTCAATCAACATTAATTCTGGGAGGGGCGACCTAGGTATACTGAAAGTGGAAAGGACAGGGTCAGAAAAAAACATTAGCAAATTAATTTAGTAGAAGGGAGACACAGAGGACTGGCATGGTGATAAAGGAGGGCTAGCTTTCATTTCTAGGGCCAAAAATCTGAGACTGGTTGACAGGTCAATCAGAGAAACTCACAGAATTGAGGAATTGAATGGATTACACTAAAGGTATTGTTTTACTGTTGATAGTATTGTTCCAGAAGATTTCACCTAGTATATGCTGTCCTATACGAAAACAAAACCTTTCTACTTTTTTGGTATCATCTGAGAAAGCATTCTATAAAAACAACCTTTGAAGAAAGTGGTCTTTGTTTTTGGCATAAAGGACTACAAAAGGAAAACTAGTAAAGAATAGTAGAGTCATTTGTTTGACACCAACCCATGCAGACACATTATTCTAAAGTACAGAGTTATATATTCTAAATCCAGGAGGAAGGGTAATATTGTGCTGATGGATGCAATATCATAAATATGCACATGCATATTCATATGATGCCAATTATTCTTTTGGAACTGTATAAGTGAAACTCTTGAAAACTCAGAACTGAAAATATGATACATATGGAAAACTCATCAGCATTCTAAGATAAAAACTGAATGAAAGAGGATTACTGTAAAAGCTCTTTTCCAGTCAAGTTTCTTCTATTCCATTTGTAATCACCAAATCCTACTCAGTCCTTTTAACTACACACATAACCCAATTATCCTTTAGGCATCAGGATACAGGAAGTGTTCCAACCTTTATCTGTTCCCAGTGCCAAACTCAAACTTAGCTTTTGAAGATAAGCTCCTATCTTGAATCAAAGGGCCAAGCCAAAACAATGGTCAGCTCCAACCCTTTCCAGCATGCTATTAGCTAAAATATTCATTCATTCATTCCACAAGTCTTTATGAAGTCTACAGAACTTGATACTGGGTAAACATGGTAAATAAATACTGTTATTGTCCATACAGAGCTTTTAAGCTCATGAGGAAGACAGACAGTAAAAAGAGAAACAAGAGAATATATATTTTCAAGTAGTAGTGGTGTGTGCTATGAAGAAAATGAACAGGAGGTTAGGAGAGATGTTGAACAAAGGGTGGGATCATGCTGGAGAAGCTGGTCCTATTTAGAGGTAAGACCTTCTTTATAAAGTGAAGAATGCAACTATGAGTGAGACCTGGTCCCAGGCCTCAGGAAGATTATTTTCTGGTGTTGAAAAGACAACTAGGATGCGGTGGCAGGGATGCTGAGGTTGGAGTGTCTGCATGTGTGGAGGCTGCTTTTGTGGCACCTGCTGCTAGAGCTGGAGCATTTCCCAGCTTCTTGGCTCCTGCATTTTTTTTTTTAACAATTATCAGTCCTCCTATTTCAATGAGGAGATGACTTGAAGCTAGCAGAGTCAGGAGAGGGTTGGTACTTAGTTTCTCTTGTCCTCGAATGACCATGCTTCTTGGGGTAGCCCCCATCCTGAGTGGAGTCCCTGTGACCAATTTTTCAGATTCTCTAAGTGCTTTGGCACTTTCTCATCTTCCCTTTTTAGTGTCAGTAGTCTTCTGGCTTCTTCTCACCCTGTCCTGGGCTCCAGAGATAAAAAAAAAAAAAAAAAGAAAAAAAAATCCTGTGGATTTTTCTTAGGTGTGCCAGGCATGGTCTTATTCCCTGTGCTCTCACATCCTGTTAGTCTCTTTCCCATGCCAGGGCACTGTTGGCCTTATTTTTCCCTGTTAGGAAAAAAAAAGAGTCAATTATCATTAGATAGAAAGTGCCAACTTGGTTATTAATGAAAAATTATGGCAGAGGACAAAAAAAGCACCTCCAGTAATGGAATCAAGGCTATAATGTACAATTCTTGCAGCTGGGGGCAAAAGCATCAAGAAGCATTCTCTCCAATGTACTCCTACCATCCGCATCTTGAATGAGAGATCCTACCTGATAAGTCCCTTATGCTAGATCTTGGGCCTCTGATTTGATTCCACAGGCTAGCAGTGAACTTATTTAGGGTAAACAACAAGCCTATCGGTGATGCTGATGGGTGGCAGGAAGAAGAGTGGGGACATGGTTATGAACTATCTTTGGTTGCATGTCATAGAAGCAGAGGTTTAGGTGTGGGATTTATTGTTAGGGAGCTCTTCAAGAAGGACCTGTTGGGGGAGAGCAGAGGAGAAAAGGTGAGGGTAAAGAGTGGAGTAAGGATGAGGTCTCAGGTCAAGTCTAGACTTGAACCAGGGGTTGGGGATGGGGACTGTGGTACATAAACATCACTGAAGTACTGACCTCTTTGAGACATGGAGCTGGCTTTTGTACTCCCAACATGTCAATCATTGGTTGCGGGTTAACCCCATATACCGTGGGTTAGGAATGTTAAATGCTTAGGGTGGCAGCTCCATCAGCTGGGGGTGATTACTCAATACTTATATCAGCTAGGGATGGAAATACAGGTCTGGTAAAGGGCTCTGAGGGGAGTGGGTCACCCAACATTGACCTCATGGAGGTTAAAAAGTTGGTACAGGTAGAATCTTTAAAAATAATTGTAGGGCCACAACTTCTTTATCCATTCATCTGTCGGTGGACACTTACGTTGCTTCCATGTCCTTGCTATTGTAAACCGAGCTGCAATGAACATTGTGGTACATGACTCTTTTTGAATTATGGTTTTCTCAGGGTATATACCCAGTAGTGGGATTGCTGGGTCATATGGTAGCTCTATTTTTAGTTTTTTAAGGAACATCCATACTGATCTCAAGAGTGGCTGTATCAATTTATATTCTGACCAACAGTGCAGGCGGGTTCCCTTTTATCCACACCCTTTCCAGCATTTATTTATAGACTTTTTATGATGGCCATTCTGACTGTGAGGTAATACCTCATTGTAGTTTCATTTGCATATCTCTAATGATTAATGATGTTGAGCTTCCTTTTATGTGTTTGTTGGCAGTCTGTATATCTTCTTTGGAGAAATGTCTATTTAGGCCTTCTGCCCATTTTTGGATTGGGTTTTTTGTTTTTTTGATATTGAACTGCATGAGCTGCTTGTAAATTTTGAAGATTAATACTTTGTCCGTTGATTCATTTGCAAATATTTTCTCCCATTCTGAGGGTTGTCTTTTGGTCTTGTTTATGGTTTCCTTTGCTGTGCAAAATCTTTTAGGTTTCATTAGGTCCCATTTGTTTATTTTTGTTTTTATTTCCATTTCTCTAGGAGATGGGTCGAAAAGGATCTTGCTGTGATTTATGTCATAGAATGTTCTGCCTATAGTTTCTGCTAAGAGTTTTATAGTGTCCAGTCTTACATTTAGGTCTTTAATCATTTTGAGTTTATTTTTGTGTATGGTGTTAGGGAGTGTTCTAATTTCATTCTTTTACTTGGAGCTGTCCAGTTTTCCCAGCACCACTTATTGAAGAGGCTGTCTTTGCGTCACTGTATATTCTTGCCTCCTTTGTCAAAGATAAGTTGACCACATGTGCGTGGGTTTACCTCTGGGCTTTCTACCCTGTTCCATTAATCTATATTTCTGTTTTTATGCCAGTACCATACTGTCTTGATTGCTGTAGTTTTGGACTATAGTCCAAAGTCAGGGAGCCTGATTTCTGCAACTCCGTTTTTCTTTCTCCATATTGCTTTGGCTATTCGGGGTCTTTGGTGTTTCCATACAAATTGTGAATTTTTTTGTTCTAGTTCTGTGAAAAATGCCATTGGTATTTTGATAGGGATTGCATTGAATCTGTAGACTGCTTTTCAGTAGTATAGTCATTTTCACAATGTTGATTCTTCCAATCCAAGAACATGGTATATCTCTCTATCTGTTTGTATCATCTTTAATTTCTTTCACCAGTGTCTTTCATCAGTATAGTTTTTAATATCTTTCACCAGTATAGTTTTCTGCATACCGGTCTTTTGTTTCCTTAGGTAGGTTTATTCCTAGGTATTTTATTCTTTTTTTACAATGGTAAATGGGAGTGTTTCCTTAATTTCTCTTTCAGATTTTTCATCATTAGTGCATAGGAAAGCAAGACATTTCTGTGCATTAATTTTGTATCCTGCTACTTCACCAAATTCATTGATTAGCTCTAGTAGTTTTCTGATAGCATCTTAAGGATTCTCTGTGTGTAGTATAATGTCATCTGCAAGCAGTGACAGTTTTACTTCTTTTCTAATTTGGATTCCTTTTATTTCTTTTTCTTCTCTGCTTACTGTGGCTAAAAATTCCAAAACTTTGTGGAAAAATAGTGGTGAGAGTGGGCAACTTGTCTTTTTCCTGATCTTAGTGGAAATGGTTTCAGTTTTTCACCATTAAGAATGATGTTGGATGTGGGTTTGTCATATATGGCCTTTATTATGTTGAGGAAAGTTCCCTCTATGCCTACTTTCTGGAGGGTTTTTATCATAAATGGGTGTTGAATTTTGTCGAGGATTTTACTGAATCTATTGAGATTATCATACAGTTTTTATCTTTCAATTTGTTAATATGGTGTATCACATTGATTGATTTGCATATATTGAAAAATTATATTATATATTGCATTCCTGCAATAAACCCCACTTGATCATGGTGTATGATCCTCTTAATGTACTGCTGGATTCTGTTTACTAGTATTTCATTAAGGATTTTTGTATCGATGTTCATCAGTAATATTGGCCTGTATTTGTCTTTTTTTGTAACATCTGTGTATGGTTTTGGTATCAGGGTGATGGTGGCCTTGCAGAATAAGTTTGAGAGTGTTCCTCCCTCTGCTGTATTTTGGCAGAGTTTGGAAAGGATAGGTACTAGCTCTTCTCTAAATGTTTGATAGAATTCTCCTGTGAATCCAACTGGTTCTGGGCTTTTGTTTGTTGGAAGATTTTTAATCACAGTTTCAATTTCAGTGCTTGTGATTGGTCTCTTTCTTCCTGGTTCAGTCTCAGAAGATTGTGCTTTTCTAAGAATTTGTCCATTTCTTCCAGGTTGTCAGTTGTATTGGCATATAATTTCTTGTAGTAATCTCTCATGATCCTTCGTATTTCTGCAGTGTCAGTAGGCACTTCTCCTTTTTCATTTCTAATTCTATTGACTTGAGTCTTCTCCCTCTTTTTCTTGATGAGTCTGGCTAACAGTTTATCAATTTTGTTTATCTTCTCAAAGAACCAGCTTTTAGTTTTATTGATCTTTGCTATTTTTCCTTCATTTCTTTTTCATTTATTTCTGATCTGATCTTTATGATTTTTTTCCCTGTGCTAACTTTGGGGTTTTTTTTTTTTTGTTGTTCTTCTTTCTCTAATTGCTTTAGGTGTTAGGTTAGGTTTTTCATTTGATATTTTTCTTGTTTCTTGAGGAAGGATGGTATTGTGATAAATTTCCCATTTAGAACTGCTTTTGCTGCATCCTATAGGTTTTGAGCTGTTGTGTTTTCATTGTCATGTGTTTCCAGTATTTTTTTATTTCCTCTTTGATTTCTTCAGTGATCTCTTGGTTATTTAGTAGTGTATTGTTTAGCTTCCATGTGTTTGTATTTTTTACAGTTTTTTTTTCCTGTAATTAATATCTAGTCTTATAGCACCATGGTCAGAAAAGATACTTGATAAAATTTCAATTTTCTTAAATTTACCACGGCTTTATTTGTGACCCAAGATATGATCTATCCTGGAGAATGTTCCATGAGCACTTGGGAAGAAAGTGAATTCTGTTGTTTTTGGATGGAATGTCCTATAAATATCAATTAAGTCCATCTTGTTTAATGTGTCATTTAAAGCTTGTGTTTCCTTATTTATTTTCATTTTTTTGATCTGTCCATTGGTGAAAGTGGCGTGTTAAAGTCTCTTACTATTATTGTGTTACTGTCAATTTCTCCTTTTATGGCTGTTAGCATTTGCATTATATATGGAGGTGCTCCTATGTTAGATGCATAAATATTTACAATTGTTATATGTTATTCTTGAATTATCCCTTGATCATTATGTAGTGTCCTTCTTTGTCTCTTGTAATAGTATTTATTTTAAAGTCTATTTTGTCTGATATGAGAATTGCTACTCCAGCTTTCTTTTGGTTTCCATTTGCATGGAATATCTTTTTCCATCCCCTCACTTTCAGTCTGTATGTGTCCCTAGGTCTGAAGTGGGTGTGTTGTAGACAGCATATATATGGGGCTTGTTTTTGTATCCATTCAACCAGTCTATGTCTTTTGGTTAGAGCATTTAAATCATTAAATTTAAGGTAATTATCGATATGTATGTTCCTATTACCATTTTCTTAGTTGTTTTTGGCTTGCTCTTGTAAGTCATTTCCTTCTCTTGTGTTTCCTGCCTAAAGAAGTTCCTTAAGCATTTGTTTTAAAGGTGGTTTGGTAGTGCTGAATTCTCTTAGCTTTTGCTTGTCTGTAAAGGTTTTAATTTCTCTATTGAATTTGAATGAGATCCTTGATAGGTAGAGTAATCTTTGTTGTAGCTGTTTCCCTTTCATCCCTTTAAACATGTCCTGCCACACCCTTCTGGCTTACAGAGTTTCTGTTGAAAGATCAGCTGTTAACCTTATGGGGATTCCCTTGTATGTCTTTTGTTGATTTTCCGTTGCTGCTTTCCATATTTGTTCTTTGTATTTAATTTTTGTTAGTTTGATTAATGTGTGTCTTGACATGTTTCTCCTTGGATTTATCCTGTATGGGACTCTCTGCTCTCCTGGATTTGACTGACTATTTCCTTTCCCATATTAGGGGAGTTTTCATCTATAATCTCTTCAAATATTTTCTGAGACCTTTTGTTTTTCTCTTCTTCTTCTAGGACCCCTATAATTCTAATGTTGGTGCATTTAATATTGTCCCAGAGGTCTCTGAGACTGTCCTAAATTCTTTCCATTCTTTTTTCTTTAGTCTGCTCTGTGGTAGTTATTTCCACTATTTTATCTTCATCTTATCACTTATCCATTTTTCTGCCTCAGCTATTCTGCTATTTATTCCTCCTAGAGAATTTTTAATTTCATTTATTATGTTGTTCATAATTTTTTGTTTGCTGTTTAGTTCTTCTAGGTCCTTGTTAAATGTTTTTTGAATTTTCTATATTTTATTTTCAAGATTTTTGATTATCTTTACTATCATTACTCTGAATTTTTTTTTTTCAGGTAGACTGCCTATTTCCTCTTCATTTGTTTCATCTGGGGGGTTTTTACTTTGCTCCTTCATCTTCTGTGTATTTCTCTGTCTTCTCATTTTACTTAAGTTACTGTGTTTGGTGTCTGCTCTTCACAGGCTGCAGGTCCATAGTTTCCATTGTTTTTGGTGTCTGCCTTCAGTGGGGAAGGTTGGTTCAGTCGTTTGTGTAGGTTTCCTGGTGGAAGGGACTGGTGCCTGTGTTCTGATCAATGAGGCTGGATCTTGCCTTTCTGGTGGGCAGGACCATGTTCAATGGTGTGTTTTGAGGTGCCTGTGAACTTATTATGATTTTAGGCAGCCTCTCTGCTAATGGGTGTGGTTGTGTTCCTGTCTTGCTAGTTGTTTGGCACGGGGTGTCCAGCACTGGTGCTTGTTCGTCACTGAGTGGAGCTGGGTCTTAGCGTTGCGATGGAGAACTCTTAGAGAGGTCTCACCAATTGATATTATGAGCGGCCATGATATGTCTGGTGGACCAATGTCCTGAACTCAGCTCTCCCACATCTGAGGCTCAGGCCTGACACCTGGCCAGAGCACCAAGACCCTGTCAGCCACATGGCTTCTGTTGATTTATAAGGAGTATCTAATTCTTTTTCATTCACAAATATGCTGTGCTAGGACCTATGGAAGCCTGAGCTCTGGAATCCTGAGTTTCCACCACTGTCCACCATAACAAACTCTGAAACCTGGCATGTTTCGTATCATTCTAAGCTTTGGCTTCCTTTTTGGCCAATGGTGAATTGCCCGCCCCCCACCTCTACCCACTTTTTGACTGGGTTGTTTGTTTTTATGGTATTGAGCTGCATGAGCTGTTTATACATTTTGGAGACTAATCCTTTGTCAGTTGCATCATTTGCAAATATTTTCTCTTAATCTTTGTGTTGTCTTTTCATTTTTTTATGGTTTCTTTTGCTGTGCAAAAGCTTTTAAATTTAATTAGGTCTCATTAGTTTATTATTTTTTTAATTTCCATTACTCTGAGAGATGGATTGAAAAACATATTGCTGCAATTTATGTCAGAGAGTGTTCTTCTTATGATTTCCTCTAAGACTTTTATAATATCTCTTCTTACATTAAGGTCTTTAATGGATTTTGAGTTTATTTTTGAATGTGGTGTTAAAGACGGTTCCAATTTCAGTTTTTTATATGTAGATGTCCAGTTTTCCCAGCACCATTTATTGAAGAGACTATCTTTCCTCCATTGTATAGTCTTGCCTTCTTTGTTGTAGATTAATTGACCATAGGTGCATGGGTTCATTTCTGGGCTTTCTATCCTGTTCCATTGATCTATATTTCTGGTTTTGTGTCACTGCCATACTGTTTTGGTGACTGTAGCTTTGTAGTGTAGTTTGAAGTCAGGGAGCCTGATTCCTCCAGCTCTGTTTCTCTTTCTCAATGTTGCTTTGGCTATTCGGGGTCTTTTTTGTCTCCATACAAATTTTAAGACATTTTTTTCTAGTTCTGTGAAAAATGTCATTAGTAATTTAGTAGGGATTGCATTTAATCTGTAGATATCCTTGGGTAGTATAATCATTTTGACAATATTAATTCTACCAATCTAAGAACATGGTATATCTTTCCATCTCTTTGTGTCATCTTTGATTTTTTTCACCAGCATCTCATAGTTTTTGGAGTACAGATATTTTGTCTACTTAGGTATGTTTATTCCTAGGTATTTTATTATTTTTTTGATGCAATGATAAATGGAATTGTTTCTTTAATTTTTCTTTCTGAAATATCTTTTGTTGTTAGTGTAGAGAAATGCAACAGTTTTCTGTGTAATAATTTTGTATCCTGTCACTTTACCAAATTCATTGATGAGATTTAGTAGTTTTCTGGCAGCATCTTTAGGATTTTCTGTGTATAGTATCATGTAATTTACCAACAGTGACAGTTTTACTCCTTCTTTTCTAATTTGGATTCCTTTTATTTCTTTTTCTTCTCTGGTTACTGTGGCTAGGACTTCTAAAATTATGTTGAATAAAAGTGGTGAGAGCAGACATCCTTGCCTGTTCCTCATCTTAGAGCAAATACTTTCAGGTTTTCACCATTGAGTATGATCTTTGCTGTATGTTTGTCATATATAGCCTTTATTATTTTGAGGTATGTTTCTTCTATGACCACTTTCTGGAGAGTTTTTACCATAAATGAGTGTTGAATTTTGTCAAAAGCTTTTTTCTACATCTGTTGAGATCATCATATTGTTTTTATTCTTCAATTTGTTGATCTGGTGTTTCACACTGATTGATTTGTGTGTATTGAAAAATCCTTGCATCCCTGGGATAATTCTCACTTGATCATGGTGTGTAGTACTTTTAATGTATTGTTGGATTCGGATTGCTAGTATTCTGTTGAGGATTTTTTTTTGCATCTATGTTCATCAGTGATATTGGCTTGTAATTTTCTTTTTCTCTGGTATCTTTGTCTGGTTTTGGTATCAGGGTGATTGTGGCCCCATAGAATGACTTCAGGTCTATTCTTTCCTCTGTAATTTTTTGGAATATTTTCAGAAGGATAGGTGTTAACTCTTTTCTAAATGTTTGATAGAATTCACCTATGAAGACATGTGGTCCTGTATTATTTTTTTGTTAGGAGTTTTAAAATTACTGATTCCATGTCAGTGCTTGGTCTGTTCATATTTGATTTGTGCCATCTCCCTTTTCTTGTTGATGAGTCTGGATAAAGCTTTATCGATTTTGTTTATCTTTTAAAAAAAACAGCCTTAAGTTTCATTAATCTTTTCTATTGTTTTCCTTGTTTCTATTTCATTTGTTTCTGCTCTCATCTTTATGATTTCTTTCCTTCTGCTAACTTTGGGTTTGTTGTTCTTCTTTCTCTAGTTGTGTTAGGTATAAGGTTAGGTTGTTTCTTTTTGATGTTTCTTGTTTCTTGAGGTAAGATTTTATTGGAATAAACTTGCCTCTTAGGACTGCTTTTGCTGAATCTAATAGGTTTTGGATCATTGTGCTCTCATTTTTATTTGTCTCTAGCTATTTTTTTTGTTTCTTCTTTGATTTCTTCATTACCCATTGGTTCTTTAGTAGTATATTGCATAGCCTCCACGAGTTTGTGTTTTTTAGAATTTTTTTCTTGTAGTTGATTTCTACTCTCATAGTGTTGTGGTCGGAAAAGATGCTTGGTATGATTTCAATTTTCTTAAATTTACTGAAGCTTGCTGTGTGGCCCAGAATGTGGTCAATCCTGGAGAATGTTCCAGGGCCATATGAGAAGAATGTGTTTTCTGCTGCTTTTGGATGGAATGTTCTATAAATATCAGTTAAGTGCATCTGATCTAATGTGCCATTTAAGGCCTGTGTTTCCTTATTGATTTTCTGTCTGGATGATCTGTTCATTGACAAAAGTAGGATGTTAAAGTCTCCACTATTATTGTGTTACTGTTGTTTTCTCCCTTTACGGCTGTTAGTATTTGCCTTATATATTGAGATGCTCCTATGTTGGGTGCATATATATTTATAATTGTTATATCTTCTTCTTGGATTGATTCCTTGATCATTATGCAGTGTCCTTCTTTGTCTCTTGTAACAGTCTTTATTTTAAAGTCTATTTTGTCTGATATGAGTATTTGCTACTACAGTTTTCTTTTGATTTCCATTTGCATGCAATACCTTTCTCTATCCCCTCACTTTCAGTCTGTATGTGTCCTTACATCTGAAATGGGTCTCTTGTAGACAGCATATATATGGGTCTTGTTTTTGTACCCATTCAGCCAATCTTTGTCTTTTGATTAGAGCATTTAATTCATTTATGTTTAAGGTAATTATCAATATGTATGTTCCTATTGCCATTTTGTTAATTGTTTTGGATTTGTTTTTGTAGGTCTTTTTTCTTTCCTTCCTCTTTTTTTCTCTTATCTTGTGATTTGATGACAAACTTTAGTGTTATGTTTGGATTCCTTTTCTTTGTGTGTGTGTGTATCTATTGTAGAATTTCCATTTGTTGTTACCATGAGGTTTTTTTGTTTGTTTGTTTGTTTGTTTTTTGTGGTACATGGACCTCTCACTGTGTGGTCTCTCCCATTGCAGAGCACAGGCTCCAAACATGCAGGCTCTGCAGCCATGGCTCATGGGCCCAGCCACTCCACAGCATGTGGGATCCTCCCAGACAAGGGCTCAAACCTGCATCCCCTGCATTCGCAGGCAGACGCTCAACCACTGCACCACCAGGGAAGCCCCTACCGTGAGGTTTTGTTATAGCAGTCTATATATAAGCAAGATTGTTTTAAATTGCTGATATTTTAATTTCAAATGCATTTCTGATATCCAACATTGTGTTCTCCCCTTCTCACAGTTGATGGTTTTGATATCATATTTGTGTGTGGATGATTTCCTATCATTACTGTGTGTTTGCCTTTACCAGTGAGCTTTTCCATTCATAATTTTCTTGTTTCTAGTTGTGGCCTTTTCTTTTCCACTTAGAGTTCTTTTAGGATTTGTTTCAAATCTGGTTTTGTGGTGCTGAATTCTCTTAGCTTTTGTTTGCCTGTAAAGCTTTTGATTTCTCCGTCAAATCTGAATGAGAACCTTGCTGAGTAGAGTATTCTTTGTTGTAGGTTCTTCCCTTTCATCACTTTAAATATATCTCGCTGCTCCCTTCTGGCCTGCAGAGTTTCTGCTGAGAAATCAGCTGATAACTTCATGGGAGTTTCATTTTATGTTACTTGTTGCTTTTCACTTGTTGTTTTTAATATTTTTCTTTGTCTTTAATTTTTGTCATTTTGATTACTATGTGTCTAGGCATGTTCCTCCTTGGGTTTATCCTACCTGAGACTCTTTGTGCTTCCTGGACTTGGGTGACTGTTTCCTTTCCCATGTTAGGGAAATTTTCGCTATTATCTCTTCAAATATTTTCTTAGGTCCTTTCTCTCTCTTATCCTTCTGGGACCCTTATAATACAAATGTTTGTGCATTTAATGTTGTAACAGATGTCTGTTAGACTGTCTTCATTTCTTTTCATTCTTTTTCCTTTATTCTGTTCTGTGGCAGTGATTTCCACCATTCTATCTTCCATACAGGTCACTTACCTGTTCTTCTGCCTCAGTTATTCTGCTATTGATTCCTTCTAGTGTATTTTTTATTTCAGATATTTTATTGTTCATCTCTGTTTGTTTGTTCTTTAGTTCTTCTAGGTCTTTGTTAAACATTTCTTGCATCTTCTCAATCCTTGCCTCCATTCTTTTTCTGAGATCCTGGATCATCTTCACTATCATTACTCAATTCTTTTTCCAGAAGTTTGCCTATCTGCACTTCACTTAGTTGTTTTTCTGGGGTTTTATTTGTGTTCCTTCATCTGAGACATATTCCTGTGCTGTTTCATTTTGTCTAACTTTCTGTGATTGTGGTTCCTGTTCTGCAGGCTTCAGGACTGTAGTTATTCTTGCTTCTGGTGGCTGCCCTCTGACAGATAAGGCTATCAAAGAGGCTTGTGCAGGGTTCCTGATTTGAGAGACTGGTGGTGGGTGGATCTGTGACTTATCCCACTGGTGGGCAGGGCCGTGCTCAGTAAGACTTTAAGTCACTTGTCTGCTGCTTGGTGGGGTTGTGTTTCTGCTCTATCAGTTGTTTGGCCTGAGGCTTCCCAGCACTGGAGCCTACAGGTTGTTGGCTGGGGCTAATGGCACCCTCTAGGAGAGCTCACACTAATGAGTACACACCAGAACTGTTTCTTCCAGTAACTTTGTCCCCATAGTGAGCCACAAACCTCCCTGCTTCTGCAGAAGATCCTTCAATATTAGTGGGTAGGTCTGGCCCAGTCTTTTATGGAATCACTATATTTTTCCTCTGTGTCCTGGTGTGCACAAGACTTTGTGCATGCCCTCCAAGCATGGAGTTTCTGTTTTCCCCAGTCCTGTGTAATTCCTGTGCTGACCTTCAAAACTAGATTCTCTGGGGGGTCCTCCTCCCATTGCTGGACCCCCAGGCTAGGAAGCCTGACATGGGGCTCAGAACTTTCACTCCAGTGGGAAAACTTCTGTGGTATAATTATTTTCCAGTTTGTGTTCACCCACCTGGCAAGTATGGGATTTGATTTTATCGTGATTGAGCCCCTCTTGCTATCTCGTTGTGGCTTCTTCTTTGTCTTTGGATGTAGAGTATCTTTTTCAGTAAGTTCAAGCATTTTTGTTGTTGACAGTTGTTAAGCAGTTAATTTTGATTTTGGTGTTTTATAAGAAGGGCTGAGCACACATCCTTCTACTCTGCCATCTTGAGCTAATCTCTAGCTTGATATATTTTTATCAAGAGACTCACTTTAGATCTAAAGACACACACAGATTGAAACTGAATGGTTGGCAAAAGGTATTCCATGCAACAGGAAATTAAAGGAAAACCAGGATAACAATACTTATATGAGACAAAATAGACTTTAAAACAAAGACTGTAACAAGAGACAGTGAAGAACATTACATAATGATCAAGGTATCAAACCAAGAAGAAGCTATAACTTTTGTAAATACAGATGAATCCATCATAGGAGCACCTAAATACATAAACCAAATATTAACAGACATAAAAGAAAAAATTGACAGTAACACAATAATAGTATTAATGGACTTAGATTAACGGACAGATCATCCAGACAGAAAAGCAATAGAAATGCTTGCTTTAAATGACACATTAGACCAAATGAACTTAATCAATATGTATAAAACATTCCATCAAAAAACTGCTGAATATTCTTTTCCACATGGAGCATTCTCCAGTATAGATCACGTGCTAGTATACAAAAGAAGTCTCAGTAAAGAAAATTGAAATCATATCTAGCATCTTTTTGAACCACAACACTACAAGATTAGAAAACATCTACAAGAAAAAGCTGCAAAAAAGGCAAACATGTGGAGGCTAAACAATATGCTACTCTCTAGTAACCAGTGGATCACTGGAAAAATCAAGGAAGAAATTTTTTTTTTAAACCTACAGACAAATGAAAAAGAAAAGACAACATTCAAAAATCTATGGGACACAGCAAAAGCAGTTCTAAGACAAATGTTTATAGTGATAAAACCTACCTCAGGAAATAAGAAAAATATCAAATAAATAATCCAAACTTACTCCTAAAAGAAGTAGAAAAAGAAGAATAAAGAAAATCCATAGTAGAAGGAAGCAAATCATAAAGAGCAGAAATAAAAGAAATAGAGACTAAAATAAATAGAAAAAAATCAATGAAATTAGTTCTTTGAAAAGATAAACAAAATTGGTAAACCTTTAGCCAGACTCATCATGCAAAAGGAGAGAGGCTCAAATCAACCAGATCAAAAATGAAAAAGGAGAAGTTAAAACCAACACCATAGAAATAGAAAGGATCGTAATAAATTTATATGAACAATTATATGCCAATAAAATGGAAAACCTGAAAGAAATGGACATATTTCTAGAAATTTAAAATCTCCCAAGACTGAACCAGGAAGAAGTGGAAAATAAGAACAGAAATATTTCCAGTCATAAAATTGAATCAGTAATTAAAAACTCCAAACAAACAAAAGTACAGGACCAGATGGCTTCATAGGTGAATTCTATGAAATATTTAGAGAAGAGTTAAAATTTCTCCTTCTCAAACTATTCCAAAAAATTTCCAAGGAAAGAACACTTCTGAACTCATTTATGAGGCCTGATACCAAAATCAGACAAAGATACCACAAAAAAGAAAATTACAGGCCTATATCAGTGATGAACATCAGTGCAAAAATCCTCAAGAAAATACTAGGAAACTGAATTTAACAATACATTAAAATCATCATACATGATGATCAAGTGGTATTTATCTCAAGGATGCAAGGATAGTTCAATATCTGCAAATCAATCAATGTAATATGCTACATTAACAAAATGAAGGATAAAAATCACATGATCATCTTAATATGTGCAGAGAAAACATGTGGCAAAATTCAAGATCCATTTGGGATAAAAACTCTTAAAAGGTGTGTATAAAAGAATAATAGCTCAACATAATAAAGGACATATATGATGAGCATACATCTATGTATGCTAAAATCTAAATCTAAACTCATTTTCTCTGAGATCAGCAACAAAAGAAGGATGTTCACTCTTAACACTTTTATTCAACACAGTATTGGATGGCTTAGCCACAACAATCAGAAAATTAAATAAATAAGTAAATAAATAAAAAGGATCCAAATTAGAAAAGAAGAAGTATAACTCACTCTTTGCAGATGACAAGGTACTATACATTGAAAAATCTAAAGATGCCACCGAAAAACTCTAGAGCTATCAGTGAATTTGGAAAAGTGCAGGATACAAAATTAATATACAAAATAAATCTGTTGCATTTCTACATACTAATAATGAACTATCATAAAGATAAATTAAGAAATCAATCTCATTTACTATCCCATCAAAGAGAATAAAATACTTAAGAGTAAGTCTAAGGAGGTAAAAATCTGTACATGAAAAAATATAAGACACTGATGAAAGAAATTGAAGATTACACAAACAGATGGAATAATATATCATGTTCATGGATTTTTATAATTAATATTGTTAAAATGATCATACTACCCAAGGCAATCAATAGATTCAATGCAATCTCTATCAAAATACCAATCATATTCTTCACAGAACTAGAACAAATAATTCTAAACGATGTATAAAACACAAGACTCCCAACTAGCCAAAACAATTTTGAGAAGAACAAGTTGGAATTATCTAGCTCCCTGTTTTCAAACTATACCACAAATCTACAGTAATCACAACAGTACAGTACTGCTACAAAAGCAGACACATAGATCACCAAAAGAGGATAGAGAGCCCAGAACTAAACCCACACTTATATGGGCAACATAGTCTATGACAAAGGAGACAAGAATATACAATGGGGAAAAGACAGCTTCTTCAATAAATGGTGTTGAGAAAACTTGACAGCTTTATGTAAAAGAATCAAAGTGAACCATTCTCTCATGCCATACACAAAAACATTAAAAATGGACAAAAACTTAAATATAATACCCCAAACCATAAAAATTCATAAAACATAGGCAGTACACTCTTTGACATCAGTGTTAGTAATATTTGTTTGGATGTGTCTCTTCAGGCAAGGCAAATGAGCAAAAGATAAACAAATGTGACTACATCACCCAAAAGATTTTCCACAGTGAGGGAAGCTATCAACAAAGCAAAAAAGCAACCTCCTTAATGGGAGAAGATATTTGTAAACAACATATCAAATAAGGGGTTAATACCTAAAATATACAAAGAACCCATACAACTCAATATCAAAGAAACAAGCAACCTAATTAAAAAATGGGCAGAGGGCCCAAATAGATATATTTCCAATGAAGACATAAAAATGGCCAACAGGCACATGAAAAGATGCTCAACGTCCATAATCATCAGGGAAATGCAAATCAAAACTACAATGAGATATCACTTCATACCTGTGAGAATGGCTATTAACAAAAAGACACATATAATAAGTGTTGGTGAGGATGTGGAGAAAAAGGAAGCCTTGTGCACTGTTGGTGGGAGTGTGAATTGGTGCAGCCACTGTGGAAAACAGAATGGAGTTCCTCAAAAGTCTAAAAATACAACTGTCATATAACCCAGCAATTCCAGTCTTGTGTATTTATCCAAAGAAAAGAAACACACTAAATAGAAAAGATATATGCTTCCCTATGTTCATTGCAGCATTGTTTATAATAGCCAAGGTATGGAAACAACCTAAATGCCCATAAATAGATGAATGAAAGAAGATGTGGGGTGTATACATACATACTTGAATATTACTCAGCCATAAAATAGAGTGAAATCTTGCTATTTGTGACAATGTGAATGGACCTAAGGAGTATTATGCTACATTAAATAAGTCAGACAGAGAAAGACTGATCCTGTATGATTTCAGTTATATGTGGATTCTAAAAAACAAAGCAAATGAACAAATATAACAAAACAGAAACAGAGTTATAGATACAGAGAATAAACGTAGTTGCCAGAGTGGAGGGGTAGGAGGAGGAAAGAAATAGGTGAGGGAGATTAAGAGATATAAACTTAAAAAAAAAGAGAGAGATATAAACTTTCAGTTGCAAAAAAAGTGAGTCATGAGTATGAAATGTATAGTGTGGGGTACATAATCAATAACTACACAATATCTTTGTATGGTGACATAACATAAATAGATTATTGTGATGATTTTGAAATGTATAGAAATGTTGAATCACTATGATTTGTAACAGGCACTAACATAGTGTTGTAGGGCAAGTATACTTCATAAACAAACAATCTCATAGAAAAAGAGATCAGATTTGTGGATACCAGAGGCAGAAGGGTGGGGGTGGGGAGAAGGGGAATTGGATGGAGGCAGTGAAAATGTACAGTTATAAATAGGTATTAAGGATGTAATGTACATGACCAATCGAATTATAGTGTGTGTTTTGTATATGAAAGTTGTTAAGAGAGTAAATCCTAAGAGTTCTCATCAAAAGGAAAATTCTTTTTCTATTTCTTCAATTTTGTACCTATTTGGATGATGGATGTTCACTAAAGTTCTTGTGATAATCGCTTCATGCTGTATATAAGTCAAAATCATCATGCTGTACATCCTAAATTATACAGTGCTGTATGTCAATTATGTCTCAATAAAAGTGGAAGAAAAAATATAATTGTAATTTCTTAAATTGCGTGTATTGAAGGGGAGCCTTTGCAAATCTTCCATACTCTCTCTCTCCTTTTATGGCTCTGATGAGAATTAAACATTAGAGGAAAAATTAGATAGATGCAAAAGAAACTTTAAGTCTAAAACATTGTTGGAAGAGGTCATGAGGATGTGACACAAGGTGATCTGCAGGCTGGACCCAGACAGAGCCTCCTCACCCCCTCTCCAGTCCTTACATGTATGTTGTGCTCACAGTGCCCACAGCCAGAGTCATTTTCAAGGATGCAGCATTGAGAGAGCAATGTTTTGTTGAGACCATCGGGACTGAACGTGTGACTGAGCCCCGTTAAGACCTCTGTATAAACTTTTAAGGTTACCGCAGGCTGGTGCAGAGTTCTACTCATCTTGTGGTTGCTCAAGACACACTTGGTATGTGAATTCCTTTGCTTATTAAACCTACCACCTACCAATCTTGAGTGGTCTGCCTCTTTCTTTGGTTTCTCCTTGCTCTTGTGTATGGGGGCCAATTTCACATTTCAGCCAGGAATTTCTGAGGTTTTGGACCAACGAATATGAAGTCTGTCCCTCTACTGAATTTAAATTCAAGGTCTAATATCTGAAGTGCAGTGAGGAGGAAGGTCCCATGAGAATGTAGATAGATGGGCAACAATAGAGCATAAGCAAACAGAAGTATTCTCTGGGGAAGGTTGCCCTACACCAAGAATTTGATTTGTCTCCTGTAGTGGGTAAATTCGTAAAGTGAGAAGGATCCATAAGCTCTCCTACTCTGATTCCACCCATAAATATTGGCCTTGCTTAACCAACTCCCTTAGCTCCAATTCCATGCTCACCAAGAAATCTTGGGTCTGTTATTTTGTTTCTCAAATAGATCTGCTTGTGGCAAAAGGATGTTTTGTCATACTGACAAACACATTTCAGATGAACATAAGAGTTATCTTTCTCACTGAAAATGAACAAGTTGGGTCCCTGTTTCTACTTCAGTCATTTGAGAGTTTGGTTTGCTGGAGTCATTTTCCCTGCACCTAATCAACCCTGCGACAAGGTTGTAATAAATGTACTGCACTTTGAAAGCTGAGGATTAGAACTGGAGCCATGGTAACCTCTCTGTTTCCTTGGTTTCCTTGTAGTCATTTTTTTTTTTTTTTAGCTTTAACACATAGATACTCAGAGGATGATGGTGAAGTCTTTAGATTTTGGGGTGTTTGTGAGATAGAATTTTACTTTGGTCTTCATGAATGTACACGTCAGGGAAGAACTTCAACCTCACAGGGGATGGTAAGGAATGAACCTGCCACCACTCCATAAATTATTAGAAAATGGATGAGAGCAAGACAGCTTAAATCTCACAGCATGGGAAAGAATTATCTTGTTCCCCTGTCTCCAAGTCCAGACGGAGAAGCAATGAGCCCAGATAGATGCTATGCATGTGGTAGGTTGCATTGTCCTTGAAGTTTGACACACTCATAAATAGTGTACATGGACTCTCAGGGCCTGTGGAGGACAGCCTTTCCCAATAATGCATACTCCAGATGAATGGAAGGCAGGAAAGAATTCCAAGAAGGGAAATAGGTGTGCAAATCCTGTGAAGTAAAGTCAGCATCTGCCAGTTTAGCTGCAGTAGAGGGTTACTCACTAGAGTTAGAAAGACACAGCCAGATAAGAAATTTGGGATCAGATTTTATAGAATTATAACCAGCTAAAGTGTTTGACTTTTCCAAAGAATGCTAGAGGATAACTCTATGGAATCTTAAAAGCAGATTCTAGAGGTCTTCTACGTCAGTCTCCTTATATATAGAGGAAAGCTTATGGGGAGATGCATGATATTGTTTTGATAATATGGCCAATTGATTAGTGGCAGAATAGGAAGCAATTCTAATTGCTGAAACATAACTATTGTTTAATTCATAGTAACTATGATTTTCAATCACATGACTTTTCCACAATGCATGTTCAAAGTCCACTTTGTTAAAGATTTATAATTTAGAATCTACGGAGATTCTGGGAAATGGAGATGTTTATTCCCCTTCACCCCGACTGTAATCGTAATTTCTGTGACTGGCTACATGTCTCTCCTGAGGCAGGCAGCACTCATACTTGCAGTGACCTTATGTGGTTAAAGCTTCAGGTTATGTTGAAGTCTGTGCAAAGAGAATTGGGTAGGCGTCCCAAACTCTAATCTTCTGTGGGCCGAAGACCAGGTGGAAAGCAATGATGGAGCTTAAGGATGAAGGCTGGGAAAGCAGAGGATGAATATGCTGGGTCTCCTGACCACAAGAGGCAGTTGGCCTCTTTACACTCTTAGCTCACTAGATGAAAAGCTACTTTGCCAAGTCTCACCACCTATAAGATTCTAAGACCTGAGTCCTAATGGGAATAATGCCTGCTCATCTGAGTGGCATCCCAACTGGACAGGGCAGAATTAGAGTCAATAATCAGAACACAACAGAGAAAAAGGAGCTCAGAGACACGATCTTCTAGTATTCATATCCACTGGGATGTGAGCAATCTGATCACAAGAAATGTCCCACCAGCAGTAGAATTACTTTCTTTCCTGTCTGTCCCAATGGAATGTAACTTCCATTAGGTCAAGAACCTGTCTATCTGGTTACCACTATATCCTCCAAGCATCAAATGTAATGTCTCGCACATAGTAGACAATCAATAAAAGTTGGTGAGTAAATAAACAAAGAGTTACTACTTTCCCTCCCCCCCCCAGTTTTATAGAGATATAATTGACATACATCACTGTATAAATTTAAGGTATAAAGAAGAATGGTTTGACTTATATATACTGTGAAATTACTATAGTATTAAGTTTAGTTGGCCTCCATCCTCCCATATAGATAAAATAAAAAGAAAAAAGAAATTTTTCTCGTGATGAGAAATCTCAGAATTTACTATCATATGGCAGTGTTAACTATAATTGTCATGTTGCTCATTACATCCCTAGTACTTATTTATCTTATAACTGGTAGTTTGTACTTTTTGACTGCCTTCCTCCAATTCCCCCACTTCCCATCTCCACCTCTGGTAACCACAAATCTGATCTCTTTTTCTATGTTTTCTTTTTAAGATTTCACATATAAGTGAGATCATACAGTATTTATCCTTCTCTGTCTGACTTACTTCACTTAGCATAATGCTCTCAAGGTCCATCCATGTTGTCGTAAATGGCAGGATTTTCTCATTTTATGTGACTGAATAATATTCCATTGTGTGTGTGTGTGTGTGTGTGTGTGTGTGTGTGTGTGTGTGTGAGAGAGAGAGAGAGAGAGAGAGAGTATCTCAAAACTTCTTTATCTATTTATCCATCAGTGGACATTTAGGTTATTTCTATGTCTTGGCTATAAACATGGGAATGCAGATATCTTTTTGAGTTAGTGTTTTCATTCCCTTTGGATATATTCCCAGATGTGGAATTGCCGAATCATATGGTAGTTTTAATTTTTTGAGCATCCTCCATACTATTTTCCATAGTGGCTGTACTGGTTTACAATCCCACAAACAGTGCACAAGTGTTCCCCTTTCTCCACATCCCTGTCTGCATTTGTTATTGATAATTTTTGATAATGGCCATTCTAACAGGCATGAGGTATTATCTCACTGTAGTTTTGATTTGCATTTCCCTAATGACTAGTGATGTTGAACACATTTTCATATACCTGTTGGCCATTTGTATATATTCTTTGGAAAATTCCTATTCAGGCCTTTTGACTATTTTTAAATTGGATTGTTTACTTTTATATTATTGAGTTGTATGAGTTCTTTATATATTTTGGATATTAAACCCTTATCAGATATAGTTTTTTTTTAACATCTTTATTGGGGTATAATTGCTTTACAATGGTGTGTTAGTTTCTGCTGTATAACAAAGTGAATCAGTTATACATATACATATGTTCCCATATCTCTTCCCTCTTGCATCTCCCTCCCTCCCACCCTCCCTATCCCACCCCTCCAGGTGGTCACAAAGCACTGAGCTGATCTCCCTGTGCTATGCGGCTGCTTCCCACTAGCTATCTACCTTACGTTTGGTAGTGTATATATGTCCATACCTCTCTCTCACTTTGTCACAGCTCATCCTTCCCCCTCCCCATATACTCAAGTCCATTCTCCAGTATGTCTGTGTCTTTATTCCTGTCTTACCTCTATGTTCTTCACGACATTTTTTTTTCTTAAATTCCATATATATGTGTTAGCATACGGTATTTGTCTTTCTCTTTCTGACTTATTTCACTTTGTATGACAGTCTTTAGGTCTATCCACCTCATTACAAATAACTCAATTTTGTTTCTTTTTATGGCTGAGTAATATTCCATTGTATATATGTGCCACATCTTCTTTAACCATTCATCCAATGATGGGCACTTAGGTTGTTTCCATCTCCGGGCTATTGTAAATAGAGCTGCAATGAACATTTTGGTACACGATTCTTTTTGAATTATGGTTTTCTCAGGGTATATGCCCAGTAGTGGGATTGTTGGGTCATATGGTAGTTCTACTTGTAGTTTTTTAAGGAACCTCCATACCATTCTCCATAGTGGCTTACCAATTCACATTCCCACCAGCAGTGCAAGAGTGTTCCCTTTTCTCCACACCCTCTCCAGCATTTATTGTTTCTAGATTTTTTGATGATGGCCATTCTGACTGGTGTGAGATGATATCTCATTGTAGTTTTGATTTGCATTTCCCTAATGATTAATGATGTTGAGCATTCTTTCATGTGTTTGTTGGCAGTCTGTATATCTTCTTTGGAGAAATGTCTATTTAGGTCTTCTGCCCATTTTTGTATTGGGTTGTTTGTTTTTTTTGTTATTGAGCTGCATGAGCTGCTTATAAATTTTGGAAATTAATCCTTTGTCAGTTGCTTCATTTGCAAATATTTTCTCCCATTCTGAGGGTTGTCTTTTGGTCTTGTTTATGGTTTCCTTTGCTGTGCAAAAGCTTTGAAGTTTCATTAGGTCCCATTTGTTTATTTTTGTTTTTATTTCCATTTCTCTAGGAGGTGGGTCAAAAAGGATCTTGCTAAGATTTATGTCATAGAGTGTTCTGCCTATGTTTTCATCTAAGAGTTTGATAGTTTCTGGCCTAACATTTAGGTCTTTAATCCATTTTGAGCTTATTTTTGTGTATGGTGTTAGGGAATGATCTAATCTCATACTTTTACATGTACCTGTCCAGTTTTCCCAGCACCACTTATTGAAGAGGCTGTCCTTTCTCCACTGTACATTCCTGCCTCCTTTATCAAAGATAAGGTGACCATATGTGTGTGGGTTTATCTGTGGGCTCTCTATCCCATTCCATTTATCTATCTTTCTGTTTTTGTGCCAGTACAATACTGTCTTGATTACTGTAGCTTTGTAGTATAGTTTGAAGTCAGGGAGCCTGATTCCTCCAGCTCCATTTTTCGTTCTCAAGATTGCTTTAGCTATTCGGGGTCTTTGGTGTTTGCATATAAATTGTGAAATTTTTTGTTCTAGTTCTGTGAAAAATGCCAGTGATAGTTTGATAGGGATTGCATTGAATCTGTAGATTGCTTTGGGTAGTAGAGTCATTTTCACAATGTTGATTCTTCCAATCCAAGAACATGGTATATCTCCCCATTAGTTTGTATCATCTTTAATTTCTTTCATCAGTGTCTTATAATTTTCTGCATACAGGTCTTTTGTCTCCCTAGGTAGGTTTATTCCTAGATATTTTATTCTTTTTGTTGCAATGGTAAATGGGAGTGTTTTCTTGATTTCACTTTCAGATTTTTCATCATTAGTGTATAGGAATGCCAGAGATTTCTGTGCATTAATTTTGTATCCTGCTACTTTACCAAATTCATTGATTAGCTCTAGTAGTTTTCTGGTAGCATCTTTAGGATTCTCTATGTATAGTATCATGTCATCTGCAAACAGTGACAACTTTACTTCTTCTTTTCCGATTTGGATTCCTTTTATTTCCTTTTCTTCTCTGATTGCTGTGGCTAAAACTTCCAAAACTATGTTGAATAAGAGTGGTGAGAGTGGGCAACCTTGTCTTGCTCCTGATCTTAGTGGAAATGTTTTCAGTTTTTCACCATTGAGGATGATGTTGGCTGTTGGTTTGTCATATATGGCCTTTATTATGTTGAGGAAAGTTCCCTCTATGCCTACTTTCTGCAGGGTTTTTATCATAAATCGGTGTTGAATTTTGTCAAAAGCTTTCTCTGCATCTATTGAGATGATCATATGGTTTTTCTCCTTCAATTTGTTAATATGGTTCATCACGTTGATTGATTTGCGTATATTGAAGAATCCTTGCATTCCTGGAATAAACCCCACTTGACCATGGTGTATGATCCTTTTAATGTGCTGTTGGATTCTGTTTGCTAGTATTTTGTTGAAGATTTTTGCATCTATGTCCATAGGTGATATTGGTCTGTAGTTTTCTTTCTTTGTGACATCCTTGTCTGGTTTTGGTCAAGGTGATGGTGGCCTCGTAGAATGAATTTGAGAGTGTTCTTCCCTCTGCTATATTTTGGAAGAGTTTGAGAAGGATATGTGTTAGCTCTTCTCTAAATGTTTGATAAAATTCGCCTGTGAAGCCATCTGGTCCTGGGCTTTTGTTTGTTGGAAGATTTTTAATCACAGTTTCAATTTCAGTATTTGTGATTGGTCTGTTCATATTTTCTGTTTCTTCCTGATTCAGTCTTGGCAGGTTGTGCTTTTCTAGGAATTTGTCCATTTCTTCCAGGTTGTCAATTTTATTGGCATAGAGTTGCTTGTAGTAATCTCTCATGATCTTTTGTATTTCTGCAGTGTCCGTCGTTACTTCTCCTTTTTCATTTCTAATTCTATTGATTTGAGTCTTCTCCCTTTTTTCTTGATGAGTCTGGCTATTGGTTTATCTATTTTGTCTTCTCAAAGAAGCAGCTTTTAGTTTTATTGATCTTTGCTATTGTTTCCTTCATTTCTTTTTCATTTATTTCTGATCTGATTTTTATGATTTCTTTCCTTCTGCTAACTTCAGATATAGTTTGTAAATGTTTTCTCTCATTTCATAGATTGTCTTTTCATTTTGCTGATTATTTCTTTTGCTGTGTAGGAGCTTTTTAGCTTGATATAATCCCTCTTGTTTATTTTTGGTTTTGGCACTTGTGCTTTAGGTGTCATATTCAGAAAATCCTTGCCAAGACCCATGTCAGGGAGCATTTTTCCTATGTTTTCTTCTAGGAGTTTCATGGTTTCAGATCTTACATTTAAGTCTCTAATCCATTTTGAGTTAATCTTCATGTGTCTACCACTTTCTCTTGGCAACACTCTCTGCTCCTTTTGTGTCTCCTTGTATTTCATTTAAAATATCCACACCCTATCCTCTGAGAGCTTGCTCTTCTCCAGAAAGTTTTCCTAGAAAAATAATTCTAACACTTTAGAATTCATGGCTACTATTCATGGTTTCTTAAATAAATTCTAAGAAACATTGACATTCCACTTGTCAACCTGAATGCCCCAAGGTTATACTTTTGTGGAAGAGATTAGTAAAGTTTGTGAAATCTGTGCAAAATCTCCATTACAGATGATCCAGGTCTGGCCAAAGGGACCAAAAAAGCCCAGGAGGAACCCACAGGAATCTTTTTAAAGTTTAGCTGTCATGTCTGTTTTCTAAGCAGACAAGACATATAGACATTGAATCATTTTCACAACATGCCTTAGAAAGAACAGAATATATCCTAGTTTGACCAAATCAGTAATCACATTCGAAATTATATAGAAAGTTAACATTTTGTTTCAAGGAAAAACTTTAAGAAGGTACTAAATGTTAACTTTTGAGAAAGAAATGAGAAGCAAATAGAGCTACAGGCCTTGGCAGTCAGAGCCCTTTGGATATTTAAATAAAAGCATTTATCTGTATCAACTTTACTACCCTTCAGATATTTCTATCTTTTTACCTGGAGTTCAATCTTTTCGGGAGTCTGGTTCTCCATTATTATTTTTTGATTTGGTCACAGTCTCTATTAAAAGTCTTTATGACCTATAATTTAAAGTCAGGGTGAATTAAAATTAAATCTGGGATTTGTTTTTGGAGTAATTTCAGAACACAAGACTTAGATCCATCTAACATTTATTGAGTTTTTACTAGATGCCAGCCATCTGCTTAGAACCGCGAATAAAAAGGTAAATAAGACAGACATGATCCTTTCCCTCCCAGAATTTATAATTAAGCATTATAATTTGTAATGAATTTTACAAACTCATAACTGTAAGCAGATAAAGTAGTGTCCCCAGAGAATGAGAACCAGGCATGGTTTTCTTGACATAAGAGAAGCCATTTTTGGCCTAAGCCATTTTAGGATCTAAGCATGGCCATAATACTTTCTCTTGAATAGGTCTCAGTAATAATGACCTTAAGGGAACAAAAGAAGAAGAACTGTTATCAGGCAAAAGAAGTAACAATAGTAAGGATAATAAATCAGTTGTAAAGACTCCCAGTTCTCTTTCAATGGTAAATATTAGACTGAAGCACTTTCTTGAGCTGTTTTGCAGAATTTAAATCCCCCTCTGAGCACTCAACCACCAGATCAACTGGAACCTAAGGAATGATGATGTTGACCTTTTCAGACCCTTGTGACTTCAATCAACTAAAGCTTGGACTTAATCTGTCACCCTTTGCCCCAATTCTATGCTGAATTCTCCTGCTCAGGCCCTCTCATGAATATGCATGTACTCTTAGCTTAAAAATTCCCTAATTTTGCTGTTCAGGGAAACACTGCTTTGGGAATGATCCAGTGTTCTCCTTACTTGCTGCAAGTAGTAAATCTTTCCTTCTCCTGATCTTTGACTTACTTGTGTCTTCTGGCTCAACAACATCCACCAAGAGGTGAACCCAGTTTTTAGGTGACAGAGTGACACAACTCTGATTCGGCTGGTAGTGGTGAAAGTGCAGGGTTCCATGAGAACATACTAAAGGGAAGGGATGACTGCTTAGAGAAAGTGGATTATGAATTGAAGTGAAGAGGATTTACCTGGAGGAGGTGGGACATTAAAGAGGGACACTATGCACAAAAATGAAGAGGAAAAAGTGGCACATCTGGAGAATGAGTCTAGGAGATTAGGCAACTAGGCTATCACATGCTATGGAGGCTGGTTCTGTACAAAAACACCGGGCGGACATGAATGTAGAAATCCAACCTACACTCCACTCACCAAGCCTTGCACCCTGGCAAGAGGCTGCCTCTACTCTGATAAAGGAATATCTTTTCTAATTTGTACTAATGTGTCTTTCCTTGGGTTACCTATGAACCTGTGAAGTGCTAGGTTGGGGTTAGATTATGAAGGAATTTGTAAATTTTGGACCTGAGTCCTGAGAGCAGGGAAGGGGAGACAGATCCACTATTGCAAGCAGGAAAGTGACAAATCAGATATGGATCTTAGAAAAATGGCTAATTAGAACATGGAAGGCGATGTCAATAGGAGGCAGGGAGATGGGTAGGGAGACTATAGTAATAATCCTGAGGGGGTCTAAACTGGGGCGGTGTGGTATGGAGAAAAGTGACTGGTGTTTGCTTGAAATTTGGAGGACAGGGGGAGGTGAAGGGCTAAGTATTATGTCCAGGATAGAGCCTCGAGCAACTGAGTTGGCAGTGCTGTCCCTAGAGGTAGGAGGTTGGTGAAGCAATATTGACTTCAGTTTTGGACAAGATTGAATTTTAGGCGTCCATGGTACGGCCAAGTGGAGATGCTTACAGGTAGTTAGATAGGTGAGTCTGTAGCTCAGGAAAAGATTGGACTGCAGATATGTACTAGGGTTTTATCAAAATATGGGAATAGATAAGATTACCCAGGGGAAGTGTGTAGAGTTAAAAGACAAGTGGAAACAGACTGAAATTCTTGAGACTCTAATACCTAAAAGATGGATAGAGAAAGAATTGCCTGTAAAGGAAACTGAAAAATAGCCACCAGAGATGCCAGTAGATTTCCAGGAGAGTGTGTTGTTACTGAAGTCAAGAAACCACAAGGTTTAAGGAGGAGGAAATTTAATGAGATAAAGACCAAAGCAGGTTTATAAGAGTCATTAGTCAGTGGAATTTTGGAAACAGTGGTAAGTGGAGAGGATTGGAATGGGAAAACGTGAAGCAAGAAAAGTCAGGAGGGCATGGCAAATGCAGTGTAATGGGAAGTCAGTAGTCAGACTATTTTACTGTGGAAACTTAACTATTGGATTTTTTTTCCTTTTTCTTCTACATTAGAATGAAAGAAGGCTTCCAAACCACTAAAAGGAAGAGGACATCACTCCTTTCAAAAAAAAGGAATGAAAATATTTTCTCTCTTCCGAGGAATTTTTGAAGATTAAGTCATCCAGGCCCTCAATGAAAAGGTAAGGGAGTTTTTGGTTTCCAGTAATTTTTGCTTTGATTTTCATGGGTTACTAGTTGAAGAAAAGGAAGGGACTAAGGCTTTTCTTTGGGATGAGAATAGAAGAGAATGTAGGCAAGAGAAGGAGGAAGTAGAAAGGTGATGGGCAGATGGATCCAGGAAACCAGTTTGAATGACCCTAGAGGATCCTGCCAGGGCCATTGTGCCGGTGCCTTGGAGTCTCAGGTTGCTGACTCATCACCAGCAGTATCACCCCAGAGCCTGTGACTGCTGCTTCTCAGTTTCCTTGCAGAGGAAAGACCATCCTCATAAGTTGCAGCAGCACTGCAGCCTGCCCAGGTGGGGGAAATTTTGCCCAGCTTCATACAACAATGCCCACAATTCATGTCCCAAGAAACCTGTAAACCCAAAGGGGGTACCTGCTTATCTGGAGCGCATGTGATGGGGATACATTCCTGAACTTATATTAGGCAAAGGTGGGGGGCAGCTGCTGTAGATAAGTTGGAGATACCTGAGCTGGGACATAGTTCAGTGACACCCCGATCACCACAGTGTGAAGTAAACATGAGGTAGGGAAGGGCCACCTAGAGACGTTGTGAGAGAACTAAAAAGGCCAGGATAGATTAGAGATAAATTATGAAGGAAGAACAGATGACTGTTAAGACATGTGGGCTGAGGGAGAGAGCTTCCTAGATTTCAATCTTATGTGATTAGAAAGATATTTTAGAAAATCCAAAGTTGAAAATTTCTCTTTGTGCATCCTTCTCGGAAGTAGGTTGTCAGGGCCAAAGAGGAAATGTGTGCTCCCCTGGAACCCAGCTATTCGGAGAATCCTTCCTATTATTTAGACAGAACACTTTGGGCAGCACATTGTTGTAAGCCTTTATATTTAACATTTGCCCTAGCTTCCCTCCAGTTTACCAGTTGCAGCTTAAAAGAGAGATGAGGATAGGCTTCCTGCACCCACTTGCACACTTGTATACTTCCTTGTCAATAAAGTGACTGGGTACCTGCTTGTACAAGGAGAATCAGACTTAAAATCCCAATGGGGATGCAACAACCTACATTTACAGAGGCAGAATAAAGTAGTAATTAGTAGTGGTGAAGAGCGGAGCTTCCTTGACAGAATTAAAGTCAGACTCCACTCTGCAGCTGAACCGGCTTGAGGCCTCAGCAAAGCATTTACTGTCTCTGTTCCCTTCTTTGTAAATAAAGTTGTTGGGAGGATTAAATATGATAGTGTATGTAAGGTGCTTAGCACTCTGTCTGGCTTATAGCAAAGGCTTAGTAAATATTAGTTGTTATCGACTGTGGAGCTGTTTTAATATAGTATTTATTAATAGTCTGGGGCCCCCATCCTGTTAAAATCTCCAAGCCCATTATACCAGTATTTGGCTTTGGATTTCCCCACCATCTTTTCTCTTTTCTCAGATTAAACGTATTTTTTTTTTAAATAACCTATTCAATAATATTTGTTGAGCACTTATTCTATATTATAAATAGATAATGTACTGAGGAGTATTCTAGAATGTTATATTTACTTTATCTGATTGAAACTTCAAACTACCCCCTGTAGTTGGCATTATCATGGGCATCTTACACCTGATAATCATAAACACTTAGAGTAGTTAAATGGCTTGCCCAAGGTTATGCAGTTGATAACTGGCAGAGCTGGGATTTGATACAGTTTGTCTGATATCAAGTCCCACTATATGAAGTTAACTTTTCTGTTGTCACTGTAGGAGATCAGTGAGGAGAAACTTGAGTTTCTCCTTAAGTTTGACTAAATGGTGATGTGAATACTTTAAAAAATTCCAGGTTATTTTGATAGTCTAAGTCACAAAGAGTGTGTTTGAAAACCAGCCTTCACATTTTGACTTTGGTTCTTTAGATTCAATTACTGTAGTGAGAATAGTTTTTTTGTCCACATCTGCTCCTCATGGATACTCAATTTTGTCCATGTGTCTATCCTGGTTCCACAAAACCATATGCTTTGAGGAAAGCTGACTCTGCCCCAACTCCAGAGTCGGCCTGGTTGGTCTATAAAGAGAAACAGTGAATGCTGGTGAGTGGTTCAGGAGTCAGGGGATGTGACTCCATTCAGTCTGAGACATGAGGAGAGATTTGGCTGCCCAAGAACAAGAAAATAAATTTTTAAAAATATGTAAATAAAAAGAAAAAAAATCATTATGAAGAAATAGGGTTTAGAGCAAAAATTATAAATGGCAATGTATGAAAATTTTACAGGGTGCTTGTAGTGGATCACAATTTTTTATTAGATAAAAATCACCACAAGTTATCATTTGTAAATTAAAATACAATTGACATGTTGAACATGAATCTATTACAGAAAATAATTCCAATCTTTGCTATCAGTTTGGAATTTGTTCTCTATTTTTCTCCTTTTAATGGGAATTTGTTGAAAGGTTAAGGTAAGTGCTCACCCCTCATCTCATCTGTACTGTGTTCTCCACTTTTAGGTCAAGCGTGGCTGTTGCTTGGGCTCATAGTTAGAGATGACAACGCTTTGTCAGATGTAAACTGTCTTCTGGTCCAGGGAATCATAACTGTGAGGGCTCTGTTAATAAAACTCTCCAGTTTAGCCTGTTATTGCACAATGATTTTTTCATGGAGCACTTATTCTCAACATTCAAGAAATCAGTAACATTGTCATTTTAATAACTTCTTTTTATGGCAGATGCCATAGCATTATTTCCTTCCTCTTCTAGCACACTGCCAATTATACAGATATAACTTTAACCAAGAAAAAGTTGTAAGAGACATAAATAAATAATTTTGCATTTTCCTCATAGGACAAATGACTAAATGTTAATTTAGTATCTGGCAAACTTGGCTTGCTTGTTAGAAAATTTTAGAATAATGTGTCCCTTGCTGCAATTCATGCCATATATTCTATTTTATGTGGCAAATTCCCAAATGAATAAATGAATTGTTCTTCTCCTAATGCTATTTTCTAGAAGACAGGAAACTTATGCATGACAGAAGCAGAAATTTAGTGTTGCTTTCACTGACTGAATCCTATTTTTCATTTATATATTCCTACCATCCTAGGTTGAAATGATGTTATTTCTACAAGTTTGTCTATATGATGACCAAGATATCACCTGTGATGTTTCATGAACTACTTTATTCCATAAGATTTAAAGTGCCTCATTTTTAGCAAGCACAGTCATGAGTATTGGTGGATGCTGAGAATTTTGTGTATACTAGAATACCCGAATTAAATTCATTCCTTTCCAAAGTAAGAGGAACTATGTTATTCACTGATTCATTTACAATTATTTCAAATATTGAAGGACTAATTCACATTCAGAAGCTAAATAGTACAAAGTGGAAATCTGGTAATTTCATTTCTAAAACTCCTACTTTCGATCCAACATTATTTTTCAACAAAGATTTTCCGAGCACCAATTATGTATCAGCCACTGATCTAGGCACTGGATAGCAGGGGAAAAAACAAACCCCATGTTCTCATGTAGATTTTATTCTAGTAAGAAGAGAAAGACAATATACCAGTAAACTTATAAATGTATTACCTGTCAGGTGTGCTTTGGAAAAAGGTAAACAATTAGAGAGTGGCCATTATGGGAGGTGTTGTTAATTTATATGGACTAGTCAGAGAAGGCCTGTCTGATAAAGGGATATATAAGAAGAGTGACAAGAAGTGGATTTGGCAACTGAGAGGCCAGGTGACTGCAAGAACTGTCTATGTGCAGAACTGATAGTCAGCTGGTATACACAGGTGTTGGGCTGCACCCCACAGGCCTGCAAGCCCTGTCCTTGCCCAGCCTCAAGACTGAAGAAACAGCCTGGATTCAGCGACAGAGACATCGTTGGTTTAATGGACAGGGGGATCTTATACATCTGAAGCAATGTCCTGGAGCAACACCCCTCAGCGTGTGGCAGATGGTGGGCAGTACATGGCAGCAGTCTTTGCTCCAGCATTGGGGCGGGGTGGGGTGTTACCAGTTATAGAGAGAATTGACAATTGATGTCAGGTTGACTGTTGGTTACCAGGGAAACCAGCAGAGGAGCATGCGGAAGATGAGCACACTCCTCACCACTCCCTTTGATAAATTCTCATGGTGGAGATGTTCTGATCTAAAGTTTAGAACAATCATTAGCTGGGGCCGGAGGCAAGTAAGTAGGCATTTACTAATTAAGCTCTATGATTAAGAGGGAAGATCAGTCAGGTGAGTAGGGTGTGGGTGAAGCAGGAACTGGTCAGACAGGAGATGTACCAAGAGCAAGAGAACAGCCATCTTGTGGGGGGCCTGACCATACAACGGGGGTACCAGTCTTTTACTGCTGATTGGTCCCTTTCCATACTAGTTAAATATTTTGAAAATTCTCCTTGTCCATGATAGTATTAAAAAAGGATCAAAAGGTATTAAAAAAGGTATTTAGATGGGTGTATGGAGGAGGGAATATTCAGAGAAGTAGTTAAGGATAAAGTATGTTTTGTCAATGACAGGTGAAGAGCCTTAGAGGATATAGTAGAAGGTCAGAGAGGTCAGCAAGTGGTGAAACCTTCTTTCAGATTAAAGGAATATACAGACTAAGATGGGAAGAAGAGCTCAGGTGTTGGGAGACCAACTAAGGAGTGGTCAGTGATGTCAGGCAAGAAGTGATGTTTCCTGAAGGCTCATCACGGTGGGTGTGGGAAGATGGAAAGTGGTATCTTTCTGGGCCAAGCATAAGCCCCTGGCTTCCTGGTTCAGTCGTGGTAATGGTGAAGTGAAGGCAGTGGACACGCTGTGGCATTTATAGGCTGTGTGACTCTATGGGCACTTTCTGTGAGCAGTATCTAATGCCATAATTGGGCACTTCATAAGCAATTAATCAGGTAAGTACCATAGCTCTGCTTCAACTATATGCATACTATCAAAACATCTGAGTCAAAATGGGAAACAACTAATTATCCAAATGGTTTTGAAATATTCAGTTGGTTTCATTATGTTGGACAAAACTATTTTATGGCTATCTGAAAAGTTAAATTTTGATATTATATGCCTGATATTTTAAAGACATGCCTTTGCCTGTTTTGGCTAAAATTACATGCGCCTGCTATTCTGTAGATGTTAGATTACTACTTTACAAAGGAGAGGAGGCAGACCCTGTATGAACTTAATTCCTGGATATGATTAAAACTCTTCAGTGTATTTAAATTGTTTTCAAATTGATCAACATAGAAATTCTAAGAGTTTATTGTCAGGAACGACCCTTTCTGGACAAGTGAAGTCGATCATTTAGCACCTTTGCTTTATACATCAGGTTCAAGAGAATTTGGGCAAAACAAGAAAAAGCATCAAATAATAGAAGAGTCACTGGATTGGATTTTAACCCCAGTGGTGCAGGGTGATGGCTTCTCAGGCTAACCAATCATGTCACAGATGAGGAAATGTGTGGCTAAGGCCACAAGTCACACTAACAGCAGGTGTGGGTCCAGATACTGGAGTCTTGGATAATTGAATTTTGTGTTTCCCTGACATTTGGAGCAGTAATCTCTTCGGAGCCTGGTAATCTCTTCAGAGCCTGGTAATCTCTTCAGAGCCTGGTATCTTCCATTTGCCTGTTGGTTCAAAACCTCAAGAATTTGCCTTATGAAATCTGAAACTGGCCCCCTACACAGAAGGCAAGGAGAGACTGAAGAAAGAGGCAAATCACTCAGATTGGTGAGTGGCAGGTTTAATAAGCAAGGGAACTTACATTATAGGCTTGTGTTGGGTGGCTGCAAGATGAGTAGATCTCTGCACCCACCTACCAGAATCTTAAAAGTTTATATAGAGGCCTTAATGGAGTTCAGACACATATTCAGTCCAGATGGTCTCAAAAACTCATTGGTCTCTCAAGGCTTCATTTATGAAAAAAGGCTCCCACTGTGGGAACAGAGGGAAGAATGTATATTTCAAGGACAGGGGAGGGAGTGAGGGATTGTCTGGGCCCAGCTTGAGGGTCAACCTGCGGTCACATCCTCTTAAAGATCTCCTACAGCATTGCCTTCAAGCTATTTCTGTTACCACACAAGGGTGCAACCACAGGGGTTGAGAAGGGCAAGCCTCGGCCACTCTATGAAGAGCCTGTAAACAAATCTGAGTCCCTTGCCTCCTAACCAAACTGTGCTCTGAGCACTGAAATAAGAGTCAGCAAATTGAGGAATAAATTGGCATTCGCTTAGTAGAGATTACATTTCTTTCCTCAGTTTCCTCAAGTGTCAAATGAATGGATAGTAGCAGATAATCTCCAAGGGTTCTTTTAACCCAAACTGTAGATAAACCTATAAAAATCTTGTGAGTCCAGAAAAGATCTTCACTGTTACAGATGGTGGACCAATAAGCATCTCTGAAATATTTTAGTGAAAATAGGTCTTTAGTTGCAGCCTGTGGAGAAAATAATTGTCAAACTCTTACAAACATTTGTTGGAATTTTATTGATACATAGGTATCAACACAACCAGTTCAGATGCACTGTAAGAATAAGAAATGACACATCCCTCTAGGTTTAACTTTTTAAGCTTTATTCCGTGAAGGAGACAATGGCAGTTTACTTATTTTGTAGTTATCGTAGGTGGAAAGCTATCAATAAAATCCTGTGCTTTCCCCAGTGGTTATGCAATCCTAATAATTAAATCTACACTCTGCTAAATAACAGCAGATTCAAAGTCTAGCAATTTACATGGAAGAAAACAGATGTCATTCTGGTATAATCTCTTCCCTTTCACCATGAGTGCTGTGAACACTGCACACCCCACAGTGATTAATCTATCAAAATACTCTACTCCATTTACTCCATTTTATTACATCCTGTGTCACAGGAGATAGAGCAGCTGTTTCTGTATAGAAAGCAAAGAACTGGTACAAAATAAAGCATTATCTGAATAGGTGCAGCAAACCAATGTTCCTGAATTATTAGAAAAGGGAGATCAAGTGTCTACAATGGGGTGATTTTTCAGAAGCTGCAGTGGAACTACTGCCTCAATCAACAGCGTAAGTGGTGAGTGATGTGAAACATACAATGCATAGTGCATTCTCCCTTCACAGAAAAATACTGAAGTTCAAAACTCAAGTTCATATCCTTTGTTAAACACAGCAATTTGATATAAAGAGTAGGTTCTTTCCAGATTAAGTTGCCATGAAAAAAAAAACCCCTACCTTAAGGGGAAAAAATGCATGTGAGATTATCCCAAATTCTGGAAAATCTCATTGAGAGGTTTAAATAGAAAAAAAGTAGGGTTTATTATTCAAGTGAAATTTATTTAGTTATGAAAAGTGTTACAAAAGAGAATATTAAAAATTTGTTGGGATGAGTTGTCAAGTGGATTTTCATCCATTGCAATGAGATATATGAAGGACAAAAGGTGGAGAAGTTTTAACAATTATATGTATTTTAATTGCATTTTTGGAGGAAAAAACATATTTCACTAGATGAGCAACTCAGGCTTTGGTGGACTTAAGAATCCCTTGGCATGCTAAAACCCCCACAGAGTGATTCAGTGAGTCTAGAATAAAGTTCAGGAATCTGAAATTTTAAGATGCCTGCTGGTTAATTCTGATGCCGGTTGTCCTAGGACTATTCTGAGAAACACCATTTAGATAACTGTGCAGATAAACATTTATCTGTACTATGTATCATATACATAGTAGGCACTCATGTATGTCTGCTGAATACATGGACCAAGTAAGAACTATATCCTTGGAACTAGACATCTGTGTTTAGATCTCAGTTTTTCCTTTCTAGCTTTTTCATTTGGGGCTGAATCTTTATATTCTCTCAACTTTGGTTTCCATATCTGTAAGATGAATACACACTATTACCTTCCAGGGTTGTTTGGAGGGTTTATGATTAATAAACTCCTGGAAATATCTGTCTACACTTGCTGCCTTCAACTCCTTACCTCTCATTCTCTCTTAACTCACCCATATCAGACTCTGTCCCCACCACACCATCAAAACTGCTCTTGTTGGGGTCACACATGACCTCCACATTGCTGAATCCAATGGTCAGATCACAGTCTTCATCTTACTTGACCTACTAACAGAATTTATACAATTGCTTGTGCCTTCCTCTTCAATAGAATTTCTTCACATATGTTCTAAGAATCACATTTTCATGGCTTTTCTAGTACTTCACTTTTTGTTCCTTCTTAGTGAAGGGATGCTTTTTGCTTTGATCTGTCCTTCTCTTGTTCCTGATCTATCAGTGTTGGAGGGCTTTAGGGCTCAGTCCTTGGTCATCTTCTTTGTCTATATTCACTCTGTGGCAGTAGATACCACATCTGATGACTACCAAATTTGTATCTGTTAAACATACCAGAATTATATCAGACTGTCGAATCTCCACTTTGATATCTACTAGCCATTTTGAATTTAGCATGCATGACTAAAACTGAATAGCTGATTTCTCCTCCATTCCCCCAAACCTGCTCCACCTATGACCTCTGTCAATGAAAATAATCAATATCCAATCTATAATAACAATAGAAGAGAGTTTTATTTGAGCCAAACTGAGGATGATAGCCTGGGACACAGAGATTCAAGAAGTACTTGAGTTGTGTTCCACAAGACTGCAAAATGGGCAGGCTTATAAAGGCAGAAACTGCAAAATTACACAAGTTGGTTTGTCATGAATTAGGATTGGGACTGGCAAGAAGTAAGGATGCTTGCTAAGAAAGGATTAGTTGGGGTCTGAAATGGTTGCATAGTTATAATGGGAGAACTTGAGACCATAAGGTTGCAGCTGGCAGTTGCCAGCAGAATGAGTGGTGGCGTCCTTAAGTTTGATAGAGTTCAGAAAATTCAGGTTTTCAGTGATGCAGGAACATGTCTGAAACCATATCCTCAGTGGCCGCCTGGCTCCATTTTGAATGCCTGAACCATAGTTACTCCATTTTGATTTTTTTCAAATGCATTTTTTCTTCAAAGGTTAAAGCAGATGTACAATGTATGTTTAATATGCCACTAAACAGGCTGTTCTAGTTAGCACAAAGTTTAAGTTAAATCATGTATAAGCCAGAATGACCTCTCCATACCTCAATATGTGAAAATTTCTTTCATCATCTTCTTAATTTCAGCTGATGACAAATTTACCTTTCAAACTGCTAAGGACAGAAAACCTGTCTTTCTTGATACCTCTCTTTATCTCATACTCCAAATTCAATCCATCAGAAAATACTTATGGCTCTTCCATTTCTCACTACCTCCACTGTTATCATTGTGACGTGAGCTACCATGATCTTTTGCCTGAGATACTGCAAAAACCTGACTAATTTTCCTGCTTCCACCTTTGCTTCCCTACAGTCTATTCTTTACAAAGCCACCAGAATCCTTTTAAAATGTGAGTCTGATTATATTATTCCTCTGCTTGAAACCATTTAGTGGCTTCCCATCTCACTTTGGGAAAAAGCCAAGTTCTCACCATGATCTCCCAGGCTGTATGATATGGTCCCTGTTTCACCTCTAACCTTATCACACCATCTGTACACCCCTCCATCTAAACTGGCTTCTTTGCTGTTTCTGGAACTAATATGACTGCACTGACTATTCCATCTATCTGGAGCACTCTTTCTCCAGGTATTTTTATGGCTTTCTCCATAACCTTCTTCAAGTCTTTGCTCAAAAGTGAAACCTCCCCTGACCACCCTACTTAAAACTAAAACCTCTACCTTCTCCCTGACTTGCCTTATCTCCTTCCCCATTTGATTTATATATATAGCATGTATCACTTCCTATACTATATACTTTACTCTTTATTTCTATTATTGGTTGATTGTAGAAACTGAGATAGTCTTTGTAAAATAAAGACAATTCAAAAATAATTCCATCGATGTATAACCAATGTATTTCTTTCTTCAAATTGATCATAATAGGTGGCATGTAGAAAGGGCTTACAATGTGCTAAGCATTGTGCTTTATATATACTACCTTGTTTAGTACTTATAAATGATCATGAAGAAATTATTGTAATTATTATTATCTCTATTTTGCAGGTGAGGAACATAATGAATAGAGAGGTAAAGTGACCTGTTCAAGGTCACACAGCTATTAAGCTTTGATACTGGGGCTCAAGAGCAGGGAGCCTTCTCCAGCCTCTGCTTTGAAAATGCCCTGGGTAAATAATCACTTGGAGTCACACAATCAATCAGTGAATGGTTGTGTTCAAAATATTAGTGGCTTGATGGCTTAAAATTACTTTTAAATAGATGCAGTCAGTCCTTTTCACTTTTCAGATAATCTTTATCACCCCTCCTATTTCCTCTGTTTCTAAGACTTATCTCTTGGATTGTTAAGTATTTATCGCTATTCCTTACATTTTTGACTGCTAGAGGCTAATCAAGTGCATACTCTATATGAGAAAAAATTTTATAATTGTGTGTTATAGGCCTTTGGGTGCTTCCAGCTTAGTCCATTTTCTTTTCTTCTATAGAAATAATAGCTTGGCCTCAAACAACTTTCAAGGAGACCCAGATGGTGAATAGCAATTTTAATAGATCCCTTGTTCAATTTTTAAAAGATTTTAGTCTGGTCATTAATGAAAGCCAGGAAATTGCTTTACTATAGTGAATTACTGTCAAAAGACCATTTATAAATTGTAAGGATATTACTTTTTCAATTAAATTTAAGTATGATAATGAATGAAGAGAAAGGTGCACCAGCTCATAATTATAGGAACTTGTATAAACACAAAAATGAGAAAAAGACATGAAGATTATCAAAGTACATATAATTTCAGTGAGCCGGAGCCTCAAGAGGTCAATGTAAAGGGTCAGTGTAAATGATGGCCATTATATTTTAACCTAGTTTGCTTGGGTTATTTATTTATTTAAACATCTTTATTGGAGTATAATTGCTTTACAATGGTGTGTTAGTTTCGGCTTCATATCAAAGTGAATCAGTTATACTTATACATATATCCCCATATCTCCTCCCTCTTGCATCTCCCTCCCACCCTCCGTATCCTACCCCTCTAGGTGGCCACAAAGCACAGAGCTGATCTCCTTGTGCTATGCGGCTGCGTCCCACTAGCTATCTATTTTACGTTTGGTAGTATATATATGTCCATGCCACTCTCTCACTTTGTCACTTGGGTTATTTTTAATCTTTTGACTTATCCTGTGAAGGTGTATTATCTACTTGAGACCAAATCTTTTATTGAGTTCAAATTCCGATTGAGGTCATCAGTGATTACAGGTGGACTCATAAATAATATTCCCCATATTCTGGGTTGAGATTAGGATTTTGAGAGTCCATTAATAATGGTTATATTTTATATTCACTATAGCTAGATAAAAGCAAGGTTAGACTGTCCTGAGGAAGACAGAAAAAAAAAAAAAAAGTACATGCACTGACTTTGGGATAACCTGGAGAAATTTAACTGAAAAACTATGATCAGAGGTGCTGAAAACAGCAAATAATTTACTATAAACACCATAGACTTCTTTGATATTCAACTTAACACTTATATGTGTGACAATGTTTTAGTTTCCAGAAATTATTTTGGAACTTGAAGTCACTTATGTGAACATGTAATTATACTCTGTGGCATAACATGATATTTTGATGGCTCTTTTTATTGATATAATAATATCTGTAAACTTCTTAGGCAGTTATTTTCTTTTGGCAAATTATTCAATATTGCCTGCAAAATGGAAGCCGTAGTGAACTCCAGAACATGAATTCATAGATAAAACTAAGCTCTAATAAGAGTTGCATATACTACTGTGCAGTAGATAATGTTATTGCCCACCAGGCATTTATTCACCTGTTTCTCCCTTCTAATAGAACCTTAGTTTGGTATCCACCTCAGTCTTCTAGTTCAGGGAAAGCCGACTCCATTCTAGGGAAGGTGAGTTCTCATTACTCTGAGCTACTTAACATATAGACTTCCTTTGAAGACTACCAGTGACTCAAGGGTTGATACATGACTTATTTTGACCAATCAGATTGTAGGAAAGAACATTTATTCTGCAAGTGTAGGAGAGGTCTTTCCCTTTCTTGTTCAATATGAACAAAGAAAGCATGAAGTTCTAATGGCCAAAGATGGCCAACTTGAACTCATGAGAGACAACTTTTAGGATGAAGCTGACATTGAGGATGGTTGAGTAGAGGCATAGAAAGAACCTGGATTCTTGATAACAGAATTGAGCTGACTGAACTGAACAAATATTACCCATACCTCTGGGTTTCCATTAATGGTAGATAATCAATATCTTAATTGTTTCAACCAGTTTGAGGTTATACTTCATGCTATATGCAACTTGTCTTAGCTTGGGCTACTATAACAGAACACCACAGACTGGGAGGTTTAAACAACAAGTATTTATTCTCACAGTTCTGGAGGCTGGGGAATCCAAGATCAAGATGCTGGCAGATTTGGTTCTTTAGGAGTAGGACCCTCTTTCTGGCTTGTGGACGGCTGTCTTCTTACTGAATCCTCACATGGTGGAAGAGGAAGCTTGGCTGTCTCTTTCTCATCCCATCATAAGGGATCCATTCTTCATTATTTTATCTAAACCTAATTACCTCCCAGAGGCCAGCTACTAACAGCGTCACATTGTGGGTTAAGGTTTTAACATATGAATTTTGGAGGCACGCATTCAGTCTGTCACATTCTGTCCTAGCCCCCCAAAATTCATGTCCTTCTCACATACAAAGTATATTCATTCCATCTCAACAGCTCTAAAAGTCTAAATTTGTTCCGTCATCAACTCTAAAGTCCAAAGTTCAAAGTGTCACACAAACAGAGTCATCCCTACATATCCAAGTGTATTGGTTCCAAGACCCCCCTCAAATAACAAAATCCAAGTCCCTTATATAAAATGATGTAGTATTGGTATATAACCTACACATATATACTTTAAATCATCTCTAGATTACTTATAATACCTAATACAATGTAAATGCTATGTAAAAAGTTGTAAATACTGTGTAAATGGTATGTAAATAATTGCTGGCACACAGTAAATTGAAGTTTTGCATTTTGAAGATTTCTGCAAAGTGTTCTTTGAATATTTTTGATCTTCAGTTGGTTAAATCTGTGGACACAGAACCCATAGATGCAGAGGGCTGATTGTATATCTAAATCAGATACAAGTGAGACTCCAGGGTTAATTCATCGGGGGAAAATTCTTCTCCAGCCTATGAAACTGGGTAAATTATGCACTTCAAAAATACAATGTATCCAAAATACAATGATGGGACAGGTATAGAATAGACTTCATTATTCCAAAAAGGAGAAATCAGAAGGAGGAAAGGGGTGACAGATCCCAAGACAGGCTAAAACCTAGTAATGCAAATACTATTAGATCTTTTTTTATTTTTTAATTTTTTTATAATAACTTTTTAAAAACATCTTTATTGGAGTATAATTGCTTTACAATGGTGTGTTAGTTTCTGCTGTATAACAAAGTGAATCAGCTATACATATACATATATCCCCATATCTCCTCCCTCTTGCATCTCCCTCCCACCCTCCCTATCCCACCCCTCTAGGTGGCCACAAAGCACCGAGCTGATCTCCCTGTGCTATGAGGCTGCTTCCCACTAGCTATCTATTTTACATTTGGTAGTGTATATATGTCCATGCCACTCTCTCATTTCATCCCAGCTTACCCTTCCCCCTCCCCGTGTCCTCAAGTCCATTCTCTACATCTGTGTCTTTATTCCTGTCCTGTCCCTGGGTTCTTCTAACAAATATATATGGAACCATTAGATCTTAAGCCTGGAGAACAATCATCTTGGATTCAATGCTCTGCCTTAGGGACCTGCTGAGGTGGCCTGGTGGGGGTCATGCCTCCAGGACTCTGCTGGGCTGGGGTCAAGCCTACAAAGCTTCAGGCAGCCCAACCTCCACAGCTACAGGGTGGCTGCCTTCTGACCTGTTGAAATTGTGGTGATGTCTCTACCCTTAGAAACCCAGGAGAGAGTCCTGATAAGCTTTGGGTTGCTTTTGGGGTTTCTTGCAGTGTTTTGAAGAATAGTGCATGTTTGAAGTTGAACTGCTCTCTGATCTTGTCCTGTAGGATCTAAGAAGTCTGACAGCTTTCCTTTATGCTCTACACTGAATATTTGTATCTCCCCAAAATTCATATATTGAAACTTAATCCCCAATGTGATCGTATATTTGGAGGTGAAGCCTTTGGGTGGTAATTAGGTCATGATGGTGGAGCCCTCATGATGAGATTAGTGTCCTTATAAAAGAGACCCCACAGAGGGCTCCCTCACCCCTTCTGCCATATAAGGTTACAGTGAAAAGACAGCATCTGTGAATCAGGAAGTGGGCCTTCACCAGACACTGAATGTGCCAGTGACTTGATCTTAAACTTCTTAGCCTCTAGAACCATGAGAAATAAATTTGTGTTGTTTATAAGACATCCAGTCTATGGTATTCTGTTCTAGCAGCCCAAACAGATTAGGACACTTTATTTTGTCCTATTTACATTCCCTGCAGTTCAAATTGGCAGGGTTTCCACTGGAGTGGCTGATTAGGTCTGTGGTTCATACCCATACTAAACTTTATATCTAATGGTTGTTCAGCCACATTCTTGATATTCTCTGTAATATGGATAGTCTGAGAATTTTCCAAATCTCTATGTACTGATCCTTTTCGCTTAACAATTCCTTATTAAATTCATTTCTTCATTCTCACATTTTACTGTGAGCAGTCAGGAGGAAATAAACTACTCCTTTAAGACTTTGCTTGAAATCTCCTCAGATAAATTATATTTTTCATCACTCAAAAGTTCTGCCTCTTCTATCTGACTTACTTCATTCAGTGTGACAATCTCTAGGTCCATCCATGTTGCTGCAAATGGCATTATTTTATTCTTTTTTATGGCTGAGTAATATTCCATTGTATATATGTACCACATATTCTTTTTGCTTATAGGTGGAATCTAAAAAAATGGTACAAATGAACTTATTTACAAAATAGAAATAGAGTCACAGATATAAAAAACAAACTTATAGTTCCAGGGTGGGGGATGGGAGGGAAAAATTGGGAGATTGGGATTGACATATACACACTACTATAAATAAAATAGATAACTAATAAGAACCTACTGTATAGAACAGATAACTCTGCCCAGTACTCTGTTATGACCTATATGGGAGAAGAATCTAAAAAAGAGTGGATATGTATATTTGTGTAACTGATTCACTTTGTTGTACAGCAGAAACTAACACAACATTGTAAAGCAACTATACTCCAATAAAAATTAATTTTAAAAAGTTCTGCCTTCAGTGAAACACTGGAACATGAATACAATTCAGCCAAGTTGTTTGCCACTTTGTAACAAGGATTGCCTTCCCTTCATTGTCAAATAACATGTTCCTCATTTCCTTCTGAGACTTTACCAGAATGGCTTTTTACCATATTTCTCCCAACATTTTATTCATGATTATTTATGTATGCCCTAAGAAGATGGAAGTTTTCTCTACAGCTCTGCTCTTTTCTTAGCTCTCTCCAGAATCACCTTTAGCAGTCCCTTGACAGCAATCTCTACATTTTCTAGTATGTCTCTCAAAACTCTTTCAGCCTCTACCCACCACAAGTTCTAAAGCCACTTCTACATTTATAGATATTTGTTACAGCACCACCCTACTTCTTAGTTCCAGTTTCTAGATTATTCTGCTTGGGCTGCAAGAACAAAATACTATAGACTGGGGACCTTAACCAACAGGCATTTTTTTTCTCACAATTCTGGAGACTGGAAGCCTGAGATCAGGGTGCCAGCAAGGTTGGGTTCTGATGAAGACTTTCTTTTTATCTTTCAGATACTACCTTCATCCTGTGTGCTCACATGGCCTTTCCTCTGTGTGTTCACATGGGGAGGGGAGAGAAAGAGAGAGAGAGAGAGCAATCTTTTTATAAGGATACTAATCTTATCAGGAAAGCTCCATCCTCATGACCTCATCTAAACCTAATTACCTCCCAAAGGCCCTATCTCCCAATATCATCACGTTGGGGTGTAGGGCTTCCAACATATGAATTTTGGAAGGACAGAAACATTCAGTCTATAACACAGCTAAAACATCCTGTTACATAATAAAACTTATTTGTGAAAGTTGTAGTTAATATTCCCCTGGCCAACAGAGATACATTTATAGTTGGTTTAGATTCTTATTCTGCAGTTTATTGTAGCTCAAAGCATTCCCTCTAGATTTCTTCAAATATCCAGAGGCCTAATATTGTTGCCTTTTTTGGCTAAAAAAGACTTCTGGTTAAGTAAATGCATAATGTTTATCACACCATATTGATCCACATGTGGAAAGTTATGTCTCTTTGAGCTTTCCCCAAAAGAATTCTTTTATCCCAAGTATTCATGAACAATATAGATTTTAATAAAGCTTTAATAACAGGGATGGAGAAGGAGGTTACATTCCAGCAATGGAAACAAGTTTAATACATATTTTACAGTTTTTGACAAGTAGTATTTGTTCTTGGGAGATGTATGGTAAATAAGTGCAGGTATATGGTTTGAGTGCATGTGAGTGTGTGAGTGTGTATGTGTTTGTGTGTGAGCATATGTAAATATGTAATGCTTGGTCTAGTAGTTACCCACTAGAAAAAATCTGGCAGATTAAACAAGTTCATATGCTGTTCACTAATAGAGAGCTTGAGAATGTGACCTGATTTGGAAGGTGTCTTAGCTTGGGCTGTCATACAAAATACCACAAACTGGGTGGCTTAAACAACAGACATTTCTTACAGTTCTGAAAGCTGGGAAGTCTAAGATCAAGGTGCAAGCTGATTCAATTGTTGGCAAGAGCTCTTTTCCTGGCTTGTAGACAGCCACCTTCTTACTGTGTCTTCACATGGTGGAGAGAGGGAGTTCTGCTCTCTCTTTCTCTTCTTACAAGGACACTAATCCCATTCTGGTGGCCCCTCTGCTTGACCTCATCCAAACCCAATCACCTCCCAAAGGCCTAGCCTCCAAATACCATCACAGTGGGGATTAGGGCTTTAACATAATGAGTTTGGGGCAGACACAAATGTTCAGTCCATAACAGAGGTCTTATGATTTGCTTTGAGACTTGGAGTTCCAAAGCTACCCATCATGCTACATGACCTGAGATGTCATGGCTATCATCAATGATCCTGTTGCAATGCCCTCCACACCCCCACATTAGTACAGACTGCATTAAAAAGGCTTAGAGAAGTGTTCTGTACAGGTGTAAAGGAAGGGGACAGGGAATGCATCCTGGAGCAAGATCAATCCTTGTTTGCAAGGAATGAAGTTTCCTAGAAGGTGGAGGGATCTCTGCATGGGAGGGTTTAAATGAAGGAAAAACTTGGGAGTGAAGCAAAAAGCTAGGAGTAGGAAATACTTTATATCTTTATAGGCTTGCCTAGTGGTTTTGTGGAGAATAAAAGGGCAGAGTGCTACACACTGACCTCTAGCCAGCACTTGCAGAGGAAGTTGTGTCCAAATAAGAGTCAGGGTCCAAGAGTTCCAAATAAAGAGCAGCAGTATATGAGTGGTGGTCCATGGCCAAGTCAAGAGAAATTCTGCCCCAGAGGAGCTTATGAGTGGACACTTTGGGAGACACTTTAGAGAAGCTTCACTTTTCAGAGTATTTTAGAGGAGGTTGACCCTTGAAGTGGGAAGTGAGGGTAGAGATGGACATCAACGTTTGTGTTACATTTATATGTCACCTAGGTATGACAGGGTTGCCTTGTATTTTTATTCCTGAAGGAAAGAATCTTTGCTACCACATATAGGGTAATTTTTACTGGGATAAACATTCAGAGTCTTCTTTGTACCCATCAAAGAAAGGAGGGTGTACTTCAAGTCACTGCAACCTTTCCTTGGAAAATTTCACATGCAAATCCTTTCCTTGGAAAATTTCACATGTCTTCACAGGAGAGATTTCAAACTTGAGTGCCACCTGGGCTGTGCTGAGAAGCATACTGAAGATCTCTCCACTAGATCAGAGTTTGCAAACCTTTTTAGAAAAGGGCCAAATAGTAAATATTTTAGGCATTGCGAGCTATCCAGTCTTCACTGAAACTCTACTCAACTCTGCCAATGTAGCAGGAAGCAGCCATAGATAATACCTAAGTAAAAGACTATTGCTGCATTCCAACAAAACTCTATTTATGGACACTGACATCTGAATTTCATGTAATTTTCATGTCACATAACATTTTCCTTAAATGTTTTTCAACTATTTAAAAATGTAAAAAATATTTTTAGCTTGTGAGCCACACAAAAATAGGTGGTGGGCTGGATTTGGCCTGCAGACCATAGTTTGCTGACTCCTGCACTAGACCTAGCAGGGGACAGAGGGCATCTACCTCTCTCCTGTGAACAAGGGTGAGTGCTAGTCTCTTAATACCAGTTCAGCCTCTTCACCTTTGAGAGCAGGTTCTCTTAATTAAATCACCTGTAGGGTACATCCATCTCACAAAGAGAAGGATTAATTTTCTTCTGAGAAAATGCAGGCTGGTCTGGGTGTGAGGAAAGGACATTTTTCCTATCAGCTTGGGTTTTTGTGTTTTGTCCCTTGTGAAAAACAGACTGCCCCATTATTATGCTGAGAAGCATTTTGCTCTTCCTCGCCAGACCTGAATCTTGGCTGAATCACAAGAACAACCACACTGGTTGTCAATGACTATTCTTTTTGGTGCCAGGAAGAATGGTGCCAACTATGATTACATTATTTTGATTCTAGGCCTCCCAAATGATGGGGACAATAAAGGGTGGTTTTTGCCAATTCATCCCACCACATATATAAAATTGTTTTTAACAAAATAGCCTTATTTTGAGCATGTTGCTTTGTAGTCTGTTTAAGGAAAAAAAAATTTTTGACAGCATAACTGACATGTTCCCATATTATTAATAACATTATTTTAAATGGCCATGCACTCTTTTATCATAAATTGCAAAGAATTTGACCAAATTCTTCATTGTTGCCTTTTAAGTAGTTGCCAGTCTTAATATTATAAAAAATTGTGTAATGTAATTCCTTTTAGATAAATTTTTGTGTAGCTTCACAATTATTTTTTTTAGGATGAATTCCCAGGAATGGAATTACTTGAGTAAGCGTTGAAGGTTTTTGATAAGAATCACAAAAATACTCTCGAAAAGAAGTTATCTCTATCAATTTGTATTCCCATCAGCAATACATGAAAGTTTCAATTTCTGTGTACACTTGCCAATAAAAATTTAATTTCTTAGGAAAGCACAAAGATTTAAATGAAATTTTCTATTTATGTATATATCTTTCCCAATATTGTGAATATTAATGGAACAGGAACATTGTCTTCTTCGTTGCTTATTCTCATTTCCTAGCACAGTGCCTAGCATATAGTAGATATTCAATAAATACAGGCTGAATTAAAAAACAAGAGAAATAGACAATATTGACAATACCTAGATATGTACTTTATATATTTTCCTCAATTTTTCAGAGTGGTTAATTTGTTACAAAATATGATCTGATTAATTTTATGAGATCTGCTTTTCCAAAGTTATGCTTACTAGAGCCCTTTTTTCTAAATATGGCTTAAAATGTAGGAGAAAAACAAAATGATTAGAGTATAATGTAGTTTTGAATCTCTGATTTTGATATTTAGAGAAAACCTTTTGTTTCTATGAACTTTATGCTGTTGATAACCTCTCTTTCTCTTTCTGTCTCTCTGTTTAAAATCCAATTATTGTTCATTGGATCAGGGATATACATCTTTAATTTGGAGTGTGTGTATATCCAAAGACTTTAAAACATTTGCATTTTTTGGATACTTACACAGGTTGGATAGCAGCAAAAATAAATGAACTTGGACAAGCAATAATGGAAATACTCTTGTTGTTGATTGAGTGCAATCAGGATTTTGCTTTCATAATAGTAGTTGCAGCTGTGCATTCAATTGAAGAAATGCCTTCAAGGGCAAGATTCTCTCTTTAGATTGATACCCTACTGCTACTTGATTGTCTTAGTTGACTTATAGACCCTGTAGTGTTGAGTAAAATAATTGTCTATTTACACAGACAAAGTAATTTCTGACTCCAAGGTCACTTTCAGTTTACAAGAAAATTTTTGAAATTTTATAGAAACAGCACTCAGATGAGAGCCATGGGAAAGAATTACAGATTCTCTAGACAGAGTACTTTCAGGTGGCCCTCCACCTCCATTATGAGTTTTGTAGACTTAAAATGTTTGCTAAGGAAGGCATTATTGTTTTATTCACTGATGTATTGCAAGCATAAAAAACAATACCTGGTCTCTTCTGGTCACAATGGTATAAAATTAGAATCAATCAAAAAAAAAAAACGCTGAAAAATTCACAAAAATGTTGAAATTAAACAACACACTCCTGAAAAACCAATGGGTCAAATAAGAAATCAAAAGAGAAATAAAAAAAATCTTTAAACAAACAGCAATGGCAACACAACATACCAAACCTATGGTATGCTGTAGAAGCAGTTTTAAAAGGGAAGTTTATAGCTATAAAAGCTTACATTAAGGAAAAAGAAAGATCTGAAACAACCTAACTTTACACCTTGAGGAACTAGATAAAATGAACATACTAGCCCAAAGTTAGGAGAAGGAAGGAAATAACAGAGATCAGAGCTGAAATAAATGAAATAGAGAACAAAAAAAAAATTAATGAAACTCAGAGCACTTTTTTAAAAAATTATAAACCAAATTGATAAATATGTAGGTAGACTAAGAAAAAAGAGAGAAGACTCTAAATATAATCATAAATAAGTGAGGAACCATTAGAGCTGAAACCACAGAAAAACAAAGGATCATAAGAGACTACTATAAACAGTTATATGCCAACAAACTGGTTAACCTAGAGGAAGTGGATAAATTCTTAGAAACATCCAACCTACCAAGTCTGAATCAAGACAGAGAAAATCTAAATACCCAATAAACAATAATCAAACACTGCCAAACAAAGGAAGGTTCAGGACCAGATGGTTTCACCGGTAAATTATAACCAACATTTAAGAAGAATTAAAGTCAATTCTTCTCAAACTCTTCCCAAAAGCTGAAGAGAAGGGAAGACTTGGAAACTCATTTTATGAGGTCAGCATCACTCTGATGCCAAAGCCAAAAAAGGACATTATAAGAAAAGAAAATTGCAGGTCAATACCCCTGATGAATATAGATGCAAAAATTCTTAATACTAACAAACTGAATTCAATAACACATTAAAAGGATCATATACCATGATCAAATAGGATTTATCCTTGGGATGCAAGGATGGTTCAATATATGCAAATCATTAATAGAATAAAAGATAAAAATCATACGATCATCTCAATAGATGCATAAAAAGGATTTGACAAAATACAACCTTCTTTCAGGATGAAAAATTCTCAATAAATTGGGTAAAGAAGGAATGTACCTAAACATAATAAAGCCTATATAAAACAAGGCCACAGCTAACATCATATTCAACAGTAAAATGTTGAATGCTTTTCCTCTAAGATCAGGGACAAGACAAAGATGCCCACACTCACCACCCCTATTCAACATAGTATTGGAAGTTCTAGCCAGAGCAATTTGGCAAAAAAGACATCCAGGGCTTCCTTGGTGGCGCAGTGGTTGAGAGTCCGCCTGCCGATGCAGGGAACACGGGTTCGTACCCCGGTCCGGGAAGATCCCACATGCTGCGGAGCGGCTGGGCCCGTGAGCCATGGCCGCTGAGCCTGCGCGTCCGGAGCCTGTGCTCCGCAACGGGAGAGGCCACAACAGTGAGAGGCCCGCGTACCACACACACAAAAAAAGACATCCAAATTGGAAAAGAAGAAGTAAAATTACCTGTGTTGGCAGATGCTACAATTTTATAAATAGAAAACACTAAAGAGTCCACCGAAAACTGTTAGAACTAATCAACAAATTCATGAAAGTTGCAAGGTACAAAATCAACATATATAAATCAGTATCATTTCTATACACTAGCAATGAAATATCTGAAAAAGAAATAAAGAAAACAATCCTATTCCCAATAGCACAAAAAGAAATAAATTTACCCAAGAAAGTGAAAGAACTACACTGACAAAGTGTAGAAGAAAGAAGAAAGAAGAAGAAAGAAATGGAAGAAGACACAAATAAATGGAAAGATATCTGTGTTCATGAATTGGAAGAATGTATATTGTTAAAATATCCATATTACTCAGTCATCTGTAAATGTAATGCAACCCCTATCAAAATCACAATGGCATTTTTCACAGAAATAGAAAAAACAATCCTAAATTTGCATGACACTGCAAAAACCCCAAATAGCCAGAGCAATTTTTGGAAAGAAGAACAAAGTGAGATGCATCACACTTCCTGCTTTCAAACTGAACTACAAGGCAGTAGTGTTCAAAACAGTATGGTACTGGCATGAAAATAGATACACATGAATAGAATAAAATTGACAGCACAGAAATAAATCCTGGCATATATGGTCAATTAATTTTTGACAAGGGTCAAGAATACTCAATGGGGAATGGATAGTATTTTTAATAAATCATGCTGGGAAAATTTGATATCCACATAGGAAGATGTTGGTCAAAGGGTACAAACCTCCAATTATAAGATTAGTAAGTTTTGGGGACTCTATGTATAGCATGGTGATTATAGTAAAAAATACCATATTATATCCTTGAAAGTTGCTAAAAGAGTTGATGTTCTCATCAAAAAAGAAATGATAATTATGTGAAGCGATGGAGGTGTTAGCTAATAGTATGGTCATAATCATTTTGCAATATATATCAAATCAAGGTATTGTATACCTTAAACCTATACAATGTTATATCTCATTATATCTCAACAATAATAATAAAAAGAATAGGCCTGGTACATATCAAAACTCAAATATTTGTTGACTGAAGAGGAGTCCCATGTGATTTGCCTTCTTTAATCTGCCAATCAGTAAATATTTCCTGGACATTTACAAAATACTTGCTGCTATAGATTTACACAATTTCTGTTTCAAGGAGCTTCTAGTCTAATTGGAGAGACAAAAACCTAGCACACATGAAAGTTTATTATTTGAAATTATATCAGTATCTTAGAAGCCACAAATAATCATCTTTACAATCAAAACAAAGGAGTGGGTTTTAATCCCCCCAGCCCCCTTCCCCCAAGAAATCACTTAAAAATACAAAGTAAATATTCTGTGGTAATGAGTGTCTGGGATTCCTTCCTTCAATTTTCTTCCCCCTCATTTCCTATTTCATACTGCCGCAAGTGATTCTAATATGTCTTTCCCTAGATTACAGTCTTTCAATAGCTGCCAGGCACTACAGGACACAATTCAAATTCCATAGCATGGCTGTGATAGATCAATGATGGTCACAAAAGCTTTGGCATCTCTCTTTTAGAGAGGTGGGAGTCTATGTCTCTTCCCCTTGAATCTGGACAGGATTCATAACTGCTTTGACAAATAGAGATGGCAGAAGTGATGCTTTGCCAGTTTATAGGCCGAGGCCCTACGAGATTGTCAGTTTCTGCTTCTTGTCTTTTGGAGCACCCACTCTTGGCACCTGAGCTGCAGGAGTTTAAACTATCCTGTTGTAGACAGTATGTGGAAAAACTATAAAACAAGCAAGAGAGGGAAAGTGGCCCAACAGAGCCTTGATTTCCATCCTTCCCCACCAAGGCAACAGATATATAAAAGAAGCTGCCTTGGATTCTCTATTCCAGCCCAGCTACCAGCTGAATGTGTTACCAAGTGACCTCATTCAACACCACATGGAACAGGAGAATCAACCAGCTGAGGCTGGCCCATTTTGTAACTTACAGATTATGAACATTATGAAATGACTTTGTTTTTAAGCTATCAAGTTTGGAGTGGCTGGTTACACAGAAATAGATGGCCATAACAATAGCTTATCAAGTTTCTTATAAATTAACACCAGTCTCTTTCTTCATCACATTTTCCTCTACTTTAAAAAAAAATTAATAGGCTTTATTAATCTTTTGAGCAGTTTTTGGTTAACAAAAAAATATTGAGCTAAAAATACAGGAAGCTCCCATACACCCCTTACCCCCTACCAATTTCCCCATTTTTAATATGTTGCATTTATGTGATATATTTGTTACAACTGATGAGCCAATATTGTTACATTATTATTAAGTAAATTTCGTAGTTTACATTAGGGTTCACTCTTTGTGTTGTACAGTCTATGGGTTTTGACTAACGTATAATGGCATGTATCCACCATTACTGTGTTATACCAAATAATAGTTTCATTGCTCTAAAAACCCCTGTGATCATGCTTCCTAGAACCCCTGTCAATCACTGATATTTTTATTGTCTCTATAGTTTTGCCTTTTCTAGAATGTCATACAGTTGGAATAATACAGTATGTAACTTTTTTAGATTGGCTTCTTTCACTTAGAAATATGTATTTAAAGTTTTTCCACGTCTTTTGGTGGCTTACTCATTCCTTTTTATCATCCATATAATATTCCAGTGTATGGTTATACCACCATTTGTTTACCCATTTCCTTATAGAAGGACGTCTCGATTGGTTCTAAGTTTTGGCAATTATGAATAAAGTTGCTATAAACATTCACACATAGGTTTTTGTGTGAATGTAAGTTTTCAACTCATTTGGGTAAATACCAAGGAGAATGATTGCTGGATCATATGGTAAGATTATGTTTAGTTTTGTAAGAAACTGCTCTACTGTCTCCCAAAATGGTTGTATCATTTTGCCTTTCCACCAGCAATTAATGAGAGCTCCTGTTGCTTTTCATCCTCACGAACATTTGGTGTTGTCAGTGTTCTGGATTTTGGCTATTCTAATAGGTGTGTAGTGGTATCTCATTGTTGTTTCAATTTGAATTCTCTAATGATGTTGAGTATCTTTTTCAATATGTTTATTTGCTCTCTGTATATCTTCTTTGGTGAGGTGTCTTTTCAGATATTTTGCCCATTTTTAAATTGGGTTGCTTGTTTTCTTAATGTTGAATTTTGAGCATTCTTTGTATATTTTAAATACCAATTCTTTAGTTGAAATTTATGTGTTTTGCAAAGATTTTATCCTATTTCCCTCTATTTTTAACCTTCATATTCCTTCAAACACACATCTGGTATGCTCAAATCACAAAAAAAATGACTTGTTTCCTCTGCATACCATGCTCTCTCTTATTTTCATATCTTTGCACAGTCTATTCTGTTATCTGCATTCAAGGCAATGGAAACTTATACTTAAAGTATAAAGAGTATTAGAGGAGTATATCATATCCTGTGTGAAACCGTCATGTATCTCAGACAGATTTAGTGTCTCAGTTCTCTGTGCTCACAAATCACTTTGTGTACACTGCAATTAAAACACTTAGCACGGGGACTTCCCTGGTGGTGCAGTGGTTAAGAATCCACCTGCCAATTTAGGGGACACGGGTTTGATCCCTGGTCCAGGAAGATCCCACGTGCGGCGGAGCAACTAAGCCTGTGTGCCTCAACTACTGAGCCTGCGCTCTAGAGTCCATGAGTCACAACTACCGAGCCCTCGTGCCACAACTACTGAAGCCCGTGCACTTAGAGCCCATGCTCTGCAACAAGAGAAGCCACCGCAATGAGAAGCCCACATGCTGCAATGAAAAGTAACACCTGCTCACCGCAATTAGAGAAAGCCTGCGCGCAGCAACGAAGACCCAATGCAGACAAAAATAAAAAAATAAAATAAATTTATTAAAAACAAAACAAAACAAAATACTTAGCACATTGTATTTTAACTCTGGTTTATGATCCTGCCAACCAAACTGATCATGAGCCTCTCAAGGACAGGGGCCATATCTTTTACACCTTTATACGATTCTCTAGTCCTCCATGTAAGAAAAAAAATGCATAATAGATACAAATTATATGAAGGAATCCCAGAATAAATCTAGGTGTTGAGGTGTGGGAGGAGAGATCATGAGTTACTTCTCTGAGCATTTCATGATAAAAGTCATAGGCTTTGGGATGGAAGAATTAATAATAACATTTGACTAGAAATGAATGATAAAATTTTGAAAGACAGTAGAAGCAAATCTATTTGTGGCTTTCATCTTTGGTGCATTCTCTCTCACACTCTTGGGTCCCTAGCTCTGAGGGAAGCCAGCTGCTATGTTGTGAGTCAACTGTGTGAGAGGTCCAGGTGGTGAGGGCTCAAAGCCTGCCAATAACTCTGTGAGTGAGCTTGGAAGTAGCTTAATGTGATCATGCTTTCCATACTGTTTACCAACATGTTATTTTCTTTTAACCTTACATTATTGTCCGAGTGAGCTCTTGGTGCCATGGTAGTAATTAAATGCTCTGACTAAAGAGAAGTGAAAAGTGATTTGGTTAGAAGTGTTAGGTGGTATAGGTCACCTCCTGAGAGACTACGTCTAACCAACTCACCAGAGGCCACTCCTTCTGGTAGCTAACCCCATTTAGGAATTCTTATATTTTAATATTGGTCTACTGGAGGTCATAACTTTCCACTAGATCACTTGCTTTGGTTTAGGCTCAAGGAATAATGGAAAGAGTTCACAATTCAAATACAAAACCAAAAGTTTTAAGTGTGTGGAAAATTTGTTTTATGTTAAAACTGTTCCATCCTGATATGGAACTATTTATAGTATTTATTATTCCACTTTGCTTGAATATTTATATACTTTACTGCAAAAATATTAATGTGCTTGATTATGAAACTCCCCAAACCCTGTTGGGATGTTACACAATTACAGCAAAAACATCACATTATATTCCTAATATCTGAGAAAATATGTAAATTCTGAAAAACATCTACTCATAAGTTCTTGGTCACTGGATTGTGGACCTCTATTGGCTTCCTTGGGATATCATCTCTCAGATGACAATGCAAGACTGAGAACTAGAATCATAAGAAGATAGAAGGATCTAACTTTCAGGAATAGAAAATGCTTATTTGCTCTCCCACTCCAGTTTATCACTCCTATGCTCCAAATGTGGACATACGGATTGCTCATAATAATAATAGGATTTTTAGAACATATGGTGTTGATATTGGCTTCTTCTGAACTGAAGCTGTGCTTAACATCTGGGGGATCTGGGGGGAGTGAGGTTAAGTTTAGGACATCATCTAGAAGCAAATTTTGTCATTGGAACAAAACACTGCATGCCTGGAGTCTGTCCCAGACTGTTTTTATGTAGTATTTTTCTTCTCTTCCTACTTCCAGAAGCAGGAATATGCTACTTGCTAGTTGATCATCCCCAAAGTTAATTCATTATAATTCAAGGAAAATTCCTCACTTTCATGTACTCATGTGGCCCAGGCATTAGAAATGTAATATCACTGCTAATTGGCTGAATGATTAATTCAATTCTTGAAACATTACATCTGAAATAATATCTGGGCAGTCCCTAATTTAACGACTCAGAATCATGGATGGGAAACATTATCAGCTTAATACCTAGTATTTCAAAGAGATACTGACAAAGAGATGATGACAGAAATTTTTTAAAAGTTATTTCATTTTCTGAACATCAGTTTTCCCATCTATACAATGGTTCAAATATTTATAATCCTCCTTCAAGTTACTGCAAAGATTAAATGAATTAATATATGTAAGATACTTGGAATAATGTCTTGCACATGTAAATGATGATGAATCTCCTTTCTTACACCTTCCAAACTTGTTAGATTTGTCTTTAGCCTGAATTTCCTTCTACCTTCTCCTTACACCATGGAATGACTCTCCATCATTGCTATTACGGTTACAATAAATAACTCCTTCCCTTTGTCCAACTGAATTTTATCTTGTTAATTTTTTCTTGCTTTAGTTCTGTGCTTCTTATGTTTAAATACACTTATCTTGTCTTTTCCAGAGTGTCCTGGATTCAACTTTATTACCAAAAAATATTCCATTTTGATTCTTAGCTCTAATGGTAGAATAAAGGCTTTTTATTCTTACTTTTTTAAAATAAAGGGCTTTCATAAAAAGAAACGATATTGAATTATTTGTAGTGAGGTGGATGGACTTAGAATCTGTCATACAGAGTGAAGTTAGTCAGAAAGAGAAAAACAAATACCATATGCTAACACATATATATATAGAATATAAAAAAAAATGGTTCTGATGACCTAGGGGCAGGACAGGAATAAAGACGCAGACATAGAGAATGGACTTGAGGACAAGGGGAGGAGGAAGGGTAAGCTGGGACGAAGTGAGAGAGTAGCATTGACATATATACACTACCAAATGTAAAATAGATAGCTAGTGGGAAGCAGCTGCATAACACAGGGAGATCAGCTCGGTGCTTTGTGACCACCTAGAGGGGTGGGATAGGGAGGGTGGGAGGGAGACACAAGAGGGAGGGGATATGGGGATATATGTATACAGATAGCTGATTCACTTTGTTATACAGCAGAAACTAACACAACATTGCAAAGCAATTTTACTCCAATAAAGATGTTAAAAATATAAGGGGCTTTATATCATTAGTAAGCAACAATTTGTCAATAATATTTTTTCAGTAAAAGGACTTTTTGAGGTCCCTGAAGTTATATCTTACTTTGCCAATGGGTAAGGTAATCTCTGACTAGGTAATTACTGGGTTTTTGACCATTTAACTCAGATGACTGCTCCTGATATTTGTATACTAATGTTCTTTCTACAGGGTTGCATATATGTAATCACATGTGATCCTTATGACACGGTAAAGTGGATGTTGTCATCATCTCTACTTTTTGGATGAAGGAACTGAGGAGTGGACAAACTGAATAATTTGTTTAAACTAAGCTGCTAATACATAGAATCTGGAGCCTCCCAGCCTTACAACTCCAAGTCCAGTGTCGTGCATCTCTTTCTCAATTTACTCTTTCTAATAAAGGATGAGTGTTGATAAATGCCGATTACTTAAAGCATAAGGAGGTTGTGGTGTACTATGTACCTTGGAATAGATTTCTAAATACTTTCCTAATAATCGTCTTAAGCAAGTACCTATATTAGAAAGTTATAATAATTCCCACCCCATTAAAGCCATCATGGGAGGCAGGAATTTTTTTGGTTTTGAAAAATGAAACCTTCAAGACAACATAAAGCAAGCTGATAAAACACATATCTGATAGCTCTATTCATCAACCTCAGTTGGTGTTCTTTGGAAAACAATTTTTTTTAATCTGAGGGGAAGAAGAATTTTATTTTTCTTAAAGAATCATTTTTGGAAGTTATACTATTGACTTTTCTTCTAGTCACAAAACAAGTCTAAGAAACATATCATATAACAGAATTTATATATGTAGATATACTATGGAGTGTTCAGAGGCAAAGCTATCTTAAGATTGTTAACGAGAATTTACAGAACTCCTGCCCTGGGCAACGCCATCTAGTGGTCCAGCCCAACAGTGCGTCATCTGGTGAAATAAGGTAGCTGGCCAATGGAGCATTTCGCTTTACACCCAGCTAGTGTTTTCCTGAGAATGGCTCAAATAAACTACTTTTCCTGTTACCATGTTATAAAATTTTTACTGAAGGACACTCAAAATTCCATTTAGGATGGAACTTTGGAAACAGGGAATGAAGGTTTTACCCAATGTAGGGAGACTTGATGTTGTATATATAACCTCGAAATGAACTAATTGAAATGTATAAAACTCACATGCTTTTTGGTGTCACACTGCTGCAGTTTTTGCTTACTAAGCTAGCTCCCCAATTCAATTATTAATTCTTTGAGGACTAGTAGTGGGTCTCATTGATCTCTGTATTCACAGAGCCTGGAACAGAGTGAATACTTAGGAAAAACTTGTTGAATACATATAGCTAAAAAAAAAAAAAAAAAAACTACAGGAGTTGATAAACCTTCTTCTTTTTATTCTTTTTATTTTATTATTAAAAGTGATTGTAGGGGCTTCCCTGGTGGCGCAGTGGTTGAGTATCCGCCTGCCGATGCAGGGGACACGGGTTCGTGCCCCAGTCCAGGAAGATCCCACATGCCATGGAGTGGCTAGGCCTGTGAGCCATGGCCGCTGAGCCTGTGTGTCCAGAGCCTGTGCTCTGCAACGGGAGAGGCCACAACAGTGAGAGGCACGTGTACCACAAAAAAAAAAAAAAGTGATTGTAATATTACTTCTATGTATAGCAAAGAATTCAAAGTCAGGGTCAGAGGAGAGCGAGACAAGAGACAGAAATATTGATTTCAGGTATACACAGGATTCTGTTGGGTCATAGAGAAATATTTAACCCAACTTGGGTGGAAAGGGCTGTGTGTGTGTGTGTGTGTGTGTGTGTGTGTGTGTGTATGTATGTGTGTGTTTTGCCTCCTGAAGAAAGTGATTCCTGAGATGAGTTTGAAAGGTTATAAAGTCATAGCCAAGTACAGAAGATAAAAAAGTATTTCTCATGACACACAAAGAGGTGTGATATGGCACAATAAATGGGGAGGGGCCCTCTGTCTCATTGCATGCTTGCCTGTGGTTTATCTCCCTCCCCTCTCCTTTATATTATTTTCTAATCTGTTTATATATCTTCAAGCCTTTTGTACATACTTTATCTCAAACATTTTCCCAATCTTCCTTAATCTTATAGTTTTATTATCATAATTTATGTTTCTAATCTTTAATTCCCTCTGTTACACTTTACTTTTCATTTTATGGATTTTAGCTTTTAACAATAACCTTTTATGTCCTTTACTTTTATGGCTTTTGATCTACTAATTCTGTTGACCTTTAATTTCACCTATTTTATTTTATTATTTAAAAATTCTTAATCTCATCTTTATTTGCAATCATGTGCTCATTCTTAATTTTTACCTTCTATTTTTCTCCTAGCCCACTCTCTCAATTTCAGTTTTACTCTTTCCTGACTTTTTAATCTACTACTACTAATATTTTTAAAAATAGTGTTTCTCCTTATCTATCATCATCCTCCTTTTGTTTTGTTTGCTTTCATATTGGCAGCAGGAAACATGGTCACAAAGGTGGCCAAAAGACGGACCCATTACTGGGAAGGCTGGCAGCTTTCTTGCCAGCTGTGGGGACCCCATCCCAAACCCTCCTGCACTTTCTCTCACCTCCACTTTCCTCTGTCCGGTGCATCTTCCTGTTAAATCCAGACATCTCACCTTTCTGCAAGTTATCAGAATGAAGTCCTAAACCTGCTGATGTTCATTCACTAATGACTTCACTTGAAGTGGTTCTTTTACCGTGAACTCAAATGTCTGTGAACACTGTTAGTTTAGTATCTTTAAGTGCAAACTTCTTTCTCACCTGGCCAGCAGCAAAACTCTCACGTACTGTGGGCTGTAGACGTATGCTAAAATGTGAAGCCATATGTTGAGTAGGAGAATGGAGTATATATTCTAGGGGTGTGCTCTTTGGGCTTCAGAGAAGGATACCCAGGGTAGAACATAGCTGTGTCAACTGATAGCTATAGAAGGAAGTCTTATATCCTACTCCTTCTGTGCTCTGCATTTGCTCGCACTCTAATGCCTTCATGTGTTGGGGGCTGGAGCAGGGAGAGAAATGAAATAAAAGACAAAACAAATGAACTTCTTTCTACCTACAGGAGTCTTAACTTCTTATGCCTCCCCCAGATTTGTCTTCTTTTTTTATAAAAGGTCTTTTCTTTGTAAAGTCAATTTTCTTTGAATTACTTGAGTCTTAAGATGTTCTAGGTTGAAACTAAACAAAGCCCGAACTGTTATTGGTATTGTGCATCCAAAGTTCAGTAAGTCTAGTCTAAAAAAGTGGTCTATACCTCGTTCCTTGTACAAATTCATATTAATAATATCATCTTTATACTTGTCTACATATTCATATTAATGATAAAATGCTGTTTATACTAATGCTGACATAAGTAATAATCTCATTAAACATGAATAAGGGACAGATATCTAGTCACCAGTGGCTTATCTAAAATACTGTCTGTATTAATTTCCTAGGGCTATGGTAACAAATCGTCACAAACTGGGGGGCTTTATTCATTGTCCCACAGCTCATGAGGCCAGAAGTTGAAATTGAATGGTGGCAAGGTTGGTTCCTTCTGGAAGCTCTAGGAGAGAATCCATTCCATGCCTCTCTTCTAGCTTCTGGTAGCCTCTGATGTTCCTTGGCTCATACAACACAACTCCAGTTGGCTGTGTCCTTACGTGGCCTTCTCGTCTGCATGTCTCTGTGTCTCAAATCTCCCTCTTCTTCCTCTTATAAGGACACCAGTCATTGTGTTTAGGGCCCACCCTAAATCCTGGATGACCTCATCTTAGGATCCTTAATTATAGTGGCAAAGACCCTTTTACCAAATAAGGCACCTTCACATTTTCCAGGGCTTAATATCTTTTTGAGGGGCCAGTATTCAACTCACTACACTGTCAGTCATAACTTTCTTCACTTTTTCTTTTCTGATGTTCTAAGTAGGGGTGAATAAATGGTGCACAGGATACACTCTCAAATAATATTTCTTAATACTGGTCTAGACAAGGATTTTTATTATAAGGAAGTAAAACCCAAGCAAGTTGGCTTAAATGAAAAAAATTTATTGTAGTGAAATGAGAGGCTATTTGACGGACATCTAAGGATAGGAAAGAACCACTAGCCTCAAAGGTACTAGAAATAGAAAGTAAGCAACTGAGGTGCTGCCTTCCTTGTCTCTGGGGATGAATGGTCACTCACTCTTATACAGTTTCTATCTGCTTTTCTCATGTGTGTCTTGGTTGGCTCAGGCTGCCATACCGAAATATCACACACTTGGTGGCTTAAACAACAAACATCTATTTCTCACAGTTCTGAACTTTAGAAAGTCCAAGATCAAGGTACTGGAAGATTCAATTCTTCAGGGAGAGGACTTTCTTTCTGGCTTGCAGATGACCACTTTCTCACTGTATCCTCTTACATGGAGATGGGAGGTCTCTACTCTCTTTTCCATCTTAAAATGACACTAATCCCATTATGTAAAGATGGATAGTATAAAACTCCTAGAGGAAAACATAGATGGAATAATCTTTGATGTAAATTGTAGCATTTTTTGGGGATGCTTTTCCTAAAGTAAAAGAAATAAAAGTGAAAATTAAAAAAAAAAGGGACCTGATTAAAGTTAAAAGATTTTACACAGCATAGGAAACCACTGACAGAATGAAAAGACAACCTACGGAATGGGAGAAAATATTTGCAAATGATTTGACTGATAAGGGATTAATATCCAACATATACCAACAACTCATATAACTCAACATCAAAAAAACAAACAATTCAATTAAAAACCGGCAAAAGAACTGAAGAGACATTTTTTCAAAGGGGAAATGAAGATGGCCAACATGTTAATGAAAAGTTATTCAACATCACTAATCATCAGGGAAAAGCAAATCAAAACTACAATGAGATATCACCTCACACCTGTCAGAATGGCTGTCATCAAAAAGGACACAAATAGCAAATGTTGGCAAGGCTGTTGAGAAAAGGAAACCCTCATATGCTATTGGTAGAAGTGTAATTGGTGCAGTCAGTGTGAAAAATGGTATGGAGGTTTCTCAAAAACTGAAAATAGAACTACCATATGACCCAGCAATTCCAGTCTTGTGTATTTATCCAAAGAAAAGAAAAACACAAATTAGAAAAGATATATGTACCTCAGTGTTCACAGCAGCAATATTTACAATTGTCAAGATATGGAAGAAACCTAAGTGTCCATTGACAGATGAATAGATAAGGAAGATGTGGTATATATACAGAATGGAATACTACTCAGTCATAAAGAAGAGTGAAATTTTGCATTTGCAGCAACATGAATGGACATGGAGGGCAATATGCTCAGTGAAACAAGTCAGACAAAGACAAATACTGTATGATATCACTTTTATGTGGAATCTCAACAAATACTGCAAATTAGTGAACATAACGAAAAAGAAACAGACTTACAGATAGAGAACAAACTAGTGGTTTCCAGTGGGGAGACGGGGGTGTCCGGGGGAGAGGTAATATAGAAGTCGGGAAGTGGGAGGTACAAACTACTGGGTGTGAGATAAGCTACAAGGATGTATTGCATAACACAGGGAATATAGCCAATATTTTGTAATAACTGTAAATGGAGTGTAACCTTTAAAAATTGTATTAGAAAAAGTAAACGAAATTAATAAACCTTTACCCAACTCATCAAGAAAAAAAAGAGAGGACCCAAACAATAAAATTAGAGATGAGAAAGAAGTTACAATGGACACCACAGAAATACATAGGATCAGAAGAGACTACTATGAACAACTATATGTCAATAAAGTGGACAACCTAGAAGAGATGGACAAATTCCTAGAAGTGTACTATGTTCCAAGGCTGAACCAGAAAGAAATAGAAAATATGAATAGATCAATTACCAGTATTGAAATTGAATCAGTAATTTAAAAACTCCTCCAAATTGTCCAGGACCTTCTAGTTCTTCTTATCCCCATTAGTTACAATAGTTTCTTCTGTGTCTCAATATTCTTTAAGGGAAACATTATTGTCCCTATGAATTTTTCAAAATTAGGGCTTCCCTGGTGGCGCAGTGGTTGAGTCCGCCTGTTGTTGCAGGGGACACGGGTTTGTGCCGGCCCGGGAGGATCCCACATGCCGTGGAGCGGCTGGGCCCGTGAGCCATGGCCGCTGAGCATGTGTGTCCGGAGCCTGTGCTCCGCAACGGGAGAGGCCACAGCAGTGAGAGACCTGCATACACACACACACACACACACACACACACACACACACACACACACACAAAAAAAAAAAATTATACAAACAAAGGATGTTGCCCAGCTTTTATATGGGCACCCTTCAGATTAGATGTTCAATTATGGCATCATAAGCAATGGCTGGGGATATAAGGAGAAGGCAGCATCATGTGTCATGTGGTCAGCTGGACACAGCAGACAATTTGGGTAGGCTTAGCTTTCCTGAGAAAGTGACCAAAGACAGGATATATCCAATACAGTTAGTTTCCAGTTTAAAATGGATATCAAGCTCAGATCAGAAAACTTGGAAAATGTAACAAATGCAAAGAAAAAAATAAAATTGCCACAGCTCCACCTTTTAGTGATAGCTACTACTAACAATTTAATCACGTACTTTCCATTTTTTTCTATTTGTGCATATTTATATATACTTTAAATATTTTATTGTGAAATTTACTACATGCAGAACAGTATATAACATATATGCACAATTAAAGAATAATAATTTAAAGACTACCTGCTACCTTGCTTAAAAAAATAGAATGCTTGCAATATCTTTGAAGTTTCCTATTCACTTTTACCCAAATGTACTCCTTCTCCATCCCTCAGAAATAATCATTATCCTGAATTCCATGACAAATACTCCCTTCTTTTTGGTTTTGTTTTTAGTTTAATTGAGATATTATTGACATATAACATGTAAGTTTAAGGTGTACAATGTGATGATTTGATACACACATCTGATACATATATATATTCCCTTATTTTCTTTAGTCTCACCATATTTGTGTGATTACTCAAGGAAAATGTTATTTTGCCTGTCTTTGAACTTTCTGTCATGGAATATATTATATGTAATTTTCTGTAACCTGTTTTTCTCAGTCATTAGAATAATTTTTCATTTTTTATTTTGAAATTCACCAGTACACTTTAAAAAAATCATTAATGTTCGTAGGTATAGCTGTAGTTTATTTCTGTTTGCTGCTATAGAGTATTCCATTTCCTTATTTATTTATTCAATCTCCGGTCCATGGTCATTCAAGTATTCCTACTATTTTGCTATTATAAACAATACTGCTAGAAACATCTTGGTACATGTTTCCTGCTTCACATGTTTAAAAGTCTATCAGTATTTCTCAAACATTGTTGGCTATGATCCATAGTAGGAAATACATACTGCAGATTGACTCAGTACAAAGGTACATGTACACACACACACACACACACACACAAACATGCACACCCATACCTAAATACATGTACACGTAAAACAATACTTTAATGAAACAGTTATTACCCTTCTTCCTTGCAACACAAAATCTAATATTTTCTTTTCTAATTTGTCCTGTTCTAGTGAAATCTAGTATATTTTATTTTTTTAAAAAGCTGGTTTTAACTCACTAGATCTGTGTTTTTTTTTCAATACTTTAGCACTTATCAGAATCACCTGAAGGGCTTATTAAAACACAAATTGCTGGGAGTTTCTCCAAAGTTTCTATTCCAGCAGCTCAAGAATTTGCATTTCTAACAAGGATCCAGGTAATGCTAATGCTGCTGATCTGGAGACCACAGAGAAGGAAACACTGAATGAGACTGATTTCACAATTTATTAAGTAACCCACAATCTTCAAGCATACATATTTTAAAGTGAAATTGCTGGGTCATAGTCTAGATACAACTTGACACTAGGTACAGTTAATTTTCAAAGTTGTTGTACCAATAAACTCTCCCATCAGTGCAATATAGGAATTTTCATTGATCCATATCCTTTCCAACACTTGATATTGTCAGATATTGTAATTTTGCTAATTTGATGAGTGTGAAATGCTATTACATTATGATTTTATTTTTGCATTTCCTTAATTATTACTGACATTGAGCGTCTTTTAAATGTTTACTGGCCATTCATGTTTCCAGTTATGTTAAATGCTTGTTCATAGTTTCACTCATTTTTCTATTGTCTTATTGATTGGTACATGTATTCTAAATATTAATCCTTTTGGGGTATATATATTGCAAATACCTTAAGCCAGTTTGTAATTTGATTTTAAATTATCATATTGTGTTTTCAAGAACAAAAGAACTTAAATTAGTTATTTCATGGTTATTTGTGTCATTTTATGAAATCTATACCTAATCATAGATAAAATCTATATTTTCTTCTAAAAGTTGTAGATTTGTAAAATGGCAGAACTTCAGAGAAGGCTCTTTATACCAAAACCAGGTAAACTTGATAAAACCTGATAGGGAAAAAGTGGGACTTGACAATTAGAATATTGGAGTAGGTGCATTTGAAGATATTGAGTCCCTAAATTCTCCTGAATCCTTTGACCTGAAAAAGTGGCCCACCCATCCCTGTGGAAGAAACAGCCCCCTTCCTTGCTTGAAGACTATGCAAGTGCCTCAAAGGAGGCCAATACCTTGTATGACAGTCCTGCTTCTCCTCAGGAACTGACCACTTCTCGTGACCACCAGACCACCAGTAATGCCAAACCTTAGCACAAACTAATTAGGTAAGTGCTGGAACTGCTAAGGGAGAGAGATTATACACCAAAAGAACTACAGTACCTGGTTAATATAAACTGGTGTGAATAGGATGCCTGAGGATGCTGGATCATTGGGGCAGAATGTAAAGCTGGCTAAGGGGAGAATGTCAATATAGAGGCACTCTGCTGTAAAATAAGATTTAACATCCTGGCTTGGGCCTTGGGTGATTTCTTTAGCATGTTTCTGAGATGGCTGTTGAATGCTTAAACACAGTAATAATTCTCATAAATGAAATAGAGATGCCATAACTGCCATGGATAACTGAGGAGGAAGCAATCAAAAGGCTCAGAGCAATGGGCCTGCTCAATTGGGCTTATTAGCTGACAGTTTTCCTTGAGAGGGACCAAAGTCAACTCCATTTTCCAAGGTGATAAGGAATGTGCTAGTGAGAGGGCAAGCACATTGTTGAAAGGCTCAGGAATGGATCATTTCATAGGAGATGCTATTACAGTAGTGGGCTCCTTAGTAAAAAGGGGGTTAATAGGACCTTAGAATAGTAGAGGACAGGTGGCAACAATTTATTTTCATAACCAAGGTGGACCTAATTACCAAAATGGGAAGCAAGTTTAGAATGAGAGTTAGGGGGTCCTGACATGAGGGTTATATGATGACTCAGAGGTAAGGTAGATGCACAGTCAGCAAAGGTACTGCTTAATGTACATAATCATGTATATAATCATGACTTCTTGAACACTTTCCAGACATGAGCCAGTTTTCACTCTCAGAACCATAGAGTGAGTGATCACATCCCATGAAGAAAAACTGTACAACATCATGGCAAGTGTATATGGTGTGGTTCTCCCAGTCTCTACTAAAGGGATCTAGTTATCTTCTTAGGTAACTCTACACTGGGGAAAGGGAAATTGTTTTGAGAGCTGTTGGATTTAGGGTCTTAGTTGATATGAAAAGACCCAAGGATTCAAATCAGTCCCATGACATTCTTGTTAGAATAGAGGCACTGTGTTTTGTTTCTCATAGATGGATTTTAGCTGGACTTTAAACATATCTCATAATTTTGTGTTTTAACTCTTGAGTCTAGTACATTTATATTTATTATGATTCAATATATTTATATTAATTTCTACCATTTTGTTTTGTACTTTAGTTCTGCTTTTTTTCTTCTGGTTTTCTACTTTTTTCTTCTTTTTCTCTACTTTTTTTAAAATCAAGTAGTTGTTCCTTCCTTATCCCATTTTTTTCCTAAACTATTTTGGAAGCTATAAATTTTGTATATTGTTCCATTGATTAGCTTAGACATTTTAGTATGCATGTATTAAAATCTCTAATAATTTTATCTTCTTCCCCAAAGGACTTAGAACATTGTAACTCATCTTTTTCTTCCAAATTGTACATATTTCCCACAAGGATTTTAATTCTATTGTTTTCAGGCCCACTATCAATGTTCATGTGGATATATCCACATATTTAAAGTTTTTCTTTTTTTACCATTGCTTTTCTTTCTTTCTTTCTTTTTTTTTTTTTTTGCAGTACGCGGGCCTCTCACTGTTGCGGCCTCTCCCGTTGCAGAGCACAGGCTCCGGACGCGCAGGCCCAGCAGCCATGGCTCACGGGCCCAGCCGCTCCGCGGCATGTGGGATCCTTCCGGACCGGGGCACGAACCCGTGTCCCCTGCATCGGCAGGCGGACTCTCAACCACTGCGCCACCAGGGAAGTCCTGAAGTTTTTAAACTCTTAAAAAAGTTTTAAAGTTTTACTCTCTTTTAGAAGTACACGTTTAAAAAGTTTCTTAGAGAGGGTCTGTTGGTAGTAAATTCTCAGTTTTGTACAGAAATATTGGTTCTTGTTCTTGAACCATATATTTTCTAGGTGTCCAATTCTGGGCATATGTACATGCGCACACATGTGCACACATATGTGCACACACAGAGTGTTTTAATCCTGTATTTTCCCTTAGAATAATAATGTGATATGAATATTACATAAGCTCCCAAATAATCTCAAATATGATTTAGTGGCTGTTTAATATTTTATTGTATGGGCAAACTATAATTTATTTAAATAATCTCCAAATATTTATTATGTAGGTAGTTTCCAACCTTTTAAAACTATTATAATTAATACTGCAGCAAACGTTCTTGAACATAAATCTTTGTCCTCATTTCCGAATGTTCCTTTAGAGAATATTACTAGAAGTAGAATTTCTGGGTCAGAACATCTTAGCCTTATAAATTTAATTTAATTTTTTTTGCCCCCAATCACACATCTTCCACTGAGTCTCTGGAATCACTATTTAAATTAAAATTTTTACTTACATCAAAGTAAAACCTGCACATGATTAAAAAATCGAATAGTATGGAAGGATTAAAAATGAGAAGGAACAGTTTCCTATACCTATCCCTTCTATGTACACTTGAAGGGTTTTAAATTTTTTTAGTTACAGTTCTGCTAGTTACATCAACATTTCCAAATAGTTTGCCTGTTCTGTTTCACCACTATTTCATTTCTTTCCACTTTGTAAGTGAAGATTTTAGCACTCTCACACTTTTCTCTCTCTTCTTTTCCTGACCATTTTCTGCTTGCTATAATTCTACATTTATAATACTTTCAAGATTAATAAGCTATACATTTTATTTTGTAACCATAGCCAAAATATTCTAGAAGCTGATTCTAAATGTGGACAACAGCAAGATTTACATGATCAGGACTGTGAAAAGTTCCTTTCTGTAGTGCTAACCAGTGTGCTATGATTACACTGCTTCCTCTTGGTTTTCTGCCTCTTTCACTGTCCCTTTCTTCTCTCTTTCTCTCTCTCTCTTTTTTTGTCATTGTTGCCTTTATCCTATGTCTAAATATGGGAGGACTCTAGAGTTCATTGCTGAGTCTTCCATCCATTCTCCTCTTCATCTGACTTCCTCTCTAGGCAATTCTATCTAGAACTATAAATTTAATCCAGTCCAAATGCTAATGAATCCCAAGTGTATCTCTTTAGCCATAACCTCATCCCGAGCTCTAGACCTGTATTTTTACCAGTCATTTTCAACTTAATGTGTATAAATGCAGTTTTTTATTTTATTCTGAAATTATTCCTCACCCTCTCTTTCCCTCTTTAGTAAATGGTATCAGACTTCACTTAATTAAGCAAGACAAAACCTGTTAGTAATGATCTTTGATGTCTCCTTTTTCATCATCTACATATCTATTACAGCAACAAAATATACAGTTTGTCTATATCTCCTTCTTTCCACTGTGACCACTATCACTTATTGCCTGGACTATTGCAATAGCCTTCTAACTGGCAAAGGCTTTTAAAAATCCAAATTTCCATATAGCAGAGTTCTTTTTTAAAAATATAAATCAGATCATGTAACCCTCTTGAGTTAAAATCTTCACTGGTTTCTTAGGCTAATGCCCAAATCCCTTATGAGGGTGGACAGGATCTTCCCTCCCTGTCTGCCTCTCTGGCCACATCTCTTGCCACCTTCCCTAAGCTGTATTTCCTATCTGAATATTCTTCTAAACAAATGTCAATTGAAAATTCTAAGAAAAAAATATTTCAGATATTTCTTTCAGAAAGGCAAAGGGATGGTAGGAAATGGTTAACAGGAAACTGGTCAGCTGTTTACTTTAATATACTTACCCATTACTACTTAATATATTGGGTTCTCTAAAGATGAACTGGGCAGAGCCTTAGGAAGTTTTCATCATCTGGTATGGAAGACAGACAATTAAAACATTTATAGAATATTGTGAAAATTGCTAAAACTGGGCATGAACTTCTAAAAAGGTGAAGAAAATATAATATTATTTTTTTGCATATTGGTTTTAAAGATAATTAGAAAAAAGGGAAGAAGGGGGAAAATCAGCAGGTATATTTTGAGCAATTGATTGCTTATGCTATTCATGGGATTCCTATGTTAGAGAGGAGGAAAATTTGAGGTAGACCTGGAAGCATAGGTAGGAGCTCACTGGCAAGACAAGGAAGGGAATCCCATTTCATGAAGGAGAACTAGCAGACATCAATGTGAAGAAATTTGAACATTTTTAAGTACTGGAAGTTGTTGGTAATGCTGAGTTAGTTTGGAAAGACTCAGAGTTCTGATCCTTAGAGTAACTGGCTAGATATCAAAGTCATCAAATGGGATAAGGAAGGCAAGGGAAAGGGTAAGTTTGGTGGGAAAAATAATTTTTGATGCATAGAATTTGAAGTAGTTGAGTGACAGATCTACATGTTTGGCGAGAGGAATATGAGTCTGGAACTCAAGAGTTTTCAATTGAAGAAACAGACTTTTGAAACTTCAACATATTTTAGTGCTTTATTGTTATTCAAAATTGGAATATAATCATCTTACATGGAATGCTTTTCTAATATATAAGTATTCTGAAAAAGTTACTATTTTATTTTATTTTTTCATTTCAATTTCATTAGATTTGTGGAGAGAGAGAGAGAACTGTTGAGACAGATCATAGATTTTTCTTTCTTAGGCATGGCATTTCATACCTTTGGCTAAGGGAGGTTCTGTGTAATTGAAAAATAGCTTCCAATTTATGCTTAGAATTTACCCATCTCAGAGTTTTATTCCAATGACAGATAATTGTAGGACACTTTTTAGTTTAACTGTAAATGCTGTAGCTAACTAAAATTGCTAAATCACTATAAAAGTGATTTAAAAATGTAGTGAAACAGTTTAACTTCCATTGGACCTGGACTCCTTAAAAAAATCACAGAAATTATAGCACTACAGAACACTAGAACGTTCAAGTATCTTAGAAATAAATCTTACTAAAGGCTTCCAATTACACGTAGAATCAAATTCAAAATTTCTCACTACAGTCTATGTGACCCTACATGATCTAAATCCTACTTAAATTTTTGATTTCATTTCCTGCCAAGGTTATAATAAGTCACAATGCTATTTTTTCCCCTTGAATATACCAAGCTTGTTCCCGACTTAGAGCCTTTGTACTTGAAGTTCCCCTTGTTTGGAACGCTTTCCCTTGACTCTTTACCATGGCCTAGATCGTTAGTCTCAGATCAAATGTCACCTCCTCACAGCAGATTTCTTTCACCTTGTATTCTAAACCATATCTTCCTTATCTTGCTCTCACACAGTGCTCTAGTTTATTACACTTGTCACTCTCCAAAAAAATTATTTACTGAATTATGCACTTGTTTACTTTTGCGTTGTCTAAGCACAATGATCTTTGCCTGGTTAATGCTTAATTAATATTTGTAAATTTATTAAATGGACAAATGAATGAATGAATCCTGGGGATGCTGGCTTACCTGAAAAAAATCTAGGTAGACCCTGAGCCTGTCTTGTGATTAGGAGTATGGGGCTAGCTAGACAGTGTTTGGAAGAACTCTTACAATGACAGGAAACTTAGAAACACAACCCTCTCTCTTCATCCATGCACAGTGGGATCACAAGAGTTGATCAAGGAACTAAATGAAAACTTATACAACCAAAGGAAAAACCGATACAACTTACAGGCAACCTCTGAGTGCTCACCACATACCTGGGTCTGTACCAAGTGCTTCACTTACAGTGTATTATCTCTTTTCAACCTCACACCATGAGGTTAAGATAAGGACTTTAAGAATGCAAAACTAGTTTAGGAGGTTCAGTAATTTGCCAAATGCTACCCGTTTCTAATTGAGGTAGAACTAGGAATTCAACTCAGTTGGGTTATAATCTACAGCTTTAATTCATAACACTAGAGTATTCTGCATTAAATTTATTGAGAAAGCCTAAGGCAGAAATTGGACTACTAGGCTTACAAAGATCTAATGCCCTTGAATTATACCTTTTAGAAAATCATTTTTGCATCAGTTTATTGTCTGAGTCTTTGGCTCCTAAGCTCTAAAATGAATATGACTTTTTTTGAAGAACAATAAAAGTTGCTTCCTAGGTAGCTAACTAGTCAAAAATTAGACCCATCCTTATATTATGGTGCAGCAAATTTAATCTTAAGTTTAAATCTCTTAAATTTCTTCTGAATATCCTTACAAACCAGGTTTCAGGTATTGCAGTAGGGGAGACCTGGGTTCCAGTCTCTGCTCACCCAGTAACTGCATCTGACTCCATCCTCTGGGCAGTGGTTATACGTAGCCCTTTGCTGCTGGCCTAGAAGACTCTTCAGATAGTGTTGTAGTGAGTTTCTACAGCTTTATTTCACTTTTAGACTGTGAGCTCCATGAGAGTAGGGACTTCAAGACTAGATACATCCCTGACATTTCAGATATAGAAAAGATAACAAAAAGTGATAGATGGGCTTTTGACCATGATGCCTACTCGAGATATCTCTATTGTAAAGGGAGAAAATAAGATTAGATTTTTAGATTAGTCTCAGAGTTCTTTCAACTTAATATTTTTATATAATTCTGCTGGGTAAGAAAATATAGATTTTAAAAATTTGGGAGTTGAATTTTTGTGATATTTAACTTGACTGTCATTACTTTCCCTCATTTTACATTTGACATGTGAGCCCACCATTGAGACATGCAATGTGGAAGGACTGCTGCTATGTACTGTGGGTTAAAGAAGAAAGTCAGATTCATAAATTTGGATTTAAAACCAGGCTTTACTTTTACAGCTTTATGTCTCTGGGTAAGACATTTAATGTCTTTAACCCTTAGTTTCCTTATCTATAAAGTGGCGATAATAATAATTGTTATGGTAGTTACGTATAAGCGCCCAGCATGTAAACATTGTCGTATCTCACTTTATTGTGCTTCGCTTTATTGTGCTTCTCAGATATTGCGTTTTTTGCAAATTGAAGGTGTGTGGCACCCTTCATCAAGTAAGTCTATTGGTGCCATTTTTCCAAAAGTATTTGCCACTTCGTGTTTCTGTGTCACTTTTTGGTAATTCTCACAATACTTCGAAACTATTCATTATTATTATATCTTTTATGGTGATCTTTGCTCTTTGATGTTACTATTATAATTGTTTTGGACACCATGACCTGCCAATTAATAACCCTACAATGACCTCTAAGTGTTCAAGTGAAAGGGAGAGTCATATGACTCTCACTTTGAATTAGAAGCTGGAAATTACTAAGCTTAGTGAGGAAGGCATGGTGAAAGCTGAGATGGGCTGAAAGCTATATCTCTTGTACCAAACAGCCACATTGTGAAAGCAAAGGAAAAGTTCTTGAAGGAAATTAAAAGTGTTATACTTCAGTGAACACATGAATGATAAGAAAGTGAAAGTCTTATTTGCTGACATGGAGGAAGTTTTAGCAGTCTGGATAGATCAAACCAGCCAGAACATTCCCTTAAGCCAAAGCCTATTCCAGAGCAAGTCCCTAACTCCCTTCAATTTTATGAAGGTTGAGAGAGGTGAGGAAGCTGTAGAAGAAAAGTTTGAAGCTAGCAGATGTTGGCTTATGAGGTTTAAGGAAAGAAGCCATCTCCATAACATCAAAATGCAAGGTGAAGCAGCAAGTGCTGATGTAGAAGCTGCAGCAAGTTATCCAGAAGATCTAGCTGAGATAATTAGTGAAGGTGGTTTTATTAAACAGCAGATTTTCAATGTAGACAAAACAGTCTTATAGTGAAAGAAGATGCCATCTAGGACTTTCATAGCTAGAGAGGAGAAGTCAACACCTGGCTTCAAATCTTCAACAGGCAGACTGACTGACTCTCTTGTTAGGGGTTAAGGCAGCTGGCGACTTTCAGTTAAAGCCAATGCTCATTTACCATTCTGAAAATCCTAGGACCCTTAGGAATCATGCTAAATCTATACTTCTTGTGCTCCATAAATGGAATAACAAAGCCTGGATGACAGCACATCTGTTTACAACTGATGGTTCACTGAATATTTATAACCCACTGTTGAAATCTACTGCTCAGAGAAAAAGGTTCCTTTCAAAAGATTACTGCTCATTGACAATGTACATGGTCAACCAAGAGCTCTCATGGAGACATACAATGAGATTCATGTTGCTTTCATGCCAGCTAACACATCCATTCTGCAGCCCATGGATCAAGTAGTAATTTTGACTTTCAAGTCATTATTTCAGGAGTTGATTTGATTAACAATGTTGTGTTAGTTTCAGGTGTGCAGCAAAGTGATTCAGTTACCCATATACATGTATCAATTCTTTTTCAAATTATTTTCTCATTTAGGTTATTACAGAATGCTGAGCAGAGTTTCCTGTGCTATATCGTGGGTCCTTGTTGTTTGTTATCTATTTTATTATTTCTTAAATAAATAAATTTATTTTTGGCTGCATTGGGTCTTTGTTGTTGCCCATGGGCTTTCTCTAGTTGTGGAGAGTGGAGCTACTCATCATTGCAGTGCGCAGGTTTCTCATTGCGGTGGCTTCTTTGTTACAGACCACAGACTCTAGGTGCACAGGCTTCAGTAGTTGTGGCTTGGGGGGCTCTAGAGCACAGGCTCACTAGTTGTGGCGCATGGGCCTTGTTGCTCTGCGGCATGTGGGATCTTCCCGGACCAGGCTCGAACCTGTGTCCCCTGCATTGTCAGGCGGATTCTTTTTTCTTTCTTTTTTTTTTTAAACATCTTTATTGGGGTATAATTGCTTTACAATGGTGTTTTAATTTCTGCTTTATAACAAAGTGAATCAGTTATACATATACATATGTTCCCATATCTCTTCCATCTTGCATCGCCCTCCCCCCCACCCTCCCTATCCCACCCCTCTAGGCGGTCACAAAGCACCGAGCTGATCTCCCTGTGCTATGCGGCTGCTTCCCACTAGCTATCTACCTTACGTTTGGTAGTGTATATATGTCCATGCCTCTCTCTCGCTTTGTCACAGCTCATCCTTCCCCCTCCCCATATCCTCAAGTCTGTTCTCCAGTAGGTCTGTGTCTTTATTCTTGTCTTACCCCTACGTTCTTCATGACATTTTTTTTTTCTTAAATTCCATATATATGTGTTAGCATACGGTATTTGTCTTTTTCTTTCTGACTTACTTCACTCTGTATGACAGACTCTAGGTCTATCCACCTCATTACAAATAGCTCAATTTCGTTTCTTTTTATGGCTGAGTAATATTCCATTGTATATTTGTGCCACATCTTCTTTATCCATTCATCCGATGATGGACACTTAGGTTGTTTCCATCTCCGGGCTATTGGAAATAGAGCTGCAATGAACATTTTGGTACATGATTCTTTTTGAATTGTGGTTTTCTCAGAGTACATGCCCAGTAGTGGGATTGCTGGGTCATATGGTAGGTCTATTTGTAGTTTTTTAAGGAACATCCATACTGTTCTCCATAGTGGCTGAACCAATTCACATTCCCACCAGCAGTGCAAGAGTGTTCCCTTTTCTCCACACCTTCTCCAGCATTTATTGTTTCTAGATGTTTTGATGATGGCCATTCTGACTGGTGTGAGATGATATCTCATTGTACTTTTGACTTGCATTTCTCTAATGATTAATGATGTTGAGCATTCTTTCATGTGTTTGTTGGCATTCTGTATATCTTCTTTGGAGAAATGTCTATTTAGGTCTTCTGCACATTTTTGGATTGGGTTGTTTGGTTTTTTGTTATTGAGCTGCATGAGCTGTTTGTAAATTTTGGAAATTAATCCTTTGTCAGTTGCTTCATTTGCAAATATTTTCTCCCATTCTGAGGGTTGTCTTTTGGTCTTGTTTATGGTTTCCTTTGCTGTGCAAAAGCTTTAAAGTTTCATTAGGTCCCATTTGTTTATTTTTGTTTTTATTTCCATTTCTCTAGGAGGTGGGTCAAAAAGGATCTTGTGTGCTTTATGTCATAGAGTGTTCTACCTATGTTTTCCTCTAAGAGTTTGATAGTTTCTGGCCTTACATTTAGGTCTTTAATCCATTTTGAGCTTATTTTTGTGTATGGTGTTAGGGAGTGATCTAATCTCATACTTTTACATGTACCTGTCCAGTTTTCCCAGCACCACTTATTGAAGAGGCTGTCCTTTCTCCACTGTACATTCCTGCCTCCTTTATCAATGATAAGGTGACCATATGTGTGTGGGTTTATCTCTGGGCTTTCTATCCTGTTCCATTGATCTATCTTTCTGGTTTTGAGCCAGTAACATACTGTCTTGATTACTGTAGCTTTGTAGTATAGTCTGAAGTCAGGGAGCCTGATTCCTCCAGCTCCGTTTTTCATTCTCAAGATTGCTTTTGCTATTCGGGGTCTTTTGTGTTTCCATACAAATTGTGAAATTTTTTGTTCTAGTTCTGTGAAAAATGCCAGTGGTAGTTTGATAGGGATTGCATTGAATCTATAGATTGCTTTGGGTAGTAGAGTCATTTTCACAATGTTGATTATTCAAATCCAAGTACATGGTATATCTCTCTATCTATTTGTATCACCTTTAATTTCTTTCATCAGTGTCTTATAATTTTTTGCATACAGCTCTTTTGTCTCCTTAGGTAGGTTTATCCCTAGATGCTTTATTCTTTTTGTTGCAATGGTAAATGAGAGTGTTTTCTTGATTTCACTTTCAGATTTTTCATCATTAGTGTATAGGAATGCCAGAGATTCCTGTGCATTAATTTTGTATCCTGCTACTTTACCAAATTCATTGATTAGCTCTAGTAGTTTTCTGGTAACATCTTTAGGATTCTCTATATATAGTATCATGTCATCTGCAAACAGTGACAGCTTTACTTCTTCTTTCCCCATTTGGATTTCTTTTATTTCCTTTTCTTCTCTGATTGCTGTGGCTAAAGCTTCCAAACTATGTTGAATAAGAGTGGTGAGAGTGGGCAACCTTGTCTTGTTCCTGATCTTAGTGGAAATGCTTTCAGTTTTTCACTATTAAGGATGATTTTGGCTGTGGGCTTGTCATATATGGCCTTTATTATGTTGAGGAAAGTTCCCTCTATGCCTACTTTCTGCAGGGTTTTTTTAATCGTAAATGGGTGTTTAATTTTGTCAAAAGCTTTCTCTGCATCTGTTGAGATGATCATATGGTTTTTTCCCCTTCAATTTGTTAATATGGTTTATCACATTGATAGATTTGCGTATTTTGAAGAATCCTTGCATTCCTGGAATAAACCCCACTTGAACATTTTGTATGATCATTTTAATGTGTTGTTGGATTCTGTTTGCTAGTATTTTGTTGAGGATTTTTGCATCCATGTCCATCAGTGATATTGCCCTGTAGTTTTCTTTCTTTGTGACATCCTTGTCTGGTTTTCGTATCAAGGTGATGGTGGCCTCGTGGAAGGAATTTGGGAGTGTTCTTCCCTCTGCTATATTTTGGAAGAGTTTGAGAAGTGTAGGTGTTAGCTCTTCTCTAAATATTTGATAGAATTCGCCTGTGAGGCCATCTGGTCCTGAGCTTTTGTTTGTTGGAAGATTTTTAATCACAGTTTCAATTTCAGTATTTGTGATTGGTCTGTTCATATTTTCTATTTCTTCCTGATTCAGTCTTGGTATGTTGTGCATTTCTAAGTATTTGTCCATTTCTTCCAGATTGTCCATTTTATTGGCATAGAGTTGCTTGTAGTAGTCTCTCAAGATCTTTTGTATTTCTGCAGTGTCAGTTGTTACTTCTCCTTTTTCATTTCTAATTCTATTGATTTGAGTCTTCTCCTTTTTTTTCTTGATGAGTCTGGCTAATGGTCTATCTATTTTGTTTATCTTCTCAAAGAACCAGCTTTTAGTTTTATTCATCTTTGCTGTCATTTCCTTCATCTCTTTTTCATTTATTTCTGATCTGATTTTTTTTTTTAACATCTTTATTGGGGTATAATTGCTTTACAATAGTGTGTTAGTTTCTGCTTTATAACAAAGTGAATCAGTCATACATAAACATATGTTCCCATATGTCTTCCCTGTTGCGTCTCCCTCCCTCCCACCCTCCCCATCCCACCCCTCCAGGCTGTCACAAAGCACCGAGCCAATATCCCTGTGCCATGCGGCTGCTTCCCACTAGCTATCTACCTTACTGCGTTTGTTACTGTGTATATGCCCATGACTCTCTCTCGCCCTGTCACAGCTCACCCTTCCCCCTCCCCATAACCTCAAGTCCGTTCTCTAAGAGGTCTGCGTCTTTATTCCTGCTTTACCCCTAGGTTCTTCATGACATTTTTTTCTTAAATTCCATATATATGTGTTAGTATACGGTATTTGTCTTTTTCTTTCTGACTTACTTCACTCTGTATGACAGACTCTAGGTCTATCCACCTCATTACAAATAGCTCAATTTCGTTTCTTTTTATGGCTGAGTAATATTCCATTGTATATATGTGCCACATCTTCTTTATCCATTCATCCGATGACGGGCACTTAGGTTGTTTCCATCTCCGGGCTATTGTAAATAGAGCTGCAATGAACATTTTGGTGCATGACTCTTTTTGAATTTTGGTTTTCTCAGGGTATATGCCCAGTAGTGGGATTGCTGGGTCATATGGTAGTTCTATTTGTAGTTTTTTAAGGAACCTCCATACTGTTCTCCATAGTGGCTGAACCAATTCACATTCCCACCAGCAGTGCAAGAGTGTTCCCTTTTCTCCACACCCTCTCCAGCATTTATTGTTTCTAGATTTTTTGATGATGGCCATTCTGACTGGTGTGAGATGATATCTCATTGTAGTTTTGATTTGCATTTCTCTAATGATTAATGATGTTGAGCATTCTTTCATGTGTTTGTTGACAGTCTGTATATCTTCTTTGGAGAAATGTCTATTTAGGTCTTCTGCCCATTTTTGGATTGGGTTGTTTGTTTTCTTGTTATTGAGCTGCATGAGCTGCTTGTAAATTTTGGAGATTAATCCTTTGTCGGTTGCTTCATTTGCAAATATTTTCTCCCATTCTGAGGGTTGTCTTTTGGTCTTGTTTATGGTTTCCTTTGCTGTGCAAAAGCTTTAAAGTTTCATTAGGTCCCATTTGTTTATTTTTGTTTTTATTTCCATTACTCTAGGAGGTGGGTCAGAAAGGATCTTGCTTTTCCTTCTGCTAAGTTTGGGGATTTTTTGTTCTTATTCCTCTAATTGCTTTAGGTGTAAGGTTAGGTTGTTTATTCGAGATGTTTCCTGTTTCTTAAGGTGGGCTTTTATTGCTATAAACTTCCCTCTTAGAACTGCTTTTGCTGCATCCCATAGGTTTTGGGTCATTGTGTTTCCATTGTCATTTGTTTCTAGGTATTTTTTGATTTCCTGTTTGATTTCTTCAGTGATCACTTCGTTATTAAGTAGTGTATTGTTTAGCCTCCATGTATTTGTATTTTTTACAGATCTTTTCCTGTAATTGATATCTAGTCTCATGGCGTTGTGGTCAGAAAAGATTCTTGATACAATTTCAAATTTCTTAAATTTACCAAGGCTTGATTTGTGACCCAAGATATGATCTATCCTGGAGAATATTCCATGAGCACTTGAGAAAAAATGTGTATTCTGTTGTTTTTGGATGGAATGTCCTCTAAATATCAATTAAGTCCATCTTGTTTAATGTATCATTTAAAGCTTGTGTTTCCTTATTTATTTTCATTTTGGATGATCTGTCCATTGGTGAAAGTGGGGTGTTAAAGTCCCCTACTATGAATGTGTTACTGTCGATTTCCCCTTTTATGGCTGTTAGTATTTGCCTTATGTATTGAGGTGCTCCTATGTTGGGTGCATAAATATTTACAATTGTTATATCTTCTTCTTGGATCAATCCCTTGATCATTATGCAGTGTCCTTCTTTGTCTCTTGTAACAGTCTTTATTTTAAAGTCTATTTTGTCTGATATGAGAATTGCTACTCCAGCTTTCTTTTGGTTTCCATTTGCATGGAATATCTTTTTCCATCCCATTACTTTCAGTCCGTATGTGTCTCTAGTTCTGAAGTGGGTCTCTTGTAGACAGCATACATACGGGTCTTGTATTTGTATCCATTCATCCAATCTGTGTCTTTTGGTGGGAGCATTTAGTCCATTTACATTTAAGGTAATTATTGATATGTATGTTCCTATTCCCATTTCCTAAATTGTTTTGGTTTCGTTTTTATAGGTCTTTTCCTTCTCTTGTGTTTCTTGCCTACAGAAGTTCCTTTAGCATTTGTTGTAAAGCTGGTTTTGTGGTGCTGAAGTCTCTCAGCTTTTGCTTGTCTGTAAATGTTTTAATTTCTCCATCAAATCTGAATGAGATCCTTGCTGGGTAGAGTAATCTTGGTTGTAGGTTTTTCTCCTTCATCACTTTCAGTATGTCCTGTCACTCCCTTCTGGCTTGCAGAGTTTCTGCTGAGAGATCATCTGTTAACCTTATGGGGATTCCCTTGTGTGTTATTTGTTGTTTTTCGCTTGCTGCTTTTAATAGGCTTTCTTTGTATTTAATTTTTGACAGTTTGATTAATATGTGTTTTGGCATATTTCTCCTTGGATTTATCCTGTATGGGACTCTCTGTGCTTCCTGGACTTGATTAACTATTTCCTTTCCCATATTAGGGACGTTTTCAACTATAATCTCTTCAAATATTTTCTCAGTCCCTTTCTTTTTCTCTTCTTCTGCTGGAAACCCTATAATTTGAATGTTGGTGCATTTAATGTTGTCCCAGAGATCTCTGAGACTGTCCTCAGTTCTTTTCATTCTTTTTTTCTTTTTACTGCTCTGCAGTAGCTATTTCCACTATTTTATCTTCCAGGTCACTTATCCGTTCTTCTGCCTCATTTATTCTGGTATTGATCGCATCTAGAGTCTTTTTCATTTCATTTATTGTGTTGTTCATCATTGTTTGTTTCATCTTTAGTTCTTCTAGTTTCTTGTTAAATATTTCTTGCATTTTGTCCATTCTATTTCGAAGATTTTGGATCATCTTTACTATGATTATTCTGATTTCTTTTTCAGGTAGACTGCCTATTTCCTCTTCATTTGTTAGGTCTGGTGCATTTTTATCTTGCCCCTTCATCTGCTGTGTGTTTTTCTGTCTTCTCATTTTGCTTATCTTACTGTGTTTGGGGTCTCCTTTTTGCAGGCTACATGTTTGTAGTTACCGTTGTTTTTGATGTCTGTCTCCAGTGGCTAAGGTTGGTTCAGTGGGTTGTGTAGGCTTCCTGGTGGAGGGGACTAGTGCCTGTGTTCTGGTGGATGAGGCTGGATCTTGTCTCTCTAGTTTGAAGGTCCACATCTGTTGGTGTGTTTTGGGGTGTCTGTGGACTTATTATGATTTTAGGCAGCCTCTCTGCTAATGGGTGGGGTTGTGTTCCTGTTTTGCTAGTTGCTTGGCATAGGTTGTCCAGCACTGTAGCTTGCTGATTGTTGAGTGAAGCTGGGTGCTGGTGTTGAGATGGAGATGTCTGGGAGATTTTCACCGTTTGATATTATGTGGAGCTGGGAGGTCTCTTGTTGACCAGTGTCCTGAAGTTGACTGTCCCACCTCAGAGGCACAGCACTGATTCCTCACACACACCTTTACTCCAGGCTTTTATATACAGTCGCTGTAGTTGTAACAGCCTTTCTTGAGCACCACACTTGGCATTGCCTCCCAGAGAGTCAAGAAGGATTTTCACTTTTCAATTTGTGTGCTTTTATATTGTTTGATGTCTTATGATTAGCATATAGTACTTCTTCTCAATGAGAATTTACTCCGTGAAATCAAACACCATTATTTCAGCTACTGGTGTCTTCATGGAATTCCTTTTAATATTTGGTAAAGGTTTATCAAGCAGCTACTATATGTAGAGCTTCATCCTTCACTCCTTCTTGGAACCTTCTATTTAGTTCGAAGATCAGGACTTATATCTCGAGCCATGGACCCCCTTGGTGCTGTAACCCCGAGTGTCCTGGCTGTATGGACAGCTCAATTCTCATCTGGAGGAAGCCTCAGAATTCTAGGGCTAGGCAACTGTAAGTCTACGAACCGCTCTGGCCCGGCAGCCTGGGAGATTCAGCAGGCAAAGTCTTAACCACTGCACCACCAAGGAATTCCCTGGTTATCTATTTTAAATATAGCAGTGTGTATATGTCAATCCCTTGTTTGCGATTGACTATAGTTGCCAGAGATAGTGATTCCTCTAAATCACTGGGTAAAGTAAAGTGAAAACCTTCTGGAAAGGATGCACCATTCTAGATGCCATTTAGCACATTTGTGATTCATGGGAAAAAGTCAAAATATCAATATTAATAGGTGTTTGGAAGAATTTGATTCCAACCCTCATGGCTGACTTTGAGGGATTCAAGAACTTACTAACTTATTAGAAGTGTAGGTTGTAGGTGTGACTGAATTCCTGCAATCTCATGATAAAACTTTAGCTAATGGGAAGTTGCTTCTTATGGATGAGCAAAGAATGTGGTTTCTTGAGATGGAATCTACTTCAGTTGAAGATACTGTGAAGATTGTTGAACTGATAACAAAAGATTGAGAATATTACATAACTTTCATTGATAAAGCAGCAACAGGTTTTGAAAAGATTGAGTCCAATTTTGAAAGAAGTTCTATGGGTAATTTGCTGTCAAACAGCAGTGCATGCTATAGAGAAATCATTCATGAAAGGAAGAGTCAATCAATGTGACAAACTTCATTGTCTTATTTTAAGTAATTGCCATAGCCACTCCAGGCTTCAGCAACCACCACCTCGATCAGTAGGCAGACATCAACATTGAGGTAAGACCCTCCACCAGAAAAAAGATTATGACTCGCTGAAGGCACAGAAGATTGTTAGCATTTTTTAGCAGTAAAGCATATTTTAACTAAGGTATGTACATTGTTTAGACAGAAGTTATTGCACACTTAATAGACTACAGTACAGTGTAAACCTAAACATTGTATATGCACTGGGAAACTAAAAATTACCTGTGACTTGCTTCTTGTGATATTTGCTTATTGTGGTGGTCTGGAACTAAACCCACAATATCTCTGAAGTGTGCCTGTATGCTTTTAATATATTTTGTTTCCCTTTTATTTCTTCTGAGTTTTAAGTTGACTCCACCGGTACCCCTAGTTGCAATTTTGCTAGTACCAGGGCAAAATAGAAGCTATTAATTGTCCTCCACTATCCATTTTCCCTTCTTCCTTTTACTAGTAGCACCCCTGTTTCCAACATTGCTTACAACCAGGTGTTTCATGTGACTTCTTGTAGTCAGCGGTATGAGAGTGGAACTGATGTGAAAAACTTCTCAAAATAAACCTCCACTTCCTCTTTCCCCTTCCCACAGGCTAGAATGCAGGTGTGGTGACAGTGAGTCAGCTTTGACCTGTGGAGATGGGAATGGCATAGAAACAAGATAGTCAGAACCTGGGTTTCTGGGTGACTGCATGAAGCAGGGCCTCTCTATCCCTTGGACTGTCTATCAGCTTAGAGTTTTGTGTGAGGAAAAGGTATATTTTATTCTTAATTAATCAACATATTTTGTTCTTTGCTAAAGCAGTCAAACCAATATCCTAATTTGCATTAGTATTAACCATATGAAATTGCTGGTGTCATAGGTTAAAAGCATGTTAAGCAGATGACCATCCCAGGCCCCAAATACTATAGACACTGGAAGTTGAGGTAAAAGTCAAACTTCTAAGAAGAAAGTTAAGTACAACTAGTAGAAGAGAAACTCTTTCACATTAATTGATAGAAGTTGCTATGGAAATTAGGATAAAGTATAATTAAGGATAGACAATATGTTTATAATCTTTGAACTATTATAGAATCCTGAGTCCCTGTCCTATGCTCATGTCTACAAATATTATAAATATAAAATATTTAAAATAATAATAAAAAAATTTGAGATAAACACCAGATTATAAGCATCAGGCCTAGCACTATTATTAGACTATTTGAAAGGCAGCCTTTCTCTTTACATAGGAATTGCTAAATCAGTAGATGTACTATAGCTTAAGTGGTTCCTGAGGTCACCACTTGAAAAAAGAGGTGATTTTTCCCTGCAGGGGACATTTGGCAGTGTCTGGAGACATTTTTGTTGTCACAGTTTGGGAGCAGGTGTCACTGGTATCTAGTGGGTAGAGGTCAGGGATGCTGCTAAACATCCTGCACAAGACAACTCCCACAATAAAGAATTTTCCACACCAAACTGTCAGTAGTGCTGAGGTTGAGAAACCTTGGGATAAAGCCATCACAGAAAATTGTAGGGAAAAGAGATGGAGGAGAGTCCTAACAGTAGCTGCTCATCTCCCCTATCTAACTGTTCTCAATTCTGGATGATTTAATTACACAAACCATTTAATGTCATCACTCCCCTCCCATTTCTCCACATAAGTCAGTGTAAATTTGGTTTCTGTTGCTTGAAATCAGAAGAGTTCTGCCTAATTTTCTTCCCATAATCCTTTGTGTTTTTCTCATCTCTAAGTTTAGTTGCTCTAAGGGCTTTCTCCTCAAGTAGAAAATTTTGCTGGTTGGATAGTCAAGTGCATTCCTCTGGAGAATTTCTAATAAGTGGGTTTTCACTGTGGTTTGTGGACGAGTCTCTGTTGTTTGTCTTAAACATGAGTCTATTCACTAACTATTAATTGTTACTGGTGGGTCAATCAAATATGAATCCCATGAGAGAACATAACTTGAGAGGCTTAAAAATACGATGGGAGCCCCTGGCACAAGGGAAGCTAGGATCTATGGAAATTGCTGGCTTTAAGGTATAAGGAGAATGTTGTGGATTGAATTGTATAACCCCCCAAAGATGTTGAAATCCTAACCCCCAGTACCCGAGAATGTGACCGTATTTGGAAATAGAGCCTTTGCAGATGATCAAGTTAAGGTGAGGTCATTAGGGTGGATTCTAATCCAGTGGTGACTGTATTCTTGTGGAAAGGGGCAATGCCATGTGAAGATGAGGGCAGAATGGTGCTCATTCTGCGTGTACCAGTCAAGAAACGTCAAAAGTTGTCAGTAAAACACCAGAAGCTAGGAGAGAGGCATGGAACAGATTGCTCCTCACAGTCCTCAAAAGGAACCAACTCTACTGATACCTTGATCTTGAATTTGTAGCTTTCAGGACTGCGAGACAACAAATTTTGTTGTATAAGCCACCCAGTTTGTGGTACTTTGTTACAGCAGTCCTAGCAAACTAATACAGAAAAATTTTAGGGAGAAATCCTATTTTCTCACTGCCATGAAGATACTAGCATTTATCTCCTCTGAGAATATAGAGTTCAGGTATGCTGAATACTAAGTGAACTTGAACCAGTTCTGGAGAACATTACATTTATAGTTCTAAGGAAGGTTTATTACAACCATACATTAGAAATAGACATTTTAATTAATTCTTTGAATATTTAGATATATTTATTAAATTTCAACACACAAAAGGTCGTTACATATTTTTCATTTCTTCATCTCTGTTATAATTCTATGCTGTACTTTATTGATTGGAAATTTTATCTACTAGATGAAAATCATTCCACAAGAAATTGTTAATTTAATTTAGATTGTGTTTGTATTTGGAAATACCATAAAATATCCAGAAATAAATTACCATGTTTGTTAGATTTGTAAATTTCCTTTGCAGGTTAAAAAAAAATCTGAAATGAGATTAAAAACTACAGTTATTATTGAAATATTTTTTTTATTTGGGAAGTGTTGAATCCTCCTTCACAGTGAGTGTTTAAGATTTGGTTGGTACACCAGTTATCAATTTTTTTCTCTCATCTCCACATTCACCTTTCTTGCTCTGAAACTTGCTCTGAGATAATGAATGGAATTTCTTAAACCAGCTCTTCTTTACAGTGAATATGATGTTAGCTTCCTCAATAGAGGGTGCTAAAGGGATATTGCAGGAAGATGGGGCATCTCTCACTGGATCCAGAGGCTGCATGGCATGGATGGTCAGCCATGTGAGTGTGAAGATATCTGGTGGTACCCTGCCCCAACCATGAAGCAGGAAGATGTGGTTTCTCTGACATCGTAGACCTGATGCTGCCTGGCAATCAATCACCTTTCTGTGGCTTTCCCATGTTACCATGGGCTCCGGACCACCTGCTCAGAGTGGCACCTTGACTCTCTGTGTCCTGGAAAGTTACTTCCTATTTGACCAGTTACTGTGGACCAGATCTGGTTTAAGTACCACAACAAACTTTTCTGCCATCCAGTGGACAACCACACCTTCTGTAACAAAGTCTGAATCCTCTCCTTGGGGAGGTAACTCCATTCAGGTTTGTCCTTTCTAGGGTATTTTCTATCAGTCCTAGGGTATCCTATGGAGTTTCTTTGCATCTTAGAGTATCTGTCTTATCATTGATTAATGATTTTTACAATAAAATTCTCTATATCATGTTATGGTTTCTATCTCCTGTTTGTACTCAGATTGAAACAGTTGAAAAACAAAAATTTGAGCATGCTGTGGAGGATTCAAGCATTACATTCTTTGGGGAAAGAGTTGATTTGAATAGTCATTTCTAATTTCTTCTCAAACCAAGCCTATGTGTTTTTCTGAGCCTTCCTTTTTAAACAATGGAAACAAAATCTTGCTTTGAGAGATGCACTGCTGGCAGTTGATAATAGCTTTATTTACTGTGACCACAGCAATCATCTGTACTAATGATAATTAATTTGAAAGAATTAGAGGATTGATTTATTTAATGAACCTACAGGTAATTGTGAATTTCTTTACTAATGACATAAGGGAAATGAGGCCTGTTAACATTTAAAATAATTTGTAATGGACATGTACATCCTTTAAAAGAATAAAATCTTATATTCTCATCAATTCCCATACATTTGAAATGAATGGTTTAGTTGATCATTTTCTTCTAATTACTAGAGCTTTATCTACACATGTGATGTGAGTACATTGGCATAGAATTTATTTGTTCACTTCAGCCTCCTTTAAAACATAGTCATGTTCAAAGTGAGAGAGTGGCATGGACATATATACACTACCAAACGTAAGATAGATAGCTAGTGGGAAGCAGCTGCATAGCACAGGGAGATCAGCTCAGTGCTTTGTGACCACCTAGAGGGGTGGGATAGGGAGGCTGGGAGGGAGGGAGATGCAAGAGGGAAGAGATATGGGGACATATGTATATATATAACTGATTCACTTTGTTATAAAGCAGAAACTAACACACCATTGTAAAGCAATTATACTCCAACAAAGATGTTAAAAAAAATAGTCATGTAAAAGCCTAATTTAAATTAAATGAGTTGCTACTGCGTACCATGTGACTGTCTACCATATTTGATGCTTGTATCAGTTACCCATTGCTGTAACAATTGCTGTAACATGCTCTCCCCAAAGCAGTAGTTTAAAACAATAATCAAATATTTAGGTCATAGGTTTATAGGTGTTTTTGGCTGGATTCAGCATGGTGTGGTATTGACTGATCTTGTTCATCCATCTGGGAGTTGACTAATCATTGGATGACTTAGGATAGATTTATCTATGGTCACTCAGCTCTGTCCCATTTGTTTTTCATTCTTCTAGAAGCTACTGAGCATGTTCTTAGGATGATGGCAAAGAATGGGAATGAGAGTAAGTAGAAAGATGCGTGTTTTTTCCAGTTTCTGTTTGTGTTACATGTACTAATATCCTTTTTGTCAAAGCAAGTAACCTGGGGTACTCGTCACTTGCTAGGGCTTCCATCATGAAATACCATTACTGGGTACCTTAAAAAACAGAAACTAATTTTCTCACAATGCTGGAGACCAAAAGTCCAAGGTCAAGGTGTCGGCAGGTTTAGCTTCTCCTGAGGTCTCTCTCATTAACTTGAAGATAGCTGCCTTCTCGCCGTGTCCTCACATGGTCTTGTCTCTCTGCATTTGCATCTCTAAGTGTCTCTCTGTGTGTCCAAATTTCCTCTTCACACAAGGATACCAGTCAGATTGGATAAGGCCCACTCTAACAACCTCATTTAACTTAATTACCTTTAAGAGGGCCCTATCTCCAGATACAGTCACATTCTGAGATACTGGAGTTTTGTTTAAAATACGAATGTCTTCAGGAAGGACACAATTCCACCCATAACACATGAACCAGACCAGAATCAGCAAGGGAAGTCATGGTATAATAAGATATATAAAAAACTGGGGCTATGATTTCCCTCTATCTACCATAATGCTAACAAAATCCCCAGAGGGGCATGGTTATTATTTTTGTCATTTTACAGATGAGGGAAGAAAAGGCTCAACTGGATGTAAGTCCTCACATATTTATGTTTTTTCTTATAGGAAAACATTGATTAACTGAAATAAGAAACCAAAAGAAATCTTTTTACCTTTAATTTTCCCTTATTTGAATAAGAGGCAATCTAGTAGAGTGGCCAGGAGTGTGAGTTTTCGGCAATAGCCTACTTGAATCCAAATCTCACCTTTAACACTTACTGGCTATTGTACTTTGGGCAAGTTAGTTAACTTTTGTATATCTTACCTTCCTGAAACATGAGAATAATAGTACTACCTACATAGTGTTATTAAAGGGTTAATCTCTTTATGTAAAAAACTGAGAACAATAACAACAACAATTATTACAACCTTTTCTTATATAAGATGTGAGATCTAACAAATAGAATTCTTTGAACAAGGTGATATTACCTGATGGTCAGGGGGATGAGCAAGCTAAACTGTTCAGTTAACACCATATCACTTACTAACTGGTACTCTGTTGCAGTATATCAAATACTCCACTAAGAAATTCTCCACTCTTGATTAATTTGTATTTTTTATAAAGTTGTAATATTTCAAATCTCAATTTTCTATAACTGTATGTTCATGAGGGGACAGGCCTGTATTGTCAATCAACTAGTTGTACTAGTTCCATAGCTTCAAACTGATTTTTCAGCTTTTAGTTTCTCTCCTTTCCAAACCAGTTAACATACTGAGGTCAGATTCAGATTCTGAAAAACATCAGTTTCATCAAGTTACTCCTCTACTCAACCCTTCAGTGGTTCTCTAGGTCCTAAAGGGAAATATTCCAACTCCTTATTCTGGCATGCAAGACCATCCACAGAATGATTGCTTCATTTCCCACAATTCCCTCTCATGACTTGCACTTCCCACCACCATTACTTTGCTCACATTTATCTTGCAATATGCATTCCTCCTTTCATTTTTTTCACTTAATAATTCTTTCCCTCATGTTAGCATACGGATTTGGTGTCTGTGGGTATTTTGATTCATCTGTTTTCCACATTACCTACTGATTTTCTGTTAAGGAGGGTGAAAATGTATTTTCCAATATAGTTTTGTTATAATTATTGGTTAAATTAGTAATCAGTTTTTAAGTCTTTATACTATGCTTATACAAATGCAACTCTCAGCTGAGTGTTACGGTGCACTATGGTTATGTTTCCTTTCCCTGAAGGTAATAATAATTTTCTTCCTTATTCATTTGAATAGTTTTCTTTATACCCATCACTAATTCTTCTCACACCTTTCAAGAACTTCTTGGTATAGTTTTCCTCAAAGTCAATCACTTTCAATCCTTGATTAGTTCCAGTTTCTTTTTCCCTCTGAAACAAGCCCTCAGTTTTCTAGTCTAGGTGCATTGTTTCCCTGTGCCTGCTGAATAGTTTTCATCTTAGGACCTCTCTTTGTTGAATTCTTTTTTTGTTTGTTTGTTTAACTTTTTATATGAGGCTTATTGACTACAAGTAATTTCTAAATGTATTTCCCTTAATTTTACAGTAATTGGTGGATGGGTCCCCAAATCTCTAGTTTTGACCAATAAATATTGACCATTTTAAGTCATTTTCTTTTTTTATTTTAAATTGAAGTATAGTTGATTTACAATGTTGTGTTTGTTTCAGGTGTACAGCACAGTGATTCAGATACATATATAAGTATATATTTTTATATGTATATATATTCTCTTTCAGATTCTTTTTCCTTATAGGTTATTACAAAATTTTGAGTATAGTTCCTTATGCTATACAGTAGGTCCTTTCTGGTTACCTATTTTATATATAGCAATACGTATATGTTAATACCATTCTCCTAATTTATTCCCCCTTCCTTCCCCTTTGGTAACCATAGATTTGTTTTTTGTGTCTGTGGGTCTATTTCTGTTTGGTAAATAAGTTCAATTGTGCCGTTTTTTCTTTTTCAGATTCCATGTATGAATGATATCATATAACATTTGTCTTTCTCTGTCTGGCTTACTTCACTTAGTGTGATAATCTCTAGGTCCATGCACATGGCTGCAAATGGTCACAGACATATAGATCAATGGAACAGAGTAGAGAGCCCAGAAATAAACCCATGTACCTATGGTCAATTAATCTATGACAAAGGAGGCAAGAATATACAATGGAGAAAAGACAGTCTCTTCAATAAGCAGTGCTGGCAAAACTGGAAAACTACATATAAAATAATGAAACTGAACATTCTCTAACACCATATATAGAAATAAACTCTCTTTGTTGCATTCTTGAAATTCCCTTTGCTATTCTCCTAGGTTGAGCCCTGGTCACCAAGATTTGGAGTAATTTTTTGTTTCTCTATGCTTTTTAGCATGAAGGTTGGAGATGAACACAATTTCCTGTAACGCTGAGGATCCTGGGTTGCTAAATTCTGGTAAAAAAAACGATTTTACTGCAAATTTTCATATTTTTAGTATTTTTAAAAAGTTGTGAACATACCTCCATTTAACAAAAGGATATTAGCTGAAACTGAGTTTTAAACATTTCATTAAAAAATGGCATTTGGAACTTGAATTTTTCAGAGTTTTTAGATGAAAGTAGAATTTCTGTTTTCTATAAGCCTTTGTCCTCACATTGCATAACTTTCCTCATGGTAGAAGGTGAGGGAGGTTCTGTATTTACCTTAATGACTAGTGGCTAAAAGAAGCAATCATAAAAGCCAATGAACAAAGGAAAGATTATTGTGGGACAATTTCCTCTCCAGATCATTTAAGCAGATTAATAAAAAGAATATTTACTACCTACAGTTGTATCACCTTAGCCATGGATGGGCTGACTTTAAATTTTTATGATAGTATAAAATTCATTTTTCACCTTTAAGTCCCCTAAAGGTGTTCCCATTGTACGATGAAATAACTGAGGGGTGAAATGTGTTCAGAATTAATGTTGGTGTGTGTGTATGAGGAAAGAGGAAATAAGTGAGGTGCTTCTAAATGGTTTACATACCTGACGTTATTTCTCACCTTGTCAGTTCTCAGCAACAGGCCTCTGGGGGTGATGTGCATCTGGAAAAAAAGCATGGAAAACAAATGAGTTTCTGATTCTGAATCAATCAGTGTTATTTTATGATTTGTGTGATGTTGCCAGAGATACTTTTATCTTATAAAGAGATCTTTAAACCAGAACTTTGGAGAAGCATTTTCTGTTTTTCCTGTCTCATGTTCTGCTGCAAATCTGTAGCATTTTGCAGATTTTTCTCTCCCTTCTTGTCTCCCACCCTCCCTCCCTGCCTTCCATCCCTCCCCATTTTGCCTTTTCTTTATACTTAACAAATGTTTGTTGAGGTTCTGCTATATAGCAGGTGTTATTCTATGTGTTAGGGATCTAATGGAGAAGAAAACAAAGTCACTGACTGCAGGATGTTTATATTCAGTTAGAAGTAAGGTGGAGGATTAGGGTGGTCAAGTTTGACAGAGTCCACCAATTTCCTTTAAAGCAAAAATACTAATGCCATCAACTGGGCACCTCAAAAATGTATTGACCTGAAAGTATTCATCTGACAATTGAGAAATTCTTTGTAGTTTCTCTTCTCTTGTCTTAGATGACATTATAATACTCCCATTCTCTTGTGGACTCTTAAGGGAAAATGCTGGGCCTTCTGATCTCTTGCTCTGTATGATTTTGGATGGATTGTCTCATACTCAGTATAATTATATAGGGGCTTATCATCATTCCCCTAAACTAGCATTTATTTCTAGAGTTCCTTACTTTTGCCAAGTCTTCCTATCACAAAGATTTGAAATTCCTGGCATTCCACTGGGCTCATCCTTTATTCTCTATTTGCCTTTCTCTGTTCATTTCCTTTCAGTCACTAAATCCTGACTTTTTTCTTCTTTCACTTGTCTATTCCTTATGAATCTCATCACATCTACAGTTATCTCTGTAGTAGCCTTTTAGTTGTATGTCTCTGCATCCACTTGGCCTCCTCCTACCAATGAGTGCTGGCACAAATCCTCCTGCCTAAAGAAATTATTCAAGTTGACTCATGTTTAATCTCATGATCTCATCACTGGGTTGTATTCCTTCAGTTTTGACTTCAAACAGTCCCAGAGATTTTTTCTCTTTAATATTTGTCAACTCAAATATTGGCATGTGTTACCTATATTCCCAGCAACCAAACTCAGGCCATGTGCCCAACATCAGCCTAATCTCCCAACTTCCTGAATTTCTGGCATGCCTAAGGATTTCAGCTTGGCACCTGCTTTATCAGCTTAGTATTAAGTACATATCAGCTTTAACCTTATCCTATGAAAGTACAAGCTGCATGCAGGTAGCTATGCTTTTTGATCCTGTAGAGCATAGAGCATACACTCGAAGGGCTTGCCATTCTGGTAGGTTGAGGAGTAATTTTGTATGGCTTGGTCCTTGATGAATTGAAGAGCTGAAAAAATAAGTATGAGTGTTGTAGTGGTAGCTTGAACAGTCTTCTCCTAGGTGTACTGTAGAAGGCACTGATGATGGCTGTGACCTGATCTTTACAATGTGCCTGCACCACAGAGAAAAACCATTTACTCATAAATTTATTTCCTTACCCAACATAGACTGTGCCAAACAGTATGGTAGAGGCTTGAGTTACAAGATAAATAAGATCTAATCCCTTATTTTAAGCAGGCTAACATCTAGGAGAAGAAAGAAGAGATATGTATAGTAAATTATATACATAATTAAAATATATACTTTAGGGCTTCCCTGGTGGCACAGTGGTTGAGAGTCCTCTTGCCGATGCAGGGGACGCGGGTTCATGCCCCGGTCCGGGAAGATCCTACATGCCGCGGAGCGGCTGGGCCTGTGAGCCATGGCCGCTGAGCCTGCGCGTCTGGAGCCTGTGCTCCGCAACGGGAGAGGCCATAGCAGTGAGAGGCCCGCGTACCGAAAAAAAAAAAAATATATATATATATATATATACTTTATAAGATTATTTTGAGGAGTAAATGAATCGATGTATTTAAAGGGCTTAAAACAGTGCCCGGCAAATAGAACACACTATATAAATGTTTGCTTTTAATTTTACAATGAGCTTCAATTATGTTCAAGTGCTAGGGGACCATAGAGTTTCCTTTGCATATAAATGGTGTTTGTCCATTCACAGAATCTTATGAGGCTACAACTAGGACTTTACACTACTGATTCCATGTTCATTCATTCAAAAAATACTTATTTAGCCTCTTTTACATTCTAAGACTGTGCTAGACACAAGGGGAAAAAGAAATAAGACAAGGTCCTCAGCTTCAGGTGCTCACATTTCTATTTGTCTAGCATTTGAGTAATGAAAGCATTTCAATAATTTAACTCACTAAACTCCCTGAATTTTACTGCCAATGATAAATAAATGTGGGCATTTGGATTTTGTTTGAAATTAAAAAATGTAATTAAATTATTAGGGAATATCCTGGGCCTGTACACATTTGGTTAAGTATTCTGCACTGTCTACATCAACAGGATTGCAGCAGTAAAAACCACGTATAATCCAAACATAACACTAAGCTTCCAAAGAGCCAGATCATCACAGAGGGTATGTTTTCCATTATCATAGGTTCATTATTACGTGTATTTTTCTAAATCCTTGGAAAATTGGTGACCCATAAATGGCTAATTTTAATTAAGTAGAATATCCTAATTTAATATATAAGGTAAAGGGGAAAGAGTACAAGATCTGAAATCAGAAGATAAAGGGCCGATCCTTGTTTTATCACTTTCTAGCTGTGTGGCTTTGGGTAAATCATTTAACCTATTTTTTTTTTTTTTTTAATGCATGCTCTCATGTCTTTCTTTTCTTTTTTTGGCTGCAGTGGGTCTTCGTTGCTGCGCTTGGGCTTTCTCTAGTTGTGGCGAGCAGGGGCTAACTCTTCGCTGTGGTGCACGGGCTTCTCACTACAGTGGCTTCTCTTGTTATGGAACACGGGTTCCAGGCGTGTGGGCTTCAGTAGCTGTGGCACGTGGGCTCAGTAGTTGTGGCTCGCGGGTTTTAGAGTGCAGGTTCAGTAGTTGTGGCACACGGGCTTAGTTGCTCCGCGGCATGTGGGATCTTCCCAGACGAGGGCTCAAACCAGTGTCCCCTGCATTCGCAGGCGGATTCTTAACCACTGCGCTACCAGGGAAGCCCTCATTTAACCTCTTCATTTGTGAAATAATGTGAATAAATATCATGCAGATTACCAGAGATGTTATATCCAAGAACTCTTACTAAATTTCTGGGACATAGTAAATGTTAGTCATATTTTCAGTGTGAGTAGCTATATATTACACATGTAGGTATAGCCAGGCTGCCTGTATGTATGTATTAATACACTTTTTTGTTCACATTACTTTACCTGACTCCACAGAGGATTTGAGAGAATCATTTCCTTTGATATGTCACAAACTTTTTAACACATTTTCCTTAATGTTGGCTACCTGTGGGACTTAAGTTTACTTTGTCATTTATGACTTATGTTACAGAGAAAGCCATGTTTGCATGTATTCTGTGAATACACAAATTCTCAATGGCAGGCATTCTTGGATACAGTAAGGTGTCCAGCATACTGGGAAATTCTAGTGGTTTCTAAATAACTCATATGGGCTAAATATTAATATGCTTCAGCTTCTTGGAGGTCAGTCAGCTATGACAACAATGGCCACCGGGTATTCCTTCATCTTTATTTTGTGCAAGCTTACTTAATACCCTTGCAATGACTAATTGTCTTGTGACTTGCTTTAGGAGAGCGGTGTGATATCAGTTTGTCAAGCATGATTTAGGAATGATAAAATCCATTTGCCCAAGATGTGGTGGGGATGGTGAGCGATAGATGAGCTAGAGGTTCCTTCTAATTCCACTTACTTTTTGATTTACTAAACAAGGGCATTTCCTCTGTGAATTATATTGAAGGCTGGCTCTTTCCTTAGTGGCTACAGGACTCCCATCAAAATAATTTAATGATGAAAATGAAGCTGGTCTAATTGAATTCAGTATGAACTAAGAGTCATCACCTTAGGGTGGGTTTAGCCCTTAGCACTTAATATTCTGCTCTGCAGTTCAGCTTTGTAGCAAAGCCAGGGCTGTTGTCATTGCAGGCTTTAAGCTCAGGAAGATTTTTTTCTCTTTAATACAGAGAATGGGAAGTGGAGCATGTGCCTGGAATGGAGATAAATGTAGGCACCCATCTTGTCCACTTAGGAGCTTTTAAAGCCTGACACCTCATGAGCAAGTAAAAATCAACTCAATGGATCTCAATAAAGCTGATTTTGAAAACTAAAAGTCAATTTTTGGCTTTCCCTTCAAAGATTTATGTTCTTTACTTAAAGAACACCCTATTCTTCTTAGGAAGTAATTTTAATGAGTATCAGTAGGTTTCCCAAGTCTCTGACATGGAATTTACTTCAAACTGATTTTTTAAAATTGGGTTGGAATCACTAAGGACAGAATTCTCTAACTCACCCTGCTGTGAAGTACTATGATCACCTCCCCATTGGCTGATCCTGTTTCATTTAACCAATGATGTTTTAAGGGTTCAGATTCAGCCTTCCATTTCATTTCACTGGGTATCTGAAAGACAGTCTAATGTTAAAATTGGCCCATTATCTAGACTGGTTTAATTTGTGCTTTAAAATGACTTTGGAAATAAGTTTTGATTAAAAAGTTACACCAGTGATGCATTTTCAGTATCACAAAGCAAAACATATTTGAAGAAGTTATTTCTGCATGCCAGATTGAGCAGAAGGCTTAATTCCCCTTGGTAACTGTGTAGGCGAAAAGGAATTAGGAGCCTGGTGAATAAACAGGAAGCCATAAAAATCACAGACATCTTTCTTATCTTGTTCTTGCATCGAATGGATTGTGCAGTCAAAAATTACAACCACAATCGAATGTAAAGTATTTTAAGAATGAATAAACACAACCTATTTTTTCTCCAAAATAACTATTAACAGCCAAGAAACATATGCTTCAGTGAATACTTTTAGATGAATCATAAACTACATTTCCAACAACTGTCTTTTTGAAGCCAGTTAAGACAGCTACACAAGAGTATGTTAAAGCAAATCAAGCTCTCACAGAGCCCGTCTGTGACTTCCCAGTGACTCTCCAGCTACTTCTTTTCTCCAAAATTACTGTAAGCTGTACAGTTGCTGCCTGGTTAAGGGATGCCCTGTTCCATCTTCCAAACGTGTGACTTAGTCCTCTAAGAATTAAGGAGAAAATTAAGACCCTCTTTTAAAACAAGGTGTAAAGGATATAGTTCATCATGAAGAAGTTGATGAATTTTGCAAAAAACTTAATTTCTCTTATGACTAGATGTTTGCTATTTGCAATGTTTGATCTGTCATATTAGGAGGCTTAGGGAGGTGAGGCACCTCCAGCTGCCACTGACAACAGGGAAATAATAAAGCTGAAGAAGGGGATGGAGTTGGTGTTGGATGCTGGGCATGGATGGAAAGGAAATAAAAAGAAGCCTCTGCAGCATGCCAAAATCTAATATCTGTAGTTAGAGCTGAGTCTGGAGGTAGCTGTGCAAAGTATCGATTCAGCACAGCAGAGCCAAGGTCAAGAATTTGAGTTCCATAAAGGAGTTGCTGTGGAAATCACATTGGGGGACTCAACATTCCTAATTTGATGCTGGGGAAAGAGGTGACCTTCCCATTTTTGCGTTCCTGTGCCCAATACCAAGGAACAGAGCTTGACAGAGAGAACCAGAAGCAAGCCTCTAAAAGAAACACTTCTGTAGAAGCTTCAAGAACTGTGGTTGGGAGTTTCTCATCTATTGGAGCAGAGGAGTGAAAAGGCAGCAAGGGAAAGAACACTAGCCCCAGAACCCTACCTTTCTTCCACAGCATTGACATCTCTCAAAGTGCCCAGAGTAGGCAAATGTTCATAGCAGAATTAGTCATAACAGCCAAAATTGGAAACAACCCAAATGCCCATCAACTGATGAATAGATAAAATGTAGTATATCCATACAATAGTGTATTACTTGGCCTTAAAAAGGAATGAAGTACTGATACCCAATACCACATGTATGAACCCTGAAAACATTATACTAAGTGAAAAAAAGTCACAAAAGGAAAAATATTATATGATTCCATTTATATAAAATGCCCAGAGTAGTCACATCTATAGAGACAGAAAGTAGAATAGTGGTTGCCTAGGTCTGGGGGTCTTGGGGGAAAATAGAGTGACTGCTAATGTGTATGGGGTTTCTTTTTTGGGTGATGAAAATGTTCTAAAATTGTTTGTGGTAATGGCTGTACAACTCTAGGGATATACTAAAAACCATTAAATTACACATATTAAATGGGCAAATTGTGTGGTATATGAATTACATTTCAATAAAGCTGTTTTTAAGAAGGAAAAAACAATATAAAAACAAACAAACAAAAAAGAATTTGAGTTCTAGAAGAAAGTCAAGATTGAAATCTGTCAGGGAGTAGGAAAATACTTGTTCACTATAAATTCATTCACTGTTATGATGAGGCATCTCCTGAGGACTTAAGGTTCTGCCTTTGCAAGATGAGTGGATTTCCTGTCATATTGGATAGCTAGTGTTCTTACTTACAAAATTTTAAAAGACAGAAGGACCACTTTCTTGAAAGTGCAGGTGAAGCAATTAATCTAATTCAGCACGGGAACTAGTAAAAAAAAATTTGTAGTTCTGTAGTTCACTAAATTTTTTTTTTTTTTTTCTTTTTTTCGGTACGCGGGCCTCTCACTGTTGTGACCTCTCCCATTGCGGAGCACAGGCTCCGGACACGCAGGCCCAGCGGCCATGGCTCATGGGCCCAGCCGCTCCGCGGCATGTGGGATCCTCCCGGACCAGGGCACGAACCCGTGTCCCCTGCATCGGCAGGCAGACTCTCAACCACTGTGCCACCAGGGAGGCCCTAAAATATTTTTTCATTCACTAGTTCACTAAAATTTAATTTAAGCGCAAATATCTATGTTAATCATTTATAGGAATCAAGTAATCTTTATAGTTCAAAAAATTATGAGAAATGGGGCTTCCCTGGTGGTGCAGTGGTTGAGAGTCCGCCTGCCGATGCAGGGGACACGGGTTTGTGCCCCGGTCCGGGAAGATCCCACATGCTGTGGAGCGGCTAGGCCCGTGAGCCATAGCCGCTGAGCCTGCGCGTCCGGAGCCTGTGCTCCGCAACGGGAGAGGCCATAGCAGTGAGAGGCCCGCGTATAGCAAAAAAAAAAAAAAAAAAAAAAAAAAAAAAAAAAAAATTATGAGAAATGGTTAAAATTTGGGCCCTCCTTACAAGCCTGCCCCTAACATTTGCATAGGTAAATGTACAGATAGAAGCCATGCCTGTGACCTGTGACTCCCTTACTTTCTTCCTGCTTTCTCTTTGAACCCCAGCTCTGCTTCACATTTGGATATCTAATCTTTACCCACAACCCTACTGTCAGCCAGCAGCAGCCCCTGGGTTCTCCCCATGCCCAGAGATGCATACACTAGTACTATGGTCTGTGCTTGGGAGTATGGAGCTGGGGAAGAAATTTGCAGTCCCTGGAAGTGGATTTGAGGGCATCTGGGCAAGTAAGATCAGGGTTAGGAATACCTAGAGTATAGTTTAGAGTGGAAGGATGGAAGGGGGCTGTAGAGATTGGGAGTGTGAGGGGGCAGGGAAAAGGCTGGGAGTTGGGCTCCAGGGGGGCATTCACTTGTCCCAGCAAACCCCTTGTCCCATGGGGAGGGGGTCCGCTGGACAAAAGCCAGAGAGAGGGCTTTCTGAAGCCTGGAGTCTAGAGTAGGGACTGCAATTGCCTGGGTCTGGGGGTTAAACTGCCTCATGATTTTCTCATTGTTAACAGATAACTTGGGAAAGGAAATCTTTCACCATCTGGCTTCTTCTTCCATATCACTTTCTTAATGTCCATCTCATTTCAATCTCCAATGACCTTAAAAAATACGTGTTTTTCCACCAAAACATATGGCCTCTCATTTTTTATATTATTTCCTGTGCTGTCCCCTCTTTGGGAAAAATCTTTTTTGTGCTCCTGACAACTCCTACCCCTTTACTTAATAGCTGTGAAAGCTAAAGTGCTACGATGACAATAGTAAATAGTGACTGAGCCACAATTAAGATCCAGGTCAATTGATTTCCAATTAGTTACCTTCAATTATTCAGTACTATCTAGGTTCAATGTATTTGTACCCTATCTGATTTAGTACATTGATTTGAGCATTTTTTGACCAAACTTGAAACTACATGCACAGTTTACTCATTCATTTTATTAATCTTAATAATGGTGAGGCCCATGACAGGCACTGTCCTAAGCCTTGAGGATACAAGGTAAATAAGAACTTACTTGCCCTAAAGAAACATATAGTCTGGTGGGGGAGATAATCACACAGTGCTGGGAGGGATGGTGCTAACTTAGCTTGGGAGATAGACAACAAGGCAGGCTTCCATGAGAATATGACATCAGACCTGGGTCTTAATGGATTCTTACACTTTTGGCTCAAAAGGAAATGGGCAAGGTGAAGTTGCTGACAGGGCAAAGATTTAAATCCCTGTTCTGAGCAATTGACTTAGGTTATCTGAGTCTCAGTATCATCACCTGTTAAATGACAATAATAATACTAGACAGGGATCCTATGAGGATTAAATGGGATAAAGTGTGTGAAATCCTCTTGCAGATGCCTTTCCTTTGCAGAGAAAAGCATTCTCTGATCAGAAGGCACTGTGAATGAGACTGTCACACAGAGGTCGGGCCCCAGGCTCACTGTGAATGAGACTGTCACACAGAGGTCGGGCCCCAGGCTATCAGTCAACCTCCTCTTCCTCCTATTTTCTGGTCCATATGAGAAATAGGAAATAGACATGGAAGTTAGGAACAAATTAAAATATCAGCTTTATTAGTGGTAAACTGAATTGGAACACTGTTGCAGAACAGCAGGAAAACTGCAAATTTCTCTTCAGATTCAGAGCTCAGGCTGAAGACTTTTCAGAAAGCATATTTAAATTTTAATGGAAATCAGCTAAGGTAATATGATGACATGGAAACAATCAGGCAGTGCAGCAAAACATGTGTTTGGCATTTTGGAATGAATTGACCTTGGGAGTTAGGGTAGTTTGTAGTACTCTAAGCAAATATTTTGCTTCCTCTGCCTGTTGTGCCCCTCCTTGAGGGAGTTTTATACATCTCTGTTCTACTAAACTTAGGAGTGAGCACAAGACTGGTGTTGACAATGAGGTGTGGTGGAAGTGGCATGTGTTACTTGCTGGGGAAACTTTAAGAGCCTGTGTGTGGTTTTCCATGTTTTGTTCCCTCTGCCACCAGGACAAGCATATTCCAGACAAAGGCTGCTCCACAAGCTTGGGTCCTGGAGTGAGGATGTTGTAGAGCAAAGCAGTTGCTGATGCCTGATAGACATGAATCCTGACCAGAAATAAAACTGTGTTACAAGCCACTAAGATTATTGGGTTATTTATTACTGCAGCAAAACCTAGTTTGGCCTGATGGATCAGTAGTTGTTAAATCACACCATGCAGACAATTATTATTTAAACCAACAGGTCAAGTTTCTTTGTTAAATCTATACTTGACTACATTTTGTGGGTTTGGAGGGAGCTCGATATAAAGTTGTTCAATTCCTGTTTGGGTTTTTTTTTTTGAGATTTTGCACATCAGCGATTTCTCATGTTTACACCCCACCCATCAAAACAAGAAACCATGATGAGAATGAACATTTAATCTGTTTCTATTTCATCTAATTTTTTGCAATATATTTTTTATACTTTTCTGTATTTGAATTTTTGACCTTAATATGCAACATATAAATTTGGGATATTTACCCTATAGATTAGTATCTACCTGTGACCTATCACTGACCAAAGGCAAGGATCACATCTACTATGTGCTGTGGCCCTGCATAAGTTACAACAAAATAACTGCGGAAATGAAAAATATAGTCAAATGACCAATTTAGCATCCAGTAATTTTTAGAAAAAAGTTCTGATTTTGGAATTTTGAATATAATTGTCCTACTAATAGTACAGTACAGCTGTTTAATATGTTTGTACAATTAATGAATAATGATTATACAGAACAGCTCTTAAAACCAGACTGGATTAGAGAAAATAATACAGACAGGATTAGTCTTATCATTTTCAAACAGAAAAAGAAGCAAAATCTTGTATTACTTCTGTAGTTTATAATATTGCCAACCACAGAGCCTATCTGTTGTTAAATAAGTTTATCCTTCAACTAGTAACAGCAGTTGCACGTCAACAGTTCAAGATAATGTGAATAAATGCCAAAGAAGTAGGAAAGGCAGACATTATTCTTGATGAAATTAAATTTAAGATATGATCACTTACGTTGAAAGAATGTGATCATTTGTAAATGGCATAAGGACTGCAAACTATATATAGGAAATTGCTGGCAGAATTTAAAATTGATGGTAGAAAGTATTAAATGGGAAAAGGATTAATATGGTATTACAAAACAAATGAAAAACGATCAAGTTGGCCTCTGCATTGTCACTATATTCAAATTATAGCTGAAGAACTGCATTATTATAATTAGGGAAAATCCCAATGAAAATTAGCAGACAGTATAATGTAAATGTTTTTTAATGACTATAGAGATCTTATAAGTGATATTCTCATTAATGACACTGTGTAGGCTAACACTTCTTGTCACACTCAACAAGATCAAAGTTCTGCAAGGATTGTTTCATTTAAATTTCAGTCTGTGAAGAACAAAAAGGCAATACAATTAAGGTCCACACACCCCGATGTAGGCATAAGTGCTGTTAGCTACTATACATATAAATCACTCTCAGAGAAGAACCTTCTTTTACTTTGTGAAATTTGTATGATTTGGAGCAGTGCTCCGTGATGATGGAAACATCCTCTATCTTCACTTTCCATCAGAGAAGCTGCATCTGTGGCTATTGAGCAAAGCAATTGAAATGTACCTAGTGCAGTTGAGCAACTAATTTTAAAATTTTATTGAATTTTAATTAACTATAATTAATTTATAACCAGATGTGGTTCCAGTCTACTGTATTGGTCAGTGTAATCTAGAGCTATCTCATTTAAAAGTTTTAGATTAAAATAATTGCCAACACATCCCGTGTCATCTTTCCAAATTAGTTCTGCCCAAAAGAAAAATTTAAAAGAAGACCAGACCTTATTTGTCTAAGTGAAAAATACTACCAGCCATGTTTTCAAGTGCATCCCATGTCCCAAATATAGTTACATAATTTCCATGGATTCTAACATTGAATTATTAAAGAAACCCTATTCTGGTTCTGTTAGTTAGGTAGCATGATTTTCATCTATCCAGACATCCCCATCTCAGGTTTCAGGATCCTATTTCTTCCCTATAAAAGCTCTTGCTACAGCATGCAAGACTCGCCAGGGCTGAGAACTCAGCTTTCTTGAAGCTCTGCTTCTCTTCCACTTATGTCCCATGACTGATTTTCTATGTCTATCTTCTGGCTGCAGGAGGTGAGCATCACTTTAAATGCTGCCCTCTGACTCTCACACTTTGCTTTAAATTGTTGATTAATAGGTTTGAGCTTGTCACTTTCTCTCTTCAATGAATCAGTGGCGTTTTAGCACAGCCACCAAATTTCATAGTCCTTAGAGTTGCTGTTTCTCCCTGATCTTGCAAACTCAAGACATTGTACAAGCTAGTGCTTGCTTCCCGTTTGCCTGTGTCCCTTCTGGGTCTAGAAAAGATGAAGTTTTTAGCAGTTGCACCTTAGAGCATGCCATGACCTATAAATAGAACACCCACCACCACTGATAGGCCCTCCTTGCCATCCAGCCAGCAAGTGAACCACTTCAGAATTCCGGCCACAAAGTCTGCTTCTAAGAACAACTTCCAGTACCAGCTATGTTGGGTCAAATTACCCTGAAGTACTGTAGAACCTGAGATGGAGATTCTTCTTCAAGTGATTCACTAAAGCAGGAGGGAAGTGAGCAAAACAGGATTGGAGAGGAAGAAATGAAGCAAAAATTAAGTCTCATCTGGAGATTGGCTTCAGTCTTATCTCTTAGGGAAGCTCTGGAACACATATGGTACCACAGAGCCTATCCCACCTTGAGTTCAGACGTCTAGCCCTTTGAATTCCCTTGCTTTCCCTTTGTCTCTGGCTATAAGTCAGGTCTGCAGTGTTTCAGGGGGATGTGTTCCTTCTTTGGTGAAGATACCAGCTGTGAGTTATTCTCAGCCAACATTCACAGCAACTGAGGTTGGGGTTAGGGTGTGTGTGTGTGTACAAGACATAGTAAATAGTAAAAGTGTTCAGGGAAAGATACCAATAGTATATCCACTACAGTAGGACAGCACAAGGTTATATACCTCCTTGGTGGTTATCAGCAAAATAAGTTGAAGACTTAACTAGGGGCTGTGAGCTAAATGCTGCCTTCACAGCATGATTCTTTATACCTTGTCACATGGCTATATTTATTCAGTTATTCATTCTAGAGATGATTAGAGAGACCCATTATGTTGTAGGACTAACCTGTGCTCTGGGAATAGAGTAGTGATTAAATTTATAGATTGTGAGCAATAGACTTGTAAGTGGATGATTGTAGGAAAATGTGAATAGGTGCCATCAAAGTGATGTGAATCTGTGCAAGCAGAGAAGGGAGAGATAAGTAGTGGAGAATTAAAAAAGTTCATGGAGAAGTTGAAATATGAACTAGGGATTGAGAGGTGATGAGGAGTTTGTCAGGCGAATTTCCCTAGTTATATAGCAATCATGTACCTCAATACCTATATATAAACAATTGGTTTTTGATTCTAGTAGGATTTAGGGGAATGCTGGTATTAAGATTTTACAAAGGCTATACTATATGATCCAATGTCCCATTCCAGTGATCTGTGTTTGACCCTCTGATTCTACAATGCAGTGTATTACCTTGTTGACTTGAACATAGAGAAAATTATTCAGCTTCTATTCGCTCAGCATTAGTATTCAAAGGCACCTCAAACAAACCATTTCACACAAGAAATTCATGCTTATATAAGTGGGTGATTCCTCAGCTTTCCATCAAATGGAGGTAATTTGAACAACAGCCACTTATTTTCTCATGAATCTGATTCCATAGACTCAGTTGAAAGGTAATAGTATTCCAGTGTGATGGATTGTCTCCTGACAGTCTGAACCGGAAGTTTGTCATAGGACAAAGAAAACCTGGTATTAATCCACTAAAAAAATCCAGTGGTGAGATTGAATATAAAACAACTTCTATAGTGGTATGCTTTACAAGCCCCCTCCACAATTAGTTATCATTCTCAAGGCCACCTGTTTTCCATTTTCTATACAGGGTGTCTGATTGGATTTGTTCATTAAATGGGCAAAATCAAAGTCCATTTTTGAAAGCACTGGTAGAGTTAATTGGGGAGTATGTCAGGGCTGGATCTGAACAACTTTTTCCATCAGATTGTGTCCTTTGTAGAGCAAATAGATGAATGCAGATGGTGAAGCAAAATTATATATTTTCTTCTTTCTGTTTCTGAAGTAACTGAAACTCTTTACATCTTTTTCTTTTAATTTATTTTTTAAATGAGAATTCTCTCCTAGTACTGACTCAGGGACACATTGTTATTCTTTCAATAATAGGATAACATGGATATATACTAACTGACAAAGTAGTAAGGAATTTTCTTCTAGCTTTATAAAATGCTATATTGATCCTTTATAGTCTTAGCTAAAGCATCACTGATAAGAAAACACATTGGGAGTACCAGATGCTATCTTGCAGGCCATGAAGTATTGTGCTATATTCTTATTTATTTATTTTTAACCATTTTCTTTTTGAAGTATAGTTAAGTTACAAAGTTGTGTTAGTTTCCAGTGTACAGCAAAGTGATTCAGTTTTATGTATCGATATATACATGTAACTGAATATATATATATTCTTTTTCAGATTCTTTTCCATTGTAGGTTATTACAAGATATTGAATACAGTTCCCTGTGCTATACAGTAAGTCCTTGTTTTTTAATCTATTTTATATATACTAGTGTGTATATATTAATCCCAAACTCCAAATTTATTTTTTCCCCACCCCCTTCTATTCCCTTTGGTAACCGTAAGTTTGTTTTCTATTTCTGTGAGTCTATTTCTGTTTTGTAAATAAGTTCATTGGTATCTTTTTTTTTTTTTAGATTTCATATATAAATGATATCATGTGATATTTGCCTTTCTCTGTCTGACTTAACTTCACTTAGTATGGTAATCTCTAGGTCCATCCATGTTGCTGCAAATAGCATTATTTCATTCTTTTCTATGGTTGAGTAATATTCCATTGTTTATATATACCACATCCTCTTTATCCATTCCTCTGTTGATGGACATTTACGTTACTTCCATGTCTTGTCTGTATAAATAGTGCTTCACTGAATATAGGGGCACTTGTATCTTTTTGAATTAGTGTTTTCTCCAGATATATACCCAGGATTGGGATTGCAGGATCATATGGTAATTATTTTTAGTTTTTTAAGGAACCTCCATACTGTTTCCCATAGTGGCTTTACCAATTTACACTCCCACCAACAGTGTAGGAATGTACTTTTTTTCCCCACACCCTCTCCAGACTTTTTAGTGATGGCCATTCTGACCGGTGTGAGATGATATCTTATTGTAATTTTGATTTGCATTTCTCTAATAATTAGCAATATTGAACATTTTTCCTGTGCCTGTTTCCCATCTGTATGTATTCTTTGGAGAAATATCTATTTAGGTCTTCTGCTCATTTTTTGATGGAGCTGTTTTTCTGATGTTAAGCTGTATGACCTGTTTGTTTATTTTGGAAATTAATTTCTTGCTGGCAGCATTGTTTGCAAATATGTTCTCCCAGACCATAGGTTTTCTTTTCATTTTGTTTATGATTTCCTTTACTGTGTAAAAACTTTTAGGTTTAATTAGGTTCCATCTGTTTATTTTTGCTTTTGTTTCCATTACTCTAGGAGGTGAATTCAAAACAATGTTGCTGCAATTTATGTCAAAGAGTGTTCTGCCTGTGTTTTCCTCTAGAAGTTTTACAGTATATGATCTTATACTTTGGTCTTTAATCCATTTTGAGTTTATTTTTATATGTGCTATTAGAGAATGTTCTAATTTCATTCTCTTATATATCCAGTTTTCATTCTCCTCTCTGTCCAGTTTTCCCAGCACTACTTATTGAAGAGACTCTCTTTACTCCATTGTATATTCTTGCCTTATTGGTCAGAGACTGATTGACCATAAGTCCATGGGTTTGTTTCTGGGTTTTCTATCCTGTTCCATTGATTTATATGTCTGTTTTTGTGTCAGTACCATACTGTTTTGATTACTGTAGCTTTGCAGTGTAGTCTGAAGTGAGGGAGAATGATTCCTCCAGCTCCATTTTTCTTTCTGAAGATTATTTTGGATATTCAGGGTCTTTTGTATTTCCATACAAATTTACAATCTTTTTGTTCTGGTTCTGTGAAAAATGCCATTGGTATTTTGATAGGGATTACATTGAATCTATAGATTGCCTTGGGTAGTATGATCATTTTAACAATATTTATTCTTCTAATCCAAGAACAGGGTATGTCTTTCCATCTGTTTGTGTTATCTTCAATTTCTTTCATCAGTGTCTTATAGTTTTCAGACTACAGGTCTTTGGCCTCCTTAGGTAGGTTTATTCCTAGGTGTTTTATTCTTTTTGATGTGATGGTAAATAGGATTGTTTCCTTAATTTCTCTTTCTGATATTTTGTTGTTAGTATATAGAAATGCAACAGATTTCTATATGTTAATTCTATCTGTTAATTTTGTATCCACAATTTTACTGAATTCATTGATGAGCTTCAGTAATTATCTGGTAGCAACTTTAGGATTTTCTATGTATAGCATCATGTCATCTACAAACAGTGACAGTTTTACTTCTTTTCCAAGTTGGATTATTTTTATTTCTTTTACTTTTCTGAACACTGTGGCTAGGACTTCCAAAACTATGTTGAATAAAAGTAGTGAGAGTGGACATCCTTGTCTTTTTCCTGATCTTAGAGGAAATACTTTCAGCTTTTCACTGTTGAGTAGGATGATAACTGGGTTTGTCATATATGGCCTTTATTATGTTGAGATATGCTCCCTCTATGCCCACTTTCTGGAGAGTTTTTATCATAAATCGTTGTTGAATTTTATCAAAATCATTTTCTGCATCTATTGAGATGATAATATGGTTTTTACTCTTCGATTTGTTAATGTGGTATATCACATTGATTGATTTGTGGATATTGAAAAAATCTTGCATCCCTGGGATAAATCCCACTTGATCATGGTGTATATCCTTTTAATGTATTGTTGGAGTTTGTTTGCTAGTATTTTGTTGAGGACTGTTATGTCTATGTTCATCAGTGATATTGGCCTGTAATTATTCTTTTTTGTGACCCTTTTTCCTGGTTATGGTATCAGGGTGATAGAGGCCAAATAGAACAAGGTCAGAAATGTTCCTTCCTCTGCAAGTTTTTTGGAATAATTTGAGAAAGATAGGTGTTATCTCTTCTCTAAATGGTAGAATTCATGTTTGAATCCATCTGGTCCTGGATTTTTGTTTGTTGGGAGTTTTAAAATTAGTGATTCAATTTCAGTACTAGTAATTGATCTGTTTATATTTTCTATTTCTTCTTGGTTCAGTCTTGGGAGATTGTACCTTTCTAAGAATTTGTTAATTTCTTCTAAGCTGTTCATTTTATTGGCATATAGTTGCTTGTAGTAATCTCTTATGGTCCTTTGTATTTCTGTGGTGTTCATTGTAACTTCTCCTTTTTCATTTCTGATTTTATTGATTTGACCTCTCTCCTTTTTCTTGATGAGTTTGGCTAAAAGTTTTGATATTTTGTTTATGTTTTCAAAGAACCAGCTTTTAGTTTCATTTATCTTTTCTACTTTTTTTTTTGAAATATTGTGCGTTAAACCAACAACTATATGGGCTGCCTCCTTCAAGTTGAAATTATTTTATTTTTAAATTTATATAAAATAAGATTTAGGGACTTCCCTGGTGGCGCAGTGGTTAAGAATCTGCCTGCCAATGCAGGGAACATGGGTTTGAGCCCTGGTCCAGGAAGATTCCACATGCCACGGAGCAATTAATAAGCCCATGCACCACAACTACTGAAGACTGCATGCCTAGAGCCCGTGCTCTGCAACAAGAGAAGCCACCACAATGAGACACCCATGCACCACAACGAAGAGTAGCCCCTGCTTGCCATAACTAGAGATAACCTGTGTGCAGCAATGAAGACTCAACGCAGCCAAAGATAAATAAATTAAATTAAATTAAAAAAAAGATTTAAAATTTATTTATGTAATAATTAAATACATAATACTATCCCTATTTACAAATGACTTGATTGTCTATACTGATAAAATCCAATGTATCTATATAACAGTTCTTAGGAGTAATAAGTGAATTGAGAAAGATTTCAAGATACAAGATACATGTAGTACAAAAATCAATTGTAGTTTTAGATACTGCAGTGGAACATGTGTATGTTGAAATAAAAAATACATTACTACTCAAATAAATAAAAACTTAAGGGTTAATCCAACATGTATGTGACTTGTATACTACAAACTGCAAAACACTGATTAAATAAATCAAAGAAGATCTAAAGAAATAAAAAGACATTTTGTGCTCATGGATTGGGATACTAAACATTATAAATATTTGTATTCTCTTCAAAAAGATATATAGGAAAACCTATAGCTCAATTCCTAAGTCAAATTTCTATCAACCCCCAGCCATATATTTTACAAATGTAGACAAGATTATTCTAAAATTTACATGGAAAGGTAAAAGTAGTAAAATAGCTAAAATAATTTTGAAAAGAAGACTAAAGTAGGAAGAATTAATCTGATCATAAGACTGATTATAGAACTACAACAGTCAAGACTGTGGTGTTGACATAGGGATAGACACATATATCAGTAGAACACTGTGAAAAACCCCAAAATAGATTTACATAGGTATGCCCTACTAAAATTTTACCCAGGTGCAAAATAAATTAATGATGGAAGGGCAGCATTTTTAACAAATGATTCTGTAGATTTTAACAACTATAGGCCAAAAAATAAACATCAGGTAAACTCATATTTATATAAAAATTAACTCAGTATAACTCAATGCTTAAGTTTTAAATATCTGGAAATGGGATATTATGCATTTCACCATTTCACCTAATGACCCTCCCCTAATTGCTTCCCCTTTTAGAGACCTTGGGCTCTACCTAAGTGGTCATTCCTTCTAATTCTTATTTGCTAGTTCCTCCTCATTTTCATAACATGTGAATTTTGAAGTGCCTGAAGGCTACTAAATTCTTTGCTCTCTTTTCTCCTCTAGCTGCACTCAGTTCCAAGGTAACACTACTTGATCCCACAGTTTTCAATATCTCCTAAATGTTGATTATGTACAAATACATATTTTTAGCCCTGATGTCTAGACTTCTCTTGAGGACTAGACTTTTACATCCAATTAGCCCTTTGACATTCCTACCTGGATATTTAATAGTCATTTCAAACTTAACATGTCTAAAATGAACTCTTAATACTTTACCTCTCTAAACACTTTGTCTCCCCAGTATTTAGTTAATGACATTCCCCTCATCTAATTGCTCAGGATAAAAATCTAGAAGTTACCCTTGACTCCTTTCTTTTCCTCACACTTTTCGTATCATTTATGAGATGGCTGATTCTACCTTGAAAATATATATGGCATGTAACTTCTTTTTGCAGCTCTAGTCTTCTCACTTGGACTACTCTAAAAGCTTTTTGTGCTTCCACATTTTCTTCCACCACTACAATCTATTTTAAAGCAGAACAACCAGAGTAATTCCTTGTCAACATAATTCTGATTATTTCCCTCCTTTTCTCAAACCCTTAATAACAGGATGTTAAAAGCCATGTTTTGGCTGAGACTTTAAGGCAATAGCCATCAGATAGCAAAGGGAGGTGGAAGATAGAACACTTTTAGGTGTTTCAAAATGGATAGCCAAAAGTAGTTACATGGTTCTAAAATACGTTATCCACATCAAGAGTGTAAAAAGTTGACTGACACAACAGGAAGACTCATGAAGATTTCTGAAGAGAATTTGGCTATGAATGTACCACCTCCAATTATCTAATGAGGGTATTACAAGGAGACTATTCAGAGATCTTAATATATGATGCATGCAGAATGAGTGAAATGGTAAAGTGTTTTTTGTTTTTTTTTTAAACTTCCTCCTGAGAAATTTAAAGGGTTGGAGTTAGGCAGCCTAGCTGCTAATCCTAGGGTTAAGTTCATTGCATTGGGTTGGGTCTATGCATGCAGAGTTCAATAGGACAAAGGATTTGTGTGTTTCACAAGGACTAGATATAGATCATGTGTGAGAGAGTAGTCCCTAGTCTGTTTTAAATCCTGCCCAAAAGCACTGCTGAGTAATAAAGAGACTCAGGGGGAAATGACTAGCCAGAGGAAAATACATCTCCCACAACACAGAAAGAGAAGTCAAATATACTTAGTGTTTGTTTTTTCTTTCAATTTTCAAATCCGGTTTAGTTGTTTGAGAATATGATGTTAAAATGTCACTGGTGTTTATTGACCCTGGTTCTGAGTGTGTGTATATATAAAAAATAATTTTTGAATGGGAAGAGAGAGAGAGGAGAAGAAGAAGAAGAAGAAGAAGAAGGAGAAGAAGGAGAAGAAGGAGAAGAAGGAGAAGAAGGAGAAGGAGGAGGAGGAAAGAGAGGGGGAGGAGGAGGAGAAAGAAAAGAAGAAAGGGAAGGGAGGGAGGAAAGGAGGAAAGCGGGGGAGGGGCGGGGGTGGTGCGAGGAGGAAGAGGACCAGTATCTAAGGGTATCCAAGGAAAAGCAAGTCTCCCTCCAACCTCCAGCTACAGGTCTCTCAGATTCAGATCTACTTTAACATCTCAATGACTATCCCACTTAATGAATTAGGAAGCTCTTTACAGAGAGGCACCCTTTCTGAAAGCATTGGAAAGTCACAGTTATATTAAGTCCTCAAGTCTGGCTTGGAAGCCAGACTTGTAGGTTGGAAGCAGATCTTTATCAGATAACTTCTGTTCCGAGAGAGTCAGGACAAGAAACAGAATCACAGCCGAATGCGTCGCGCCTGATATTCTCCCTTGAGTTCTTCTTAAGCACGAGGAACTAAGTGTTTCTTAGGTAGGACTAAGAAAAGTGTTCTTACCTAGGACCTCCTAGGTAGAGTCCTCGTGGAAATTTGCCTTCTCAAAGCCCTTATCTTGACATTCGAGGCAAGAACCCATGGAACCATTCAATAGTGAGATAAAGAATTAGCTTTAAACACCTGCTTAGCTCAGAGAGCAGGAAGTCATATTACATTAGTTCTACTTAAATAAGTTGTTTTCTTGATTTCCTAATTTTTCCTTCCTGATCCCACCTCTTTGAACCTGTTCGGGTTACAAGCTTAGATTACAATAAATGGGAAGTGAGGGGAGTGAAACCTTAGGTCAGACTAAGGGAGAAGAAGGAATGTGATAACCTTCTTGGACTATAGATTTCTCATTTACAGTAGGCCCCAACTGAGGATGAAGAAGAATGTTAAATGTATTATTTATTATTATTATTCTAGCTTTATTGAGATTAATTGACACATAACATTGTGTAAGTTTAAGGTGTACTAAGTGATGATTCTGTACAAGCATATATTAAAAAATGATTACCACAATAGGGTTAGTTAACAACTTCATCAACTCACATAATTACCCTTTTGTGTGGTGAGAACATTTAAGATATATTCTCTCAGCAACTTTCAAGTATACAGTACACATTATTAAATATAATCATCATTCTGTACATTAGATCCCCCAAACTTATTTATCTTATAACAGAAAGTTTGTTCCTTTTGATCAATATCTCTCCTGACAACCACCATTCTACTCTCTGTTCCTGAGTTCAGATTTTTGTAGATTTCACATAAAAGTGATATCATTCAACATTTGTCTTTCTCTGTCTGAATTATTTCACTTAGTATAATGCCCTTAAGTTTCATCCATGTTGTCACAAAAACCAGGATTTCCTTCTTTCTCATGATTCATATTCTGTGTTGTGTGAGATATATATATATATATATATATATATATATATATATATATATATATATATATATATATATATATATATATCTCGCATATCTTTTTTATCCATTCATCCACCAGTGGGCACTTTGTATCTTGGCTACTGTGAATAATACTTCAATGAACGTAAGAGTGTAGATATCTCTTTGAGATACTGATTTCATTTCTTTTTGATATATACCCAGAAGGGGGGTTGCTGGATCATACAGTAATTCTATTTTTACTTTTTTGAGTACCCTCCATACTTTTTTCATAGTGGCTGTATCAATTTACATTTCTACCAACAATGTACAAGGATTCTCTTTTCTCCACATCCTCACCAACCTTGTTATCACTTGTCTTTTTAAATATAGCCATTCAACACATTTGAGGAATATTTCTCATTGTGATTTTGATTTACATTTCCCTCATGATCATTGATGTTGAGCATTTTCTCATGTACCTTTTGACCATTTGTATATCCTTTGTGGAAAATGTTTATTCAGGTCCTCTGACATTTTTAATTGGATTATTTGTTGTTTTGCTGTTGAATTGTATGAATTCTTTATATATTTTAGTATTAACTCCTTAGAAGATAGTTGGTTTGCAAATGTTTTTTCTTGTTCTGTAGATTACCTTTTTATTTTGTCAGTCACTTCTTTTGTTGTGAAGAAGCTTTTCAGTTTGATATAGTCCTGCTTGTTTACTTTTGCTTCTGTTGCTTGTGCTTTTGTCATATCCAAAATATTGTTGTAAAGACCAATGTCAAGGAGCTTCTTTTTTCTAGGATTTCTTCTAGAATTTTAAGGTTTCGTATCTTATGTTTAAGTCTTTAATCCTTTTCAGGTTAATTTTTGTAAGTGGTATAAAATAAGGGTCCAATTTTATTCTTCTGCATGTGATTATCTGGTTTCTTGAGCACAATTTTTTGAATGAACTATTTATATCCCATCCAGTATTCTTATCTCCCTTGTCAAATATTAGTTTACTGTATATGCAAGGGTTTATTTCTGGGCTCTTGATTCTGTTCCATTTGTCGTCTATGTGTCTATTTTTATCCCAGTACCCTACTGTTTTAAATATAATATAACTTTGAAGTATAGTCTGAAATCAGGAAGTGTGATGTCTCAGCCTTTGTTCTTCTTTCTGAAAATTGCTTAGCTCTTCAGGGTGTTTTGTGGTTCCGTACAAATTTTAGGATTAATTTTTCTATTTCTGTGAAAACTGTCATTGTAATTTTGATAGGGATTACATTGAATCTGTAGATGGCTTTGGATAGTATGCTTATTTTAAAAATATTCATTATTCCAACCTATGAACACAAGATATCTTTTCATTTATTTTTGTCTTCTTCAATATCTTTCATCAGTCATAGTTTCCAGTGTACAGATTTTAAACCTCCTTGGTTAAATTTATTCTTAAGTTTTTTGTTTTGTTTTGATGCTATTGTAAATGAAGCATTTCATATATTGATTTTGTTTCATATATGATTTTATTTAATATATTGATTTTTATCTTGCAACTTTATTGAATTCATTGATTAGTTCTAACTGTTTTGCGTGAGTGTGTGTGTGTGTGTGTGTGTGTGTAATCTTTAGGACTTTCTATATATGAGATTATATTGTCTGTCAACAAAGTCAATTTTACTTCTTACTTTCCAATTTGGGTGCTATTTCTTTCTTTCTTTCTTTTTTTCTTCCCTGATTACTCTTGCTAAGACTTCCAGTACTATGTTAAATAAGAGTGATAAGAATGAGCACCCTGTGTTATTTCTCCCCTTATGATTTTCATACATGGCCTTTTATATACTGAGGTATGGTCCTTCTATACCTAATTTGTTGAGAGTTTTTATCCTGAAAGGAGATTGTATTTTGTCAAATTATTTTTATGAATCTATTGAGATGATTATATGGTTTTTAACATTTATTATATTAATGTGGTACATCATATTTACTGATTTGCATATGTTGAAACATTCTTGCATCCCAGAGATAAATCCCACTTGATCATTATGATGTCTTTACTGTTCTGTTGAATTTGGTTTGCCATCTACATTTTGCCTTTGGAAAAATGTCTATTTAGTTCTTCTGCCCATTTTTTAATCAGATTGTTTGTTTTTTTGATGTTGAATTGTATCAGCTATTTATTTGCATTGGATATTAATGCCTCATCAATCATATAATTTGCAAATATTTTCTTCAATTCAGTAGGTTGTCTTTTCATTTTGTTGATGGTTCCCTATGCTGTGCAAAAGCTTTTAATTTTAATTAGGTTCCATTTTTTTTTTTTTTTTTTTTTTTTTTTTTTTTTTTTTTTTTTTTTTTTGCGGTACGCGGGCCTCTCACTGTCGTGGCCTCTCCCATTGCGGAGCACAGGCTCCGGACGCGCAGGCTCAGCGGCCATGGCTCACGGGCCCAGCCACTCCGCAGCATGTGGGATCTTCCCGGACCGGGGCACGAACCCGTGTCCCCTGCATCGGCAGGCGGACTCCCAACCACTGCGCCACCAGGGAAGCCCATTAGGTTCCATTTTTTAAATTTTGGTTTTTATTTTCTTTAGGAGACGGATACAAAAAAAAACTATTGCTGAAATTTATGTCAAAGTTGTTCAGCCTATGTTTTTCTCTAGGAGTTTTATAGTATCTGGTCTTACATTTAGGTCTTTAATCCATTTTGAGTTTATTTTTGCATATGGTGTGAGAAAATGTTCTAATCTCATTCTTTTACATGTAGTTGTCCAGTCTTCCCAGCACCACTTATTGAAGAGACTGTCTTTTCTCCATTGTATATTCTTGCCTTCTTTGTAGTACATTAATTGACCATAAGTGTGTGGGTTTATTTCTGGGCTCTCATTTCCCATACTATTTTGATTACTGCAGCTTTGTAGTACAGTTTGAACTCAAGGAGCATGGTACCTTCATCTTTTTGTTTCTTTCTCAATTGTTTTGGCTATTTGGGGTGTTTTGTGTTTCCATACAAATTTTAGAATTATTTGTTCTAGTTCTGTGAAAAATGCCATTGGTATATTGATAGAGATTACATTGAATCTGTAGATTGCCTTAGGTAATATGGTCATTTTAGTGATATTAATTCTTCCAATTCATGAACATGATATATCTTTCAATTTGTGTGTGTCTGTTTTTGTGCCAGTATGATAGTTTTTTGATGACTGTAGCTTTGTAGTATAGTCTAAAGTCAGGGAGCATGATTCCTCCAGCTCCATTTTTCTTTCTCAAGATTGCTTTGGCTATTCAGGGTCCTTTGTGTTTCCACATAAATTTTAAAATTATTTGTTCTAGTTCTCTGAAAATGCCATTGGTAATTTGATAGGAATTGCATTGAATCAGTAGGTGGGTAGTATTATCATTTTAACAATACTGATTCTTCCAATCCAAGAACACAGTATATCTTTCATCAGGGATATTAGCCTGTAGTTTTCTTTTTTTTTATAGTGTCCTTCTCTGGCTTTGGTATCAGAATAATGCTGCCTTAATAAAATGAGTTTGGGAGTGTTTCTTTCCCTTTATTTTTTAGGAAGGTTTGGTGTTAATTCTTTTTTAAATGTTTGCTAAAATTTACCAGTGAAGCTATCTAGTCTTGGGCTTTTCTTTGTTGTAAGTTTTCTGATTACTATTCAGTCACCTTATTCATCATTGATCTATTCAGATTTTTTATTTCTTCATGATTCAGTCTTGATTGTTTGAATGTTTCTGAGAATTTATCCATTTTTTCTCAGTTATACAATTTATTGGTATGTAATTATTCATAGTATTCTCCCACATAATTCTTTATATTTCAGTTGTATCAGTTATAATGTCTCTTCTTTCATTTCTGATTTTATTTATTTTGGTCCTCTATCTTTTTTTCTTAGTATATGTAAATATTCATCAATTTTATCATTTTTTTAAAAAACTAGCTCTTAGTTTCATTGACCTTTTCTCTTATTTTTCTGGTCTCTATTTTTTATTTATTTTAATTTTTTATTGAAGTACTTTTGATTTACTATGCTATATTAGTTTCTTGTATACAGAATAGTGATTCAGTATTTTTAGATTATAATCCATTAAAAGTTATGACACAATAATGACTATAATTCCCTGTTCTATACAATATATGCTTATTGCTTTTCTATTTTACACATAATAGTTTGTATCTCTTAATCCCATACATCTATCTTGCCCCTCTGATCTTCCCTTTCCTCACTGGTAATCACTAGTTTCTTTTCTATATCTGTGAGTCTGTTTCTGTCTTATTATATACATTTGTGCATTTTATCTTTTAGATGCCACATAAAGTGTTGTCATAAAGTATTTGTATTTCTCTATCTTATTTCACTACGCATAATATTCTCTAGGTCTATCCACATTGATGAAAATGGCAAAATTTCATTTATTTTTATGGCTGAGTAATATCTTATTTTATAAATAAGATATATATATATATATGTACCACATCATATATATATATATATATAATCTCACATCTTCTTTATCCAGTAGTCAGTTGATGTATACTTGGGTTGCTTTCATATCTTAGCTATTGTTAATAGTGCTGCTATGAACATTGGGAGGCATGCATCTTTTTTAATTACTGCTTTCATTTTTTCCTGATGTATACCCAGGAGTAGAATTGCTGGATCATATGGTAGTTCTATTTTTAACTTTTTGAGGAACCTCTATACTGTTTTTCATAGTGGTCGTACCAAGTTACATTCCTGTCAACATTGTACAAGTGTTCCCTTTTGTTTACATCCTTGTCAATGTTTGTTATTTGTAGTATTTTTGATGATAACCATTCTGACAGGTGTGAGGTGATATCTCATTGTGGTTTGATTTATGTTTCTCTAATAATTAATAATGTTGTACATCTTTTCATGTGCCCATTGGACATCTTTATGTCTTCTCTGGAAAAATGTCTGTTCAGAACTTCTGCCCATTTTTGATTGGGTTGTTTGTTTCTTTTGATATTGCATTGTATGAGATGTTTATATATTTTGTATATTAATCTATGGTTGGTGATATCATTTTGCAAATATTTTCTCCCATTCAGTAGGTTTTCTTTCCATTTTGTCAATGGTTTCCTTTGCTCTTCAAAAGCTTTTAAGATTAGTCAGGTTGCATTTTTAAATTTTTGCTTTTATTACTTTTGCCTTAGGAGACAGACTTAAAAAAATTATTGCTACGATTTATGTCAAAGTGTGTTCTGCCATGTTCTGTTCTAGGAGTTTTATGGTTTCAGGTCTTACATTTAGGCCTTTAATCCATTTTTGTTTATTTTTGTATATGGTGTGAGAAGATGTTCTAATCTCATTATTTTACATGTAGACGTCCTGTTTTCCCAGCACTGCTGTTGAAGAGGCTGTCTTTCCTCCATTGTATAGTTTTGGCTCCTTTGTTGTATATTAATTGACTATAGCTGTGTGGGTATATTTACAGATTCTCTCTTCTGTTCCATTGATTTATGTGTCTGTTTTTGTGCCAGTACAATACTCTTTTGATTACACTAGCTTTGTAGTTTAGTTTGAAGTCTGAGAGGTTGATAATTCCAGCTTTGTTCTTTTTTCTCAAGATGGGTTTAGTTTGGCAATTCTATATCTTTGTGGTTATATATGCATTTTAGTTTTTTTTGTTCTAGATCTGTGAAAAATGTCATTGGTACTTTGACAGGGATTGCATTAAACCTGTAGATTGATTTGGATAGTATGACCATTTTAACAACGTTAATTCTTCCAATCCAAGAACACAGGATATCTTCCCATTTCTTTGTATCATCTTCCATTTCCTTTAACAACATTTTATGGTTTTCAGGCTATAAGCTTTTATCCTCCTCGATTAAGTTTATTCTTAAGTATCTTATTTTTTATATGTTTTTAGCCATGATAGTTTTTTTTTTTTACTTTCTCTTTTTGATAGTTCATTACTAGTGTATAGAAAAGCAACAGATTTCTATATAATAATCTTTTATCCTGCAACTCTGCTGAATTCATTTATTAGTTCTAAAAGTTTTTGGGTGGAGACTTTAGGGTTCTCTATATACAGTACCGTATCATCTTCAAAAAGCGACAATTTAAATTCTTACCATCCAATTTGGATTCATTTTATTTCTTTTTCTTCTCTGATTGCTGTGGATAGGACTTCCAATACTATGTTGAATAGAAGTGGCAAGAGTGGTCATCCTTGTCTTGAGACACTGAGAATGATGTTTGCTGTGGGTTTGTCATAAAAAGCCTTTATGATTTTGATATATGTTCCCTCTATATCCACTTTGATGAGAGTTTTTTTATCATGAATGGATGTTGAATTGTGTCAAATGCTTGTTCTTATGTCTACTGAAATGATCAAGTAATTTTTATCTCTTTTTTTATTGTTGTTAATGTGGTGTATCACATTGATTGATTTGTGAATGTTGAACTATCCTTGTGTCCCTGGAGTAAATTCAACTTGAAAATGGTGTATGATCTTTCTCATATATTGATGGATTTTGTTTACTATTTTGTTGAGGATTTTTGCACCTATATTCATTAAAGACCTTGGCCTGTAATTTTCTTTCTTTTGGGCAGTGTCTTTGTCTGGTTTTGATATCAGGGTTATAATTGCCTTGTAGAATGAAGTTGGGAGGTTCCCTCCTCTTCAACATTTTGGAATAGTTTGAGAAGGATAGGTATTATCTTTTCTTTATATATTTGGTAGAATACCCCTGTGAAGCTGTTCAGCTCTGGACTTTTGTTGGGAATATTTTTCTCTCTTACTACAAACTCAATTTCCATACTAGTGATCAGTCTGTTCAAATGTGTTTTTCTTCTTGATTCAGTCTTGAAAAGTTGTATGTTTCTAGACATTTGTCCATTTCATTTAGACTGTCTAGTTTGTTGGCATATAACTGTTCATAGTATCCTCTAATGATTTTTGCGTCTGTGGTATTGGGTGTTATTTCTCCTCTTTAATTTCTTATTTTGTTTATTTGGGTCCTCTCTCTTTTCTTCTTGGTGATCCTGATTAAAGGTTTGTCATTTTTGTTTATCTGTTAGAAAAAATAACTCTTGGTTTCATTGCTCTTTCTATAGTTTTTTAATGTCTATTTTATTTATTTCCTCTTTAATCATTATTATTTTCTTCCCTCTGCTGACTTTGGACTTTGTTCTTCTTTTTCTAATTCTCTTAGGTGGTAGGTTAAGTTGCTTATTTGAGATATTCCTTGTATCTCAGGAATATTTGAGGAATATCAAATATTCCTCAAGGAATATTTGAGATATTCCTTGTATAGCATGTATTGCTATAATCTTCTCTCTTAGAAGTGTTTTTGTTTCACTTCATAGATTTTACAGTATTGGGTTTCCATTTTCATCTGTCTTGAGGTATTTTCTGATTCCTCTTTGATTTCTTCACTGACTCACTGTCTTTTTTAAATTAACACATTGTTTAGTCTCCACAAGTTTGTTCTTTTCTCATTTTTCTTTCAATTTAATTTATAGTTTCATATCATTGTCAGAGAAAAATGCTTGATACAATTTCTGTCCTCTAACTTTGTTGAGACATCTTTTGTGGCCTAGCATGTGATTTAGCCTGGAGAATTTTTCATGTGCACTTGAAAATAATGTGTATTATTCTGTTTTTCAATGTAATGTCCTATAGATATCTGTTAAGTTGAACTGGTCTGTTTTGTCATTAAAGACTACTATTGCCTTACTGATTATCTGTCTGGATGATCTGTTTCTGATGTCAGTGGAGTGTTAAAGTCCCTTACTATTATTGTATTATTGTCAGTTTCTCCCTTTATGTCTTTTACTCTTTGCTTTACACATTTAAGTGTATCCGTGTTGGGTGCACATATGTTAGCAAGTATAGTATCCTCTCATGTATTGAACCCTTTATCATTATATAGTGATCTTCTTCTTTTTTTTTTTTTTTTGCAGTACGCGGGCCTCTCACTGTTGTGGCCTCTCCCGTTGTGGAGCACAGGCTCCGGACGCGCAGGCTCAGCAGCCATGGCTCACGGGCCCAGCCGCTCCGCGGCATGTGGGATCCTCCCGGACCGGGGCACGAACCCGTGTCCCCTGCATCGGCAGGCAGACTCTCAACCACTGCGCCACCAGGGAAGCCCTATAGTGATCTTCTTTATCTTTTGTTATAGCCTAGGTTTTAAAGTCTATTTTTTCTGATAAGAGTATTGCTACTCCTGCTTTCTTTTCATTTTCGTTTGCATGATATATTTTTCCATTGTCTTCTTTTCAGTCTTTCAGTGTAACTTTATCTCTGAAGTGACTCTCTTATATGCAGCATATAGAAAGATCCTGTTTTATTTAGTCTAATCAACCATCCTATGTCTTTTGATTGGAGCATATAATGTATTGACATTTAAAGTGATTATTAGAGCGTATGTACTTATTACCATTTTATTACTTGTCTTCTGGTTGTTTTTGGAGTTCTTCTATGTTCTTTTACTCTTCTTTTAGTTTCTTCCTTTGTGGTTTGATAACTTCTTTAGTGGTATGATTGTGTTCCTTTCTTTCTAGTTTTTGCATGTCTATTGTATGTTTTTGATATGTGGTTACTATGGAGATCATATATATTGACCTATAAGTATATCTACTTGTTTTAAACTGATAGTCATTTAAGTTCAAACATACTCTAGGGGCTTCCCTGGTGGCACAGTGGTTGAGAGTCCACCTGCTGATGCAGGGGACACGGGTTCGTGCCCCGGTCCGGGAAGATCCCACATGCCGCGGAGCGGCTGGACCCATGAGCCATGGCTGCTGAGCCTGCACGTCTGGAGCCTATGCTCCGCAATGGGAGATGCCGCAACAGTGAGAGTCCCTCATACTGCAAAAAACAAACAAAAAAACATACTCTAAAAGATCTACATTTTTTACACCTCCCCCTACATTTTGTGTTTTTGACGTTACATTTTACATCTCATGCCTCTCCTTTAACTATTTATTATAATTATAGTCAATTTAATAATTTTTGTCTTTTAACCTTTGTACTAGCTTCTTTAAGTGGTTGAGTCACTGCCTTTACTATAATTGATATTTGCCCTTACCTGTGGGATTTTTCCATTTAATATAGATTCTTACTTCTTTTCCACTTAGATAAGACTTTTTAACATTTCATTTAGGGTAGGTTTGGTATTGATGAATTCTTTTAGTTTTTGCTTCTCTGAGAAATTCTTTATCTCTCCTTCTGTTCTAAACGATAATATTGGTGGGTAGAGTATTCTAGGTTGCAGGTTTTTCTCTTTCAGCACTTTGAATATATTATGCCACTCCCTTTGGCCTGCAAAGTTTCTGCAGAGAAACCAGCTAAAGCCTTATGGTAATTCCTTTGTGTTTGACTCCATGCTTCTCCCTTGCTGCATTAAGAATTCTCTCTTTATCGATATCTTTTGCCATTTTAATTATGATATGTCTTGGTGTGGGTCTGTTTGTGTTCATCTTGTTTGTGATCCTCTGTTCTTCCTGTACCTAGATATCTGATTCCTTTTTCATGTTTGGGAATGTTTCAGCCATAATTCCATCAAATACATTTTCAATCCCTTTCTCTCTCTCTTCTCCTTCTGGGGCACATAAATTGTGAATTTTGGTATGCATAATGTTATCCCAGAGAACTCAACTGTTTTATCATATTTTTAAGTTAATTAATTTTTATTGGAGTATAGTTGCTTTACAAAGTAGCTTCTACTGCACAGCAAAATGAATCAACCATACATATACATATATCCCCTCCCTTTTGGATTTCCCTCCCACTTAGGACACAACAGTGCATTAAGTAGAGTTCCCTGTGCTATATAGTACGTTCCCATCAGTTGTCTATTTTATACATAGTATCAATAGTGTATATGTACCAATTCCAATGTTTTCATATTTTTAAATCTGTTCTTTTTTCAGTTCTGATTGGATGACTTCTGTTATTCTATCTTGCTAATCACTTATGTGTTCTTCTGTATTACTTAGTTTACTAGTCATTCCTTCTAGTGTGTTTTTAATTTCAGCTATTTAATTCTTAATTTATGATTAGATTTTTTATATTTTCAAGTTCCTTATTAAAATTTACACAGTGTAAATATATTCTTTTCCCTAAATCAGTTAATTTTTATTACCAATGCTTTGAATTTTTTATATAGTAAATTGTTTATTTCCCTTTCGTTATTTTTTTGGGAGTATTCTCTTGCCCTTTCAATGGAGAGAAATTCCTCTGCCTTTTCACTTTGCTTAACTTTCTCTGCCTCTTTAAATTTAGATGAAACATTTACTTACTGCTGTCTTGAAGGGTTGTTCTTATGTGGGAACATCCCTACACAGACTGTGTGTACCCAGTGCCTTTGATGAAAGAGTTGGATTTGATGTGGGGGCAAATCACATCTTTCTTCAGTGTGAGTGGGCAACTATCACCTTGGTAGGGGTGGGGCTGGAGATGGAGGGGTTAGAACTGGAGCCAGGTGTGAAGTGGGATTTCCCTTCTGCTCAGTGACCATCACTGCCCTATCTGGAGGGGGTTCTGATCCTAAGTTGCTGGAGCAGAAGCCCTTAGGGTTCTTTGAAAGCTGGCTCTGTTCCCTTTAAGTGTGTGTTTTCCCCTCTTCTTGCACTGGGATACTTGTTTCAGAGGGCAGGAGTGCTGAAACAAGTGGAGCCTATGTGGGCTCTTGGCTCATGCAGGCCTCAGACAGAAGTCTGAGCTGTCTCCAAAGTGTTGCCAGTACAGGTGCCCACAATTTTTCCCCTCAATCTGTCCAGACACAACCCCATGTGCAAGTCTCCTTTCTCCCTTGCAGTCAGTGTCCCCAGCTTCTTCTGTTCCTGCTCTATTGTGGAGCCACACTACAGGGAAGTTGGGGCCTGCATGGACTCTCAACATGTACTGGGGAGTGAGCTATGGTGTAGAGGCCACCCTCAGACATCTGGGCAGCTTCTGATGCACTGCTTGGGTAAGCACAAAAAATGGCCACTGCCACCTCACCCAGGCTCTGCCCCAGGACTGGGCCAGCTCTGATTCCCATGGTCAAGTCTTCTCCCTGGTTGTGGCTGCCCCAGATCCAGTGCCAAGCTGTGTTGTGGAGTGAGCAGGGCTGGAGAATTTACTTGGCTTGGGCTGAGGTGTGCATCAAAGCAGTTGTAAGAAACCCTGCAGCCACTTTTCAGAACTCTCCACCCTGCCTCACAGGCAAGGCTATATGCACACTCCTCACAAGTAGAGTTTGGCTTTCCACAGCCCACCTGTTAGTCCCAGAACTCTTCCAGCCAGCCAAAGCAGTTTGTCTCCTTCATGTAGGCCCCTAGGACTAGGGCATCCAGTCTGTGGCTCTCACCACTCACTCCCCAAGATGGGTGTCTGTCTGTGAATTCTAACTTTTACTCTGAGTTCCTTCCCATGAACACAAGTCTTGAACCAATCACTGTTCTTTCCTTCCTACCCAATTATATGCATATCTTTGTTACAGCCTTGGTTGCACAGGAGTACTTCTTCTAATTTTTAGTTAGTTTTCAGTGAGAATTGTTCCACATATAGATGTATTTTTGATTGTTGAGGGAGAGGAGCTGCAGCTCATCAATTATTTCTTTTATGTATCATGTCTTTGGTGTTATATCAAAGTCATCATCATATCCAAGGTCATCTATGTTTTCTCCTATGCTATCTCCTATGAGTTTTATATGTTTGCATTTTTACATTTAGGTCTATAAGTCATTTTGTGAAGAGTGTAAGGTCTATGTCTAGATTTTTTTAAAATTTATTTTGTATATGGATGGATATCCAATTGTATCAGCAGCATTTGTTGAAAAGACAATCTTTGCTCCATTATATTGCCTTTGTTTCTTTGTCCAATGTCAGTAGACTACATTTATGTGAGTTTATTTCTGGGTTCTCAGATCTGTTTCATTGATCTATTTTTACACAAATACCACACTGTCTTGATTATTGTAGCTTTACAGTAAGTCTTGAAGTCAGGTAGTGTCAGTCCTCCAATTTGGTACTTTCTCATCAATATTGTATTGGCTATTCTTGGTCTTTTGCCTCTCCATATAAACTTTATAATCATTTTGTCAATATCAATAAAATAATTTGCTGGGATTTTGACTGAGATTGCGTTGAATCTACAGATCAAGTTGGGATGAACTGACATCTTGAAAATATTGAGCCTTTCTGTTCATGAACATGGAATAAGTCTCTATTTATTTAGTTCTTTTTTATTTTATTCATTAGAGTTTTGTAGTTTTCATCATATAGATCTTGTACATATTCTGTTAGATTTATGCCTAAATATTTCATTTTCAGGGATGTTAATTTAAATGGCATTGTGTTTTTAATTTCAAATCTCACTTGCTTATTTCTGGTATATAGGAAAACAATTGACTTTATATATTGACCTGTGTTGTGAAACATTGCTATAATTGCTTATTAGTTCCAAAAGTTATTTGGTTGATTATTTTAGATTTTCTACATAAATGATCATGTCATGCTCGAACAAAGAAAATTTCATTTCTTCTTTCCCAATATGTATACATTTTATTTCCTTTTCTTGTCTTATTACATTAGCTAGGACTTCCAGTATGATATTGAAAAGGGGTAGTGGGAGGGGTCTTCTTTGCCTGGCTCCAAATCATAAGGGAAATCTAGTTTCCCATCATTAATGATGATGTCAACTGTAAATTTTTTTTGTAGATATTATGTATCAAGTTTAAGAAGTTACTCTCTAATCCTACTTTACTGAGTTTTTATAATGAATGGGTGTTGGATTTTTGTCAAATGCTATTTCTGCATCTATTAATATGATCATGTGATTTTTATTTTTTAGCTTGTTGATGTGATGAATTACATTAATTGATTTTTGAAGGTTGACTCAGCCTTGTATACCAAGGATAAATCATACTTGATGATGGAGTAAATTCTTTTTATACATTGTTGGAGTCTATTTGCTGATATTTTGTTGAAGATTTTGTATCTATGTTCATGAGAGATATTGGTTTCCAGGTTTTTTTTTTTTTTCTTGTAATATCTTTGTCTGGTTTTGGTATCAGGGTATTGCTGGCTTCATAGAATAAATTCAGGAGTATTCCCTTGGCTTCTATTCACTGAAAAGAAATGGTAGAGCATTGGTAAAATGTATTCCTTAAACGTTTGGTAGAATTCACAAGTGAACCCATCTGGGCTCAGTGCTTTTTGTTTGGGAAGGTTATTAATTATTGATTCAATATCTTTAATAGATATTGGTCTATTTAGGTAGTCTATTTCTTCCTGTATAAGTTTTGAAAAATTGTGTTTTTCAAGGAGTTTATCCATTTCATCTAGGTTACCAAATTTGTGGGCATAGAGTTGTTCATAGCATTCCTTTATTATTATTTTAATATATGCTAGAAGAAATCAATAGCAGATTAGATGATACTGAAAAATGGATCAGCAAACTGGAAGAAAGAGTAGTGGGAATCACCTTAGCTGAATAGAAAAAAGAAAAAAAAAATAAATAAATGAGGATAGTTTGAGAGATCTCTGAGGCAATGTCAAACATACCAACATTTACATTCTAAAGTTTACAGAAGGAGAAAAGAGAGGGAAAGGACTAGATAATTTACTTGAAGAGATAGTAGCTGAAAACTTCTCTAATATGGGAAAGAAAACAGCCATCCAGGTCCAGGAAAGACAGAAAGTCCTAAATGAGATGAACCCAAAGAAGTTCACATCAAGACACATTATAATTAAAATATCAAAAATTAAAGATAAAGAGGGAATCTTAAAATCAGCAGGAGAAAAGAAACTAGTTATGTGCAAAGAAATTCCTATAAGTATATCAGCTGACTTTTCAGCACTAATATTTGCAAACCAAAAGGGAGTGGCATAATATATTTAAAATAATGAAAGAAAAATACCTACAACAAAGAATACTCTAACCAGCAAGACTTTCATTTGTATTTGAAGGAGAGATAATGAGATTTACAGAGAAGCAAAAGAAAGAGCTCAGAACCACTAAACCAGTTTTATAAGAGATGTTAAAAGGACTTCTCTAAGTGAGAAAGAACAGACCACAGCTAGAAATATCAAAATTATGAAAGGAAAAATCTCGTTCATTAAGGCAAATATACAGTAAGGTATATATCAAAGGTTTAGATCTACTTATAGATTATAAGTAGATCAACCACTTATAATGCTAGTAAGAAGGTTAAGACACAAAAGTAGCTAAAGGATATGAAAAACAAAAAGAGGTATAATATGATATCAAAAACATTAAATGTTGAGGAGTTGTTAAGAATACAGGGATTTTTATTGTTTGTTTGTTTTTGTGGTATGCGGGCCTCTCACTGTTGTGACCTCTCCCATTGCAGAGTACAGGCTCCGGATGCACAGGATCAGCAGCCATGGCTCACGGGCCCAGCTGCTCCGCGGCATGAGGGATCTTCCCGGACCGGGGCACAAACTCACGTCCCCTGCATTGGCAGGTGGACTCTCAAACACTGCGCCACCAGGGAAGCCCTACAGGGTTATTTGAAGTCAAGTGATTGTCCTCTTAATATAACCACATATAGATATAAGTTGTTATATGTGAACCTCATAGTAACCACATAACAAAAAATTATGGGACTTCCTTGGTGGCACAGTTGTTAAGCAACTGCTTGCCAATGCAGGGGACACAGGTTTGAGCCCTGGCCTGGGAAGATCCCACATGGCGTGGAGCAACTAAGCCTGTGCAACACAACAACTGAGTTTGCTCTCTAGAGCCTGTGAGCCAAAACTACTGAGCCAGAGTGCCACAACTACCGAAGTTGGCATGCCTAGAGCCCATGCTGCACAACAAGAGAATCCACTGCAATGAGAAACTCATGCACCAAAGTGAAGAGTAGCCCCCGCTCGCCACAAATAGAGAAAAGCTGGGTGCAGCAATGAAGATCCAACATAACTAAATATAAATAAATAAATAAGTTTATAAAAAAACACACCATATGATAGATATATGCACAAAGAAGAGAAAGGAATCCAAACATAACACTAAAGACAGTTATCAAATCACAAGGAAAGAGAGTAAAAGAAGAAGAAAAGAACACAAAAAGACTGAAAACACATAACAAAATGGCAATAAATACATACCTGTGAATAATTACTTTAAATGTAAATGGACTAAATTCTCCAATCAAAAAACAGAGAGTGGGGGACAAGGGGAAGATGGCAGAAGAGTAAGAAGCAGAGATCACCTTCCTCCCAACAGATACATCAGAAATACATCTACACATGGAACAACTCCTACAGAACACCTACTGAACGCTGGCAGAAGACCTCAGACTTCGCAAAAGGCAAGAAACTCCCCATGTACCTGGGTAGGGCAAAAGAAAAAAGAATAAACAGAGACAAAAGGATAGGGATGGGGGCTTCACTGGTGGTGCAGTGGTTGGGAGTCCACCTGACGATGCAGGGGGCACAGGTTCGTGTCCCGGTCCAGACCAGTGGGATGGACCTGTGAAGGAGCAAAGGTTTCCACACAATAGGAAGCCCCTTTGTGGGCGGAGACTGTGGGTCGCGGAGGGGGAAAGCTTTGGAGCCGCGGAGGGGAGCACAGCAACCGGGGTGCAGAGGGCAAAGCAGAGAGATTCCCGCATAGAAGATCCATGCCGACCGGCACTCACCAGCCTGAGAGGCTTGTCTGCTCACCCGCCAGGGCGGGTGGGGCTGGGAGCTGAGGCTCGGGCTTTGGTCGGACTGCAGGGAGAGGACTGGGGTTGGCTGCATGAACACAGCCTGAAGGGGGTTAGTGCACCACAGCTAGCCAGGAGGGAATCCGGGGAAACGTCTGGATCTGCTGAAGAGACAAGAGACATTTTCTCCCCTCTTTGTTTCCTGGTGCGCAAGGAGAGGGGATTAAGAGTGCTGCTTAAAGGAGCGCCAGAGACGGGCGCGAGCCGCGGCTAAAAACGTGGACCCCAGAGACGTGCATGAGACGCTAAGGCTGCTGCTGCCGCCACCAAGAAGCTTGTATGCGAGCACAGGTCACTATCCACACTCCCCTTCTGGGGAGCCTGTGCAGCATACCACTGCCAGGGTCCCGGGATCCAGGGACAACCTACCCAGGAGAACGCACGGTGCGCCTCAGGCCGGTGCAACTTCACACTGGCCTCTGCTGCCGCAGGCTCACTCCGCACTCTGAACCCCTCCCTCCCTCCGACCTGAGTGAGCCAGAGTCTCTGAAGCAGCTGCTCCTTTAACGCATCCTGTCTGAGCGAAGAAGAGACGCCCTCCAGAGACTTACATGCAGAGACAGGGCTAAATCCAAAGGTGAGACCCGGGAATGCTGAGACAAAGAAGAGAAAGGGAAATGTCTCCCAGCAGCCTCAGAAGCAGTGGATTAAAACTCCACAGTCAACTTGATGTACCCTGCATCTGTAGAATACATGATAGAAAACAAATCATCCCAAATTGAGATGAAAGGCTCTTGGTGCTGCAGCCAGGAGTCAGTGCTGTGTCTCTGAAGTAGGAGAGCCAACTTCAGGACACTGGTCCGCAAGATAACTCCCAGCTCCACATAATATCAAATGGTGAAAATCTCACAGAGATCTCCATCTCAACACCAGCACCCAGCTACACTCAATGAGCAGCAAGCTACAGTGTTGGACACCCTATGCCCAACAACTAGCAAGAGAGGAACACAAACCCACCCATTAGCAGAGAGGCTGACTCAAATCAGAATAAGGCCACAGACACCCCAAAACACACCTCCAGACATGGACCTGCCCACCAGAAAGACAAGATCCAGCCTCATCCACCAGAAAACAGGCAGTAGTCCTCTCCATCAGGAAGCCTACAAAACCCACTGAACCAACGTTAGGCACTGGGGAGAGACACCAAAAACAACGGGAACTACGAACCTGCAGCCTGCCAAATGGAGACCCCAAACACAGTAGGATAAGCAAAATGAGAAGACAGAAAAACATACAGCAGATGAAGGAGCAAGATAAAAACCCACCAAACCTAACAAATGAAGAGGAAATAGGCAGTCTACCTGAAAAATAATTCAGAATAATGATAGTAAAGATGATCCAAAATTTTGGAAATAGAATAGACAAAATGCAAGAAACATTTAACAAGGACCTAGGAGAACTAAAGATGAAACAAACAATGATGAACAACACAATAAATGAAATTAAAAATACTCTATATGTGATCAATAACAGAATAACTGAGGCAGAAGAACGGATAAGTGACCTGGAAGATAAAATAGTGGAAATAACTACTGCAGAGCAGAATAAAGAAAAAAAGAATGAAAAGAACTGAGGACAGTCTCAGAGACCTCTGGGACAACATGAAACACACCAACATTCAAATTATAGGGGTTCCAGAAGAAGAAAAAAAGAAAGGGACTGAGAAAATATTTGAAGAGATTATAGTTGAAAACTTCCCTAATATGGGAAAGGAAACAGTTAATCAAGTCCACGAAGCACAGAGAGTCCCATACAGAATAAATCCAAGGAGAAATTCGCCAAGACACATATTAATCAAATTGTCAAAAATTAAATAAAAAGAAAACATATTAAAAACAGCAAGGGAAAAACAACAAATAACACACAAGGGAATCCCCATAAGGTTAACAGCTGATCTTTTAGCAGAAACTCTGCAAGCCAGAAGGGAGTGGCAGGACATATTTAAAGTGATGAAGGAGAAAAACCTGTAACCAAGATTACTCTACCCAGCAAGGATCTCATTCAGATTTGTTGGAGATATTAAAACATTACAGACAAGAAAGAGCTGAGAGAGTTCAGCACCACCAAATCAGCTTTACAACAATTGCTAAAGGAACTTCTCTAGGTAAGAAACACAAGAGAAGGAAAAGACCTACAATAATGAACCCAAAAGAATTAAGAAAATGGGAATAGGAACATACATATCAATAATTACCTTAAATGTAAATGGACTAAATGCTCCCACCAAAAGACACAGATTGGCTGAAAGGATACAAAAAGAAGACCCATATATATGTTGTCTACAAGAGACCCACTTCAGACTTAGAGACACATACAGACATAAAGTAAAGGGATGGAAAAAGATATTCCATGCAAATGGAAGCCAAAAGAAAGCTAGAGTAGCAATTCTTATATCAGACAAAATAGACTTTAAAATAAAGACCATTAGAAGAGACAAAGAAGGACACTACATAATGATCAAGGGATCGATCCAAGAAGAAGATAGAACAATTGTAAATATGTCTGCACCCAACATAGGATCACCTCAATACATAAGGCAAATACTAACAGCCACAAAAGGGGAAATCGACAGTAACACATTCATAGTAGGGGACTTTAACACCCCACTTTCACCAATGGACAGATCATCCAAAATGAAAATAAATAAAGAAACACAAGCTTTAAATGATACATTAAACAAGATGGACTTAATTGATATTCAGAGGACTTTCCATCCAAAAACAACACAATACACATTTTTCTCAAGTGCCCATGGAATATTCTCCAGGATAGATCATATCTTGGGTCATAAATCAAGTCCTGGTAAATTTAAGAAACCTGAAATTGTATCAAGTATCTTTTCCGACCAGAATGCTATGTGACTAAATATCAATTACAGGAAAAAAACTGTAAAAAATAAGTCACATGGAGGCTAAACAATACACTACTTAATAACGAAGTGATCACTGAAGAAATCAAAGAGGAAATGAAAAATACCTAGAAACAAATGACAATGGAGACATGACGACCCAAAACCTATGGGATGCAGCAAAAGAAGTTCTCAGAGGGAAGTTTATAGCAATACAAGCCTACCTTAAGTAACAGGAAACATCTCAAATAAACAACCTAAACTTGCACCTAAAGCAATTAGAGAAAGAAGAACAAAAAAAAAACCAAAGTTAACTGAAGGAAAGAAATCATAAAAATCAGACCAGAAATAAATGAAAAACAAATGAAGGAAACAATAGAAAAGATCAATAAAACTAAAAGCTGGTTCTTTGAGAAGATAAACAAAATTGATAAACCATTAGCCACACTCATCAAGAAAAAAAGGGAGATGACTCAAATCAATAGAATTAGAAATGAAAAAGGAGAAGTAACAACTGACACTGCAGAAATAGAAGAGATCATGAAAGATTACTACAAGCAACTCTATGCCAATAAAATGGACAACCTGAAAGAAATGGACAAATTCTTAGAAATGCACAACCTGCCAAGACTGAATCAGGAAGAAATAGAAAATATGATCAGACCAATCACAAGCACTGAAATTGAAACTGTAATTAAAAATCTTCCAACAAATTAAAGCCCAGGACCAAATGCCTTCACAGGTGAATTCTATCAAACATTTAGAGAAGAGCTAACACCTATCCTTCAGAAATTCTTCCAAAATATAGAAGAGGGAGGAACACTCCCAAACTCATTATACGAGACCACCATCACCTTGATACCAAAACCAGACAAGGATGTCACAAAGAAAGAAAACTACAGGGCAATATCACTGATGAACATAGATGCAAAAATCCTCAACAAAATACTAGCAAACAGAATCCAACAGCACATTAAAAGGATCATACACCATGATCAAGTGGGGTTTATTCCAGGATCATACACCATGATCAAGGGGTTTATTTATACTTCGATATATGCAAATCAATCAACGTGGTACATCATATTAAAAAATTGAAGGAGAAAAAACATGTGATCATCACAATAGATGCAGAGAAATCTTTTGACAAAATTCAACACCGATTTATGATAAAAACCCTGCAGAAAGTAGGCATAGAGGGAACTTTCCTCAACATAATAAAGGCCATATATGACAAACCGACAGCCAACATCATCCTCAATGGTGAAAAACTGAAATCATTTCCACTAAGATCAGGAACAAGAGAAGGTTGCCCACTCTCACCACTCTTATTCAACATAGTTTTGGAAGTTTAAGCCATAGCAATCAGAGAAGAAAAGGAAATAAAAGGAATCCAAATCGGAAAAAAAAGAAGTAAAGCTACACTGCTTGCAAATGACATGATAGTATACATAGAGAATCCTAAAGATGCTACCAGAAAACTACTAGAGCTAATCAATGAATTTGGTAAAGTAGCAGGATACAAAATTAATGCACAGAAATCTCTGGCATTCCTATACACTAATGATGAAAATTCTGAAAGTGAAATCAAGAAAACACTCCCATTTACCATTGCAACAATAAGAATAAAATATCTAGGAATAAACTTACCTAAGGAGACAGAAAACCTGTATGCATAAAATTATAAGACACTGATAAAAGAAATTAAAGATGATACAAATACATGGAGAGATGTACCATGTTCTTGGAATGGAAGAATCAACATTGTGAAAATGACTCTACTACCCAAAGCAATCTACAGATTGAGTGCAATCCATATGAAACTACCACTGGCATTTTTCACAGGACTAGAACAAAAAACTTTACCATTTGTATGGAAACACAAAAGACCCCAAATAGCCAAAGCAATCTTGAATACGAAAAACGGAGCTGGAGGAAGCAGGGTGCTTGACTTCAGACTATACTACAAAGCTACAGTAATCAAGACAGTATGGTACTGGCACAAAAACAGAAAGATAGATCAATGGAACAGGATAGACAGGCCAGAGATAAACGCACGCACATATGGTCACCTTATCTTTGATAAAGGAGTCAGGAATGTACGGTGGATAAAGGACAGCCTCTTCAATAAGTTGTGCTGGGAAAACTGGACAGGTACATGTAAAAGTATGAGATTAGATCACTCTCTAACACCATACACAAAAATAAGCTCAAAATAGATTAAAGACCTAAATGTAAGGCCAGAAACTATCAAACTCTTAGAGGAAAACATAGGCAGAACACTCTATGACATAAATCACAGCAAAATCCCTTCTGACCCACCTCCTAGAGTAATGGAAATAAAACCAAAAATAAACAAATGGGACCTAATGAAACTTCAAAGCTTTTGCACAGCAAAGGAAACCATAAACAAGACCAAAAGACAACGCTCAGAATGGGAGAAAATATTTGCAAATGAAGCAACTGACAAAAGATTAAGCTCCAAAATTTACAAGCAGCTCATGCAGCTCAATAACAAAAAAACAAACAATCCAATCCAAAAATGGGCAGAAGACCTAAATAGACATTTCTCCAAAGAAGATACACAGAATGCCAACAAACACAGGAAAGAATGCTCAACATCATTAATCATTAGAGAAATGCAAATCAAAACTGCAATGAGATATCACCTCACACCAGTCAGAATGGCCATCATCAAAAAATCTACAAACAATCAATGTTGGAGAGGGTGTGGAGAAAAGGGAACAGTCTTGCACTGCTGGTGGGAATGTGAATTGGTACAGCTACTATGGAAAACAGTATGGAGGTTCCTTAAAAAACTACAAATAGAACTACCATATGACCCAGCAATCCCACTACTGGGCATATACCCTGAGAAAACCAAAATTCAAAAAGAGCCATGTACCAAAATGTTCATTGCATCTCTATTTACAATAGCCCGGAGATGGAAACAACCTAAGTGCCCATCATTAGATGAATGGATAAAGAAGATATGGCACATATATACAATGGAATATTACTCAGCCATAAAAAGAAACAAAATTGAGCTATTTGTAATGAGGTGGATAGACCTAGAGTCTGTCATACAGAGTGAAGTAAGTCAGAAAGAAAAAGACAAATACCGTATGCTAACACATATATATAGAATTTAAGAAAAAAAAATGTCATGAAGAACCTAGGGGTAAGACAGGAATAAAGACGCAGACCTACTGGAGAACGGACTTGAGGATATGGGGAGGGGGAAGGGTGAGCTGTGACAGGGCGAGAGAGAGTCATGGACATATACACACTAACAAACTTAAGGTAGATAGCTAGTGGGAAGCAGCCGCATGGCACAAGGATATTGGCTCGGTGCTTTGTGACAGCCTGGAGGGGTGGGGCAGGGAGGGTGGGAGGGAGGGAGATGCAAGAGGGAAGACATATAGGAACATATGTATATGTATAACTGATTCACTTTGTTATAAAGCAGAAACTAACACACCATTGTAAAGCAATTATACCCCAATAAAGATGTTAAAAAAAAAAAGAAGATGTGGCACATATATACAATGGAATATTACTCAGCCATAAAAAGAAACGTAATTGAGCTATTTGTAATGAGGTGGATGGACCTGGAGTCTGTCATACAGAGTGAAGTAAGTCAGAAAGAGAAAGACAAATACCATATGCTAACACATACATATGGAATTTAAGGAAAAAAAAAGTTATGAAGAACCTAGGGGTAGGGCAGGAATAAAGATACAGAACTACTGGAGAATGGACTTGAGGATATGAGGAGGGGGAAAGGTAGGCTGTAACAAAGTGGCATGGACATATATACACTACCAAATGTAAAATAGGTAGCTAGTGGGAAGCAGCCGCATAGCACAGGGAGATCAGCTCAGTGCTTTGTGACCACCTGGAGGGGTGGGATGGAGAGGGTGGGAGGGAGGGAGATGCAAGAGGGAAGAGTTGTGGGAACATATGTGTATGTATAACTGATTCTCTTTGATGTAAAGCAGAAACTAACACACCATTGTAAAGCAATTATACTCCAATAAACATGTAAAAAAAACCCAATCATTTAAGCCAAGGATTTGGGTAGCGTTTGGGGGACTTGAGAAGAGATGCTGTGTGCAATAAATGGGATTCATCTTAATATAATGTTTTAAAATGATACAAATAAAGATTAAAATACTTCATGTAAAAAAAAAGATATGACAGTATTATTGCTGTTACATAAATATTGGAAAACAAAGTAGAACACAACAGTGTGGCATGATATATATTTTTCTAAGAACAAAAGTTTCTTTTATTGAAAGAAATAAGATGTAGTGCTGTGTACATCTCATTCTATCATATCAGGATGTATTAAGTGTCTATGTGTCTTCCTTTCAATGATGTAAAAATCAGTGGGTTCAGATGATGGCAGACTGATATTTCTACTGAAATGTTCTTCATCAGCACTTTACCTAATGGTTTTAACATCTACTAATAATCATTGCCTGAGTAAAGTATTCGTTATTTTTTTAATTCTATGACTCCTTTTGCATTTATTAACTGTGATTATTTTGTAAAGTAGAGTTATCCTTCATGAATTATTTGATTGTCCTGAAACACAGTCCCTATAGGAAAGGCAAAATACTTAAATTCTTTCCCTTTTTTATATTATAGCAATTCCCAGAATGATGAATCTTGTATCCAGCAAAGAAAATTATTGATTTTGTATTTATTAGTGTGAAATAATAAATTTTTATATATTATACATGTTTCAATTCATTGCTGTCATTGTTCTTTATGAGCTCAAGTTATCCTGTCTTTTCTAATGGGATGTGATTAAGTCTCCACTTAAATGATAGCCTTTATAGCCACAATGAGTCCCGATCTCATCCTGTACATTCCTACTGAGACCTTAAATCAGCTATTTCCCCAAGAAGGTTTCTTTTAGTGGTGAATGGAATTTGGAAACCACAAGTTGTGCACTGTTTATTCATTATTTGTATTATTTGTCCATTACAGGTGTTCATTGTTCTTATAAACCTTTACAGTGAACAAAGCTAATAAACAGGCATTTTTAAGAAAAATGTTAAATAAACCATGAATTCATACTGATATTTCTAAGTCAAAGATTACAGGTTTTATTTTATATATGTATGTATCTCTATTCGTTTATTCTGAAAGTATACTCTTTTAATAATTTTAACATTTAAATGTACATACTGGCTATTTCAAAAACAATTATACTAATTATATTACTCACAAGAAGACCAATGAATGTAGATTTACGTGTGTGTGTGTGTGTGTGTGTGTGTGTGTGGTTTGTCCTTGGTATGTACGTCTCATTAGAGGCATGACATGGGACATGACAGTTCCATACTGTCAAAATACTGAATTAAAATACTTATCTTGGGGCTTCCCTGGTGATGCAGTGGTTGAGAGTCCGCCTGCCGATGCAGGGGACACGGGTTCGTGCCCCGGTCCGGGAAGATCCCACATGCCGTGGAGCAGCTGGGCCTGTGAGCCATGGCTGCTGAGCCTGTGCGTCCGGAACCTGTGCTTCACAATGGGAGAAGCCACAACAGTGAGAGGCCCACGTAAAAAACTTATCTTTGTGGTTATAATTCTTTTATAAAGAAAAAAATTAACTTCTCAGTCATCTGATATATAGTTAATTTTCCATTTTTCCTTTTTGTTTGATTTTTAAATTAATGTAAAACATGTATATAGTTCCAAACTCAAAACTATGAAACAAGTACATTGAGAAAGAGCTTGCTTGCATATTTGTTCCCACATCCAATTCTCCACTTCCTTAGTAACTAACAATTTTTATTAGTTTTTAGTTTATTCTTCCATTATTTATTTTAGAGAATATTAGCAAATATGTGTTTGTATTTTTCCCACTTCTTACACAAAAGGGAGCATATACTCACTGTTCTGCACCTTATTTATTCACCTAAAATTGCATATTTTTGTAGTCTACCTTAGGAATATATCCCTTGACATAGGATTGCTACGTCAAAGTGTAAATCCATATAAAATTTTATTGGTTATTGCCAAGTTCCCTTCAATAGAGTTGTATCATTTTGTGTTTGAGAAGATTTTGAAAATAAGAGTTCCCTTGTCTCGGACCTACTGAATCAGACTCTGAGCTTTAGGTTCCCAGGTGATTTGGATGGTGGCCCTGGCTTTTGGAATCTTGTTCTGAAGGAAATTTTAAAGTCTAACATGAAATTAAATCCAATCAGTTGCTCATTTGATATGTGTTATGTATTATGCTTGGCACTAGTGAGAGAAATTCTAAGATGAACATAATATAGTCTCCCTTGGAGGATCTCATAACCTAGATAGTGGAGAAGAAACATTTATATAGAAATCATTGTAACATCATGTGATTGCTGGTATAATAGAGATGTATATTTGGTACTAAGGAAACACAAAAGTGCTGGCACAAAAACTCTGTCTATGAGAATTGTACCTGGTATAGATTGGGATATACTGCTCTTAGAAAAAGCAGAAGTATGTATTTAATAAACTGTTTATAAAACTAATTTAATGGATTCTTCTTGAGAATAAATAAACATGAGTTTAACTCTGAATTTATCTCATTTGTATTTGCTTCTTTGCTGGTTTATTCTTTGACATAGCTTTCAGTTTTCAAGTTGAAACTACCATGGACCTCTATAAAGATTTTTGAACCTAAGGTGATAACAACATGCAGAGTCCTAACATAGTGATATTTTCAGTGTGAAAACACTACCATAATTATGAGCATATTGTGGTCTGCATAAAATAATGTTACTCATGTAGTTGACAGGAGAGAAGATAAAAGACAATAAAAAGAGAATTATTTATTAAAAAGATCTAATGTTACAAGAACAGTACACAGAACTATTATCTGACTGTGCCTTCCACATGGTATATACCATTATATATAGTATATATACAGACTGCATACAATATATTTAACGGTTTGACATGGGGTCCACAGTACCTTTATTTGGGTATGCAAGGCATTCAATTTCATGAAATTTTTAAATAGGAGGAGTCTTTTTCTTCAGAATTCAACTGACGTTATATAAAACTACAGCCTGTTTAGTGATTTAAGACTGTGTGGTTACTATTCCATCCAAGAAAAAGCTGACTCAGTATAATGTACCTTGATAAGGAATGCTGCTCTGCTTTCTACAAAGTAACAAGTATGTAATACATAAGTACATAAACATTTTAAAACCTGTTTTTAATAGGTTTATGATGCAGAATACATATTCTGTGCATGTTGCATTAAAACATCCTGTATCGCTGATTCCTTTAAGAATATATCAGACATTCTGTATTTAAATATTCTGTCAGATATACACCATACATCAGCTAGTCAGAAATATTGGTTAATTTGAATTTGCCGTGTATTGACATTATATTTCATTGGGCTTTGTTTTACGAGTTTTAGTAATAATTCAATTCTTAAAGTCTGCTAAGTCTAGTATGAAACACCATGGAAAATGAAGAAAATGATTTTATTCATCAAATATGAAGTAAAAATTATTGCCCATTCTTTAATATTCTTGCTGCAGTTTTTTCAGATGCACAATCTGCTCCTGCAAGCTATACCATACTTGGGGGGAACTCATATTTTGCCTGCAAAACAGTTACCATCCCTCTATATGCAAAGTCCAGCCTCTCCCACTCCAAAGGAGGTACTCAAGGAAGGCCACTTGGTTGTCATTATTCACAGGCTTTGATATTCACCATCCGTGGTAATTTACTACAATAATCTATTAACCAAAATAGTCTTCTAAATCACTTCTTGTTTGTTTAGGGTTGTCTTGAGCATAATCTCCCCCAAAGAAGTTGAGTAACCAACACAAAGAGTGGTTCTGTGTCTCTGAACCCAATTTCTGAGGATGTTCAGAACAGAAACTCCAATCTCTTTTCTGGTTCTACAAGGATTAGCCTCTAGAGCTGGCAGTTTGAGCTCAATATTGCTTCATTTTGCTTGCTGTTAAAGATGTGAATAGAATTAGCAGGTTTAGATTTTATAAAGGAAAAGAAAAGAATCTACATTTTGTTCTCATATTAACAACACCTGTAAAATGGTAGTTTCTCCAGGCTATTTTTTGGCATATGGCTTTGCAATAACTATCCCTTCAGGAATCTTCTTGGGTCTAATGTGAACTCTGGCACGTTCTCATACTGGTTAGAATATCTGTAAAATATCACATAGAAAACTTTCACCTCACTTTCCGACAACTATCTAGGATCACTTAGGTTCAAGTTGAGTCCTCAAAGAGCAAATGGGTATTACCTCCTAAGCAGTGTATGGCTAGATGGACTAGCTGAGCCCCTGTATTGAGGCCATGTTTCCACACACTGCTTAATTTAAAAAAAATCAATTTATCCAAGAGGTCCTCTTTATTTTAATAGTTGGTAAGATTTCATTAATGGCATGTGATGCATGGAACTCTTTAAAAAAATCAACATTTTTTATGCTTGAACCATTTTAATCCATAGACTATCTCTATGCAAAATTACTTGCAGAACAGATTTTCATTGTCCTTAAAATTATTTGCAGTTAGAAGAAAACCTTGGGCCTAATTCAATACCTTTTTTGGCAGTAGGTGGGGAAATGGGGAAGCTCTGTCCCATATTCATTTCATTTTCAAGTTAGCACCCTTGGCAGCATGTCAGTATCTTCAGCTTTTAGTGATCATATATATTTTTTTGTGACTTTATATTTTGTTATTAAAAATAAACATTTACTATATTTGCAGCTAGATAACATAGTACTTGATGAAAAACAATAGCACTTCAGTTCATTTGGACTCACTTTCTATTTACCTTGCACTAATGTAAATGGCTTATTCCCTATCCTAATAACTTGTTCTAGGGATGCATATAGAATAGCATATTGACAAATTTTGCTATTTCACGATGCAATCATACAATATTTTTTGAGAAAATTTTTGTGTACTTATCCTACAATGGACCACACAGTTGAAGTATTTTTTTATATCTCCTGCTGCTTTGTCAATTGGAATAGTCAGCCAAAGGAAAAATGAAAAACAGTAGACTTGGAGTCTTAAGCAAATTTTTCATTCTCAGTTTTGTATTTGTGTTTGAAACAGATCTGCTAGAGACCACTTGCTTAACAAATGGACGGCACACACTCAGGGTCATCAGATATAAAATCAAATTCCAACATACTAAAAAAGTAAAGAATACATTTGACAGAAATTACCTTTGCTTACAAAATTTATTACGTACAATCTGCATATTTTTATTGGACCAGTAACTGTCCTCTCCATTTACAAAAACCAAAGAGAAACCTGACGGATAAGTAATATTCCCCCCAACCTCCTGTAAGTGCAACATGTGTAGTTCCAAGTTTTTAACGCTTATCTCAAGGTCCTGGGTCTCCACTTACATTACACTCTATTCACTGCTGTTATCAAGCTAAAGTAAAGAAAAGCAAATTAAGTCTGTAGTTTTCACCAAGAGGTTGAAGGAATCATCAATGCCAAAAGCAACGTTACTGATGACGAGGACGTGGAAAGAGTGTGGAGGGTTGACTGAGCACTAGTGATTTTCCCACCTGTGGAAAAGAGAAGCATTATATGGACAAAATTATTCTGGTTTTGCCTGAGCTAGAAAAGAGTTGTTTTATGTATGTTAAGATAAATGAATGCAACATCAATCCTCTTTCTGATGACAGCGTTCCTTGTGCTTATGAAACAAGATGTTGCCTGGGGTTCTCAAAAGGTATATGGAGGGCAGAAGTGTATATGGAATATTGTGTTAAAAAGGCTGTGTCGTGTCAAACAAATACACCTCATCAGGAGATTCAGTATAATTTTCAACATGATGCACTGATGGAAAATATCCCAAATTCCAGGTATGAAAATAAAATAATTTCTATAGTGCACAGTTCAGGAAATGGAGTAAAAATAATTAGCAAAATTTGTGGCAACAAGAATTCATAATTTATTTTTATTTTTTTAAGTATATTTTTAAATTTAATAATAAAATATTAATTTATTTAATTTACTTATGGGTCCTTGATTGATTTGACTGTTTCAATTGAGCAGGCTTAAATTATCGGTTCTCATGCCAAACTTGGTAAAGAAAAGGCATCTTTCATTAATCTTACCTCTACCCAGGAGAAGTTCTTCCTTCTTGAGACAAAAACATTGTATACAGTTAATGTATTAGGGTGGTTGCTTGATTAAACTCACTGATTTGAAAGTATTAGTCTGAAGAAGTTTTGATAGCTCCATACATTTACAAACTAAGTACGACCCTTAGACCTAACTTCAGGAATGGTTGTTCAAGCCAGAGGTCTTTGGAAGTATCATCATCATGATTGATATTTAATGAATGCTTATTATATGCCAACTACTGTACAAAGCCCTTCATACATGTTATTTAATTTGATCTTCACAACATTCCTATGTAGTAAGTGCTATTATTTATCCTGGTGTTGCAGATGGTACCAGGGCTTAAAAAGATTATAGAAACTTGTTTAAAGTCATTGAGCTAGGAATTAGTGGAAAGAGATGCTCTTATATGTTGTCTCTATTAAAACAATGATTGGCCTTGATTAAAACCATGATAGACTAATAATAAAATGTATGAATTGATTTTTGGAATTATTCTTCTGTCACGTTATCCTCTCTGACCAGACTGAGTGTAACAGGATTCTGGGTGTGATTTTTGTTACAGGATAGAGTCTAAATTTATTTTTCAGATGCTTCTTTAAGAGCTGAAGAAATTTTGTTTGATAAACTAAACATATACACACTCTAAAAGCAGCAAATCTTCTTTCCTTTGAAAACTGTTACAGCTAAGGCACTAATAAAAGCTATTATTCAACATATTGGGGAGTGTTACATATATTTCAACTTGTACAAAATGGGGTCATTGTGAAGTGCATGGCCACACATGAGCTATAAGAAAGGCATGATGACAAAGCCTCACTGGAGTGGTATGTGCATGCTTAATAAATGACTGTGAAAACATTCTTTCTGTTTATTTGAGAGTGGCTGCATCATTGTTAAGTCAACTTACATGACATTTTTACAAAAAAACCCTCACTTTCATAATGCTAAGTAGGATCTATATCTCAAATTCCACATAGAATCCACAAAGCAAAAATATGCTATTTCAGCATAGCATAACAAAACAAAACAAAAACAACAACAAACACTGGACTAAGTTCTAGTCCCAGATATAAAACTAACTAACTATTTCACTTGAGCAGGTCATTCAACTTCTTAGGCTTTTGGTTTTTGGAAAAAGATAAGAAGGAAATCAATCGTTGCTCATGTTTTATCGGTCTAAGAAAATACCATGAGATTTCACTTCATTAAAACTCAGGAAATGGGTTGTACTGGCCAAAGTGTTTTATTAACTAAAACATAAAAGTTGATAAATTTTTTTTTATGGAATAGAAGTTACAAGTTAATTAGAATGTAAATGGGAGAATCAAGGTGTTTGTAAGTACTTTCAATCTTGGGGGTGATATTATTTGGATGATACTTTAGAATCTGATTGTGTTACAGTTGAAAGGAACCTTGGAGAGCCAGAGAATAATAAAATACTTAACTCATAAGTTTGCTAGGAGAATAAAATAAAATGACATATAGAAAACAGCTAGCACAATGCAAAGAACATGACCAGAGTGCAGTAAATGCTCTTTGTATTGTTGTTATTAGAAACTTAAGACTTATCAAGCAGGCAGAGAGTTGTCATCTTTTTCACTTTTCAGAAATAATCTTTAGTTCTTCAATGTGCTCTTGAAAATCTGAACATTTCAATTGTGAATGAATCAGTGTAGAGACATTATTACCTTTCTTGCTCTTGAAACTATAATTTTATAAATAAATCATAAAGTGTATTAAATATTGTGTGACCACAATGTATTTAAGTTCTCAGGTCTTTTCACCTGAATTTCTGAAAAAGTCAGATTTTCTGTATCGTGTGATTTTTATTTTTAAATGTTCATTTTGAAATAATTTTAGATGATCAAAAAGTAGTGAGAATAAAATAAAGAATTCACCCAGATTCCTTAAATGTTTATGTTTTATCTTCTTGCTCTATTATTCTCTCTATAAATACATACGTTTATTTCCTGAACCATTTGAAAGTAAGTTGAAGACATGATGTACCTTTACCCCTAAATACTTTAATGTGCAGATCTTAAAAATAAGACATTTTCTTGTATACCACAGTACAATTTTTAAAAACAGGAAATTAATGTTGATATAATATTATCTAATTTACAGACATTATTCAAATTTATCAATTGTCCCAATAATGTCTTTTATCTCATCTTATATTTTTATGCAAGAATTTACTTACCAAGTATTATGGCAACAGCTTTTCCTCAAAGTTTCAGTCTATCATATTATTTTCTCCACTATGTTTTCCTTCTATCTCACTTTGTGGCATCAAAAAACAATCATAAGAAATATCTCTGGTCTTAACCTAAGTTGAGCAATACATTGAATATAATAAAGCCACATTCAGAATTCTACAGAATATCATTGGATACTTCCCTTTAGGTTGATGCTTCTGCTTGAGAATGACTGCTCAATAAATAATATTCATCATTACCTATAATTAAATGTACATTAAACATTTTTATACAAGGCCTTAATAAAAATTGCCCAATATTTTCTCAATGAGACATTTGTTTAATGAAATCGTTTCCTTTCTTTTTGACTATCTCAATGAAATGACTACTTTCTTCTGAATTTGCAAAAATCTCCCTTCCTTTAATCAGTTTTCTCCTGCTGGTGTAATAATGATGGCAGTGGGGTTGAATCCTGGTTCTTCTACTTAGTAATAGTGTGATCTTAGGCAAGTTACTTAAATTTTCTCTGTAAAACAAGAATAATGCAACCTATCTCATAGATTGTTAAGAGGATTAAATAAGATGATGAAAGTAAAGCACTTATGACCGTGCCTTATATATAGCAAGGGTTCAGTCAAAGCTAGAAATTATTAATATTGCTAATAATAACAATGATGCTCAAATAAGTTCTAGAGATCTAATATATAGCATAGTGATTATAATTAATAAAACTGTAATATATACTTGAAAGTTGTTAAGAATGTAGATTTTAAATGTTCTTACTACAAAAAAGAAATAGCAGTTATATGATGTGATGGAGGTATTAGCTATATTTTTGCAATAAATCTGTGTACATATTTGCAATATACAAGTGTATCAAATCAACTGTTGTACACCTTAAACTTATACAATGCTATATCTCAATTATATTTCAATAAAGCTGGAAAAATTAAAAAAAAACCCAAAGATATTCAATGAAATTTATAATTTATTTTGAAATCAATAAACATAATCAAATTTTAATTTAAAAAGCATTCCCTTTAAACTTTCCTGTCCCTCACTTTCCATTATCTAATAATAAAGGCAATCATGACAATAGAGAAATGGGTATAATATATTAAATTAGTGCAATACTGGTTAAAAGCAATATTGAAAAGCACAAATGACCAGCAAGACACTACTTGAGATCAGGATAGAAAGGGGAATTTCACAAATAAAAATATTTTAATGAAAATGTTAACTCTTTTCTAGATTTGTAGAAATTCCACAGTTGTGAGTGGGATGCCATGGTTTGTATTAATTGGAGGATCATATAGCAAATCAGAGTAAAATAAGAGAAAATTCAAAGTCTCTGAATCATGCAGTCCATCGTGTTAATTTTGATGAGTTTTACACCATCTTAATATTGTTAGTGGTTAACAAATTAAGCCTATTGTGTCAAAACTTACCTGAATATGATGAGACCCTGATTTGGGAGCTAGCGGTTCCATCCCCTCCTTCACTGCATGCTCGAACTTCAATAATATAGACTCCAGCATCAGGGAGTGGAACTACTGCTTGAGGTTTCTGCGTTTCAATAATTTGACTGTTGCTGTGACCCTCTTGCCTATAAAATACCTGGGAACAATATCAGATGTTTAAACGTTTGATATTCAATCAAGGATTTCAAATGTTTATTGACTGCCTTCTGTATGTCACGTTCTGAGCTAGATACAGGGAGCTTACAGCTTAGACAGATATGTAAGTAAATGCAATGTATGTGTTATATGCAGCTATGGAATATACATAAGGGACTATGGGAATACAAAAGAGAGAGTTTAATTCTGTCTGGTGGTTTAAGGAAGGTTTTTAGGAGAAGGTGATGCTGAGTTAAGTATTTAAAGATAAGTAGAGTTCACCAGTTGGAAAAGGCAGGAAAAAAAGTCTACAAAGAGATAAGAGAAGATTAAAAATACATCTAAGCAATAAGAAAGCAATAGCATTAGAAGACATTTGGAAATAGTGAGAAATTGAGGCTAGAGAAGTAGGTAGTGAGGGGGCAGATCATTGAAAGTCTGTTATTCCTGGTTCTTGAAATGAATAGCATTCTGAGGGAGTACTCAAATCCGTCATCTTCAAATCATTTGAAAGGAGTAATCAGAAAATTTGTTAAATACATCAATAATAAATCCTTAACAATGTAGAAGATAGCTGAAAGCTTAAAATTATATTGAGTATTTTTATTTTTACTTTTGTGTTTGCCTTTTGGTAAATTGGCATTTGGATATATTGGGTAGCCAAGTTGTTTTTTGACATCTGTCCATGGTACTAGAATTGAACATGTATTCATGGCAAACAGAGTTTTATAACTACAGATTAGGACACAGAATTGTCCTGTGTTTACAGGTCAGAAAACTAATGTCATAGAGATTATATGATTTATACAAGATCATATGGCTAGCTGTAGAAGGAATTGCATTGGAAGATTAGTATTCAGATGATCAGTTCAGAGGTGTTTCACTGTATTATACTGTTTCTACTCATTTGCCCCCAATAAACTTTGTGTGTGTTTGTGTGTGTGTGTGTGTGTGTGTGTGTGTGTGTGTGTGTGTATAATGGTCAAGTAGCAGCAGTTAAGATTTTAAATGCATTTGCATTGTTTCATTGTTTTAGTGCTTTTATCATAATTGTGAGTATTATGATTGCTTTGCATAATGGAGAGAACAGTGGCTTTGCAGTCTCACAGATCTGGATTCAAAACAATCTCCTACAGAACAAAACAAAAAACAATCTCCTACACATTCCTGTCGGAGCAAATTTGAGCAAGTTAATAACCTTTCTAAATCTGAAGTGCCTGTACAGTATAGTAGAGATAATAACACCTATTTCATGGTTTTGTTAGGAAAATGCATGTAAAATGCCTAGCACAGGACCTGGTAAGCTTAATAAGAGAAAGCGACTTTTTCTGTTGCTATTATTGTTCATTGTCAATGGTCAGTATTTCATTTGCATCATAAAAGATGAACTTCCTTGGGAGACTAGACAAAAATTTATAATACTTTTTGTTTATTAAAAATGTGTTTTGGGCTTCCCTGGTGGCGCAGTGGTTGAGAGTCTGCCTGCCCACGCAGGGGACACGGGTTCGTGCCCCGGTCTGGGAGGATCCCACGTGCAGCGGAGCGGCTGGGCCCGTGAGCCATGGCCGCTGGGCCTGCGCGTCCGGAGCCTGTGCTCCGCAATGGGAGAGGCTGCGGCGGTGAGAGGCCCGTACCGCAAAAAAAATTAAAAAAAAAGTGTTTTGAACTTGAACTAACCTACATACAAGAAAAAAATACTTTAGAAAAGTAATATTTTCATATATTGAAGTGTGCCTGTACTCGATCCTCCTTTCTGCATTCTGGTAAAGTATGCTGCCTCCATTTACTTTCTCTATCTTTCATGAATTCAAATTTACTTCGGAGTCTTGGGAGAGAAGTAAATTCTCTGTAAAAGTATAAAATATGTGCAATAATTCTATGTACTGAAATTCTTATAGGGAAGGATGCCATAGGTTTAACATAGTTGGGAAGTGGCAAGAGCAACATCAAATATTTTACTGGGTATCTCATGTGAGTTAGGCACAGTGCTATATACTGGAGATTCATCAGAGAATAAGACTATATGGTCCCCTCATGGCACTTACAGTCTAACAGTGGAGACAGATAAACAGTGCAATTGAGTGTGCCGTGTTCTGCAGTAGGAAACATATTTGATGCTATAGCCACGTACAGAGTGGTACAGATTTGGGAATCAGAAACATTTCTAGGAGGATGCCTATAGCACGTTCTTTTGGCTTTAAAAAATGAAAATTGTATCAGAATTTATGCCTCTCATTTTGACTGTAGCAGCATACTGAATTAGAATTCTGTTCATCCACATGAGGTAATTAGAAAGCAAATTTATGGCAACAAAAAAGTATGTAAATTGGTGAGGATTGGCAGGGGAGTGACTATTTTAGAGGACGTTGTTATTATGGTTCAATAAATTACAATTCTTATGACAAAGAAAAATGCAGGCAATAATGCATATCTAATGTGGCTGTAAAATCCAGAGTTGAAGAAAAATGTGTGGATCAGTTGAGATTTGGGAACAAAGGTAAAGGCAGGAAAATATCAGTTAATGGTAGCAAAAGAAGTTCGAGATTAAATGTGGCTTTAAACAATACATCCAGAGAGATGTAGTGCTATGAGTCAATAAGTAGGTATACTAAGTGAAAAGATACATTAAATTAATGGTTAGTCTTGCGTGATTTAGAGAATCTTTGCTCATTTTAAAGTACTGATTTAGAAGACATGACTCGAATGAGAAATATGAGAAGGTTAAGGAGTTATCAAGACATGTCAGAAATAGTTATTGACAGTAAGAAGACCAGGGAGTACTTTGAGAATTTGGACATTTATAGATTGGAAGTTGCAATGATGGCTATCTCTAGGCATAAAGGAAATTGTCTATTGTCAAGACTATTCTCAAATTCTACTTAAAAAACTTAGCCAAAGAGATGATCCTAAACAAAAATTTAGTGCAGTCCTGTTATTCTCAAAGGCATGATCTAGAAATGGCTAGTTTACATGTCTGATAGTAACAATAATGGTGTGAGTGTGCCTAAAAATATAGCAGAATAAATTTTTGCTAGTTTCACCCACAAGTGTCATTGGAAGGATGGATCCTATTAAATGGAAGGGCTATTCACTTGCTTAGAATCTTGGGTACAATTGTTCTTCACAAAAGTGGATGAGGGATCCAAAACCCCAGTGGCAATGGGTGGGTGAGGAGGAATCAGCAAGATAGTAGAATCTAGGTGAAAATAAGGTGGGAGGCTCAAGTACCAGTGAGAAGCCACAAGCTGTAGGGTGACTCCAAGGACTTTTAAGAACAGGAGTTCCTATGGCAATTTTCAGATGTTTGTTTGTATGCTGTGCCTTTCACTCTATCTCCCACTGACATTTCCATAAAGTCTTCCTTGTATATGTATATACTTGACATTATACAAGCCATTTCTGTTTTAATCTTTAAAAAATATTTTATGATGAAAACATATAAGCATAATCAAATATAGAAATTATGGTATAAACCATTATATATGAGTCTTTTTAACTTGTAGGGATCACAGGAAAGAGGCAGAGTCCCATATTTGGAGTAAATATAAGATAAAGTAACAGCTGTAAGATACAAGAAATCGAGGAGACCAGAATGGCCACAGACCTTAGGCTCCCTGAGAAGCTGAAGAAATATAGGGATGGACTTCAAAGTTCCACAGGCTGTGGAATACAATTTCAGTTCAAGTGTACCTATATCTCAGGAGTCTGGCAGGTCCTAATTGATATCTAAATGGAATAAACAAACAAAAATTTCTGTCTATATTGATGGATCATATAATAACTAGTAAGCTTTGAGCCTGATTTTCCCCATATTCTCCCTAGCTCTATAAATATCAGAAAGTAGAGGTGAGGGAGAAGATGTATGGTGAAGAGGTTGTGTATCCAGGAAAGGATATTTCTAGATATAGACAGAAAAAATGAGACCCTGTTTTCTTGATATGTAGCCTGAAGCCCTTATCCTGAATTCCCTCTGAGTGCTTTTGTCTTCTGAATGGACAGAAGTCTGTCTTGGTGGGGAAGGGGATATTTGCACAAGGGAAAGCATAGCCCCTGGATATTTAGCATTTATTTTCTCTTTCACTTAAGTTTAAGTCTGTATAAGGAGAATAAGGTGGGGATAAGATGGCTGTTTTACTTTATAATCTTGGTAAGTTTCTTTCACAGTACAAAGAAAAAAAATTCTCCATTCTCAAGATCATTAAGGAGAATTATGGCTAAATATACTTTAGTTTTGTTATTGGCATTTCTTTGGAAGTGGTAGTAACAGACATAACATGTGCCAAAATTAGTAAGGATTCTAGATTCAGATCCCAAGCTAGTGGAGTCATAAAAACAAAGTTTTCTTCATTTAAAAATACTTATTTGAGAAAAATAAGTTAAATTAGGAAATTTCTTTAAAGTTTTTGTTCCACTTTCCTGATTTTATATATATATATATATAAAATATGCAGCTAATCTGAATTGGGAAATGTAAAATAAAGTCAAATATTAAAATGACCTGAAGAAGTGATGAATATTCTAAATAAACTCCCAAATTTGACTCATATTTTTAGGTGGGAAGCTATTTGTTTGAGTGGAAATAATTTGTAGCCATATCTACAAATGACAATTATTTTCCAGCATTTTTCTTGTTCTTCATGCTTCTATTCCTCTTACTTGTTAATAGAAGCTGTGATATCTTAAAAGTATTACTTTTAAATCTGGACTTCTTAAACAAAATCCCAAGAAGTCCAAGTTCTCTTGGACAGTCTCAAAGAGCAGTGAGAAATTTCAGTACTAGCTAATTCTATTTATCTGAATAGATTCAATTTTAATGTGTTTCCTGTGACACTGTCATATATGGTTCAATTCCATTGTTCTTTCACTATAATCTTGGTCACTTTTGAAGTCCCTGATAAGATGTTGTGGTAGGGAGACCTTCTTTTTCTCTTAACACCTTTGAACCAAATTTCCTTTGTTATTGTATCTTTCTCTGGTAATATCTTGTCCTTATGTATGTTGCTGACACCTCAATCTGTGGAATCAAGTAAAGGAGTAAGATTCATGTTTCCTTAGAAAATGGGTTGGTATAATTCCAAGCTCTGCTGTTTTATCTTATTATCTTATGTTTTTTTTGTGGTTTATTTTTTTGAGAATAAATTGCATCCAGTATATAATATCTTAACTATAAAAAAGAATAGTTTAATGGATTATTTATGGATCAAGCCTATGGAACAAATCCATTTTTCTCCATATTTATCACATTTCAATCATTTTCACAATCTGGATAATTTCTAGATGAGGACTTTTTCTTAATTCATCCATCTTAAACTGGACTTGATATAAAACATGGAATATACAATCCCTGCACTTTAAACCTCAGGCATTAACTCCTAGTTTCCAGCTTCAAATTTACATACCATGTATATTTCTAGTGATCTCTTTTGATTTTACAAGCAAAGCAACTTGGCCAGGACAAAAAGTAAAAATAAATTTACTTTCCTTTTGATATTGCAATTAATTGTGGAAGTTCTCTCTTGCTCTGATTAGCAGGAAATCCTCTACTGCAAATTTTCCAAGAATCTCAAGAGGCAAACTTAGTCTTAATACAGCAAGCTTACCTCAAATTACCTCATGGAAAGAGAAAAGATTAGTGTGTTGACATGTCCCTAATTTTGTTAATTTTTTTGTGACAGCCACACACAATTATGTTTAAGAAGATGGGGCTCTTAAGAGTGGTGCCACTCTTGGTCTGGCAGTAGTTTTTTGGGGATGTAGTAGGAATCAAAGTCTTCTCCCTCTGAGTACCATACTAGCCACTCCATATTTGTGTGAACCTCCCTCCAGATGGTACAGCTCTTTCACTGCATGCAGATCCTTGCCTAAGGCTGTAGTAGTTCTCCTCCAACTCATGCTCAGAAAAGGGGGCTCCAAGCTTGTGTCCTCTGGGTTCCATCTCTTTAGTAAATATTCACAGCTACTGTTCCTAATCATATTCCTGTTCCATTATGCCTGTGTCAATAGGAGCTTTCATGCTTAGTCACCTGCCCTGTGAAAACCAGACCTTCCCAGGAGAATCCAGGCTCTATGTTAAGCCTCAATCATCAATCTGAAGTCCCCTTTCCCTCACAGGGCACTTTGTGTCATTCCTGCCAGTAGGTCTCTAACTGGGGATTAGCCCATACATCAGAAGTTCTAATAAGGTTTAGTTACAAAAGAACAGGCTTTGAGGTCTCACTCCATTTGTTATCAGCATAGTCCTTTCTTAGGAACTAGATTTTCCTTCTCAGGGACATAAGGAGGTGAGACCATTTCAAGGAAATAAAAGAAAAAAATCCTCTGTCAACATGTACCTACTTGTCATTATTTATACAACTAAGATGGACCATGTTAGTGATTACCTCCTCCACAACAATGTATTCCAGGTGACTTGCGCTGTCTTCATTGAGACAGAACTGGCAGGCAACTTTTAAAGATCAGTTTCTTCTGTTAAAATATTTGAAAATTCCACCTTACTAGGTGGAATTCTTCCAATAACAATAAGAAAGACAGTAGCTATTTTTCAATGAGCACTTCTTATATGCTAAGCATTTTACACAAATTATCTTACTTAATCCTTAAAATAATCTGTATAATATGTTATCATTATTTTTGCATTTTTTTGAAGTTAAAATGAAACTCAAGTTAAGCAACTAGCTCAAAGTTACAAAACTGGGATTTGAACTCAAGTCTGTCTGACTCAGAAGCCAGTTCTCTTTTCCCATTCCACCACAACACATGGGAAGGCCATGATAGGAAAAACACACAGCTGATAATACACACTTGTGAGTAATTGCATAAAATACCTCAAGTTGGGTCAAAAATTAATTTATTCATCCACTCTAGAAATGTTAGGGATAAAGAGATGAGTAAGACAGAGGCCTTGCTTTCAATCATATATAAACAGCGTGGGGAGACAGTCACATGTAAAGAGGTGAGCAATGACAGAAGTAGAAGTGGCAAATGCGAGCAACAAGGAGGGTCATCCCACCTGGGAGCCCTATGCCGAGGCTCATGTATTTTCCATGTGGTATGGTATTTCTTTTCTCACCTGAAAGGTGCCTGAAGCCAAATGGCTCTTCTAGGAAGTCATATGCTTTTATCTAGCTCTTTCTTGCGTCTATTTGCCTCTCCAGTTTGGGAGATTGCTTGCTAGAGTTCTAATGATATTAGATTGGTTCTCGGGTGGTCCATCACCATTTCTGGCCAGACTGCTACCCTTAATCATTGAAGGGTATCTTTGCCTTAGAATACAAGTTGTGAGGATGAGAGGAAGGATGTGGAAAGAAGAGGACTAAGAGAAGGATACAGAAGATGGCACATCTGCCCTCCCCCCAAAGATCAAATTCAATACCCATGCGGATTAGGACAGATTTGAGTGTGAGTGTTTAATTGTGAGGATGTCTATGATCCATACCAATCATAGTCTGTAAGAATTGCTACAGTTTGTGCCTTAAGATATTCTTAATGGGAATTAGCTAACTTAAAAATATATTCCATTTATAACTTTTTCAGTTTTTAGCTTCAGAATTTTAGCACTTTATATACAAAGTGCTGTGTTACCATCTCTGATAGTTGAACAGCCACCTAAATGATGCTTTTCAGTCAAATATGATCATTGAAATTTTTTTAAAAATCTGCTATAAATAATATTCCACTAATGAATCAGTATGAGTTTAAGACAATAAATAGAATCTGATGTTATGGAAAAAAGAATTTGAAATTCAGCCAATTCAATATATTGACCACATATTTTAAAATCAGAGACAAAGCTGTTTTTCAAAAACAAACTGCCTAAACATTTTTATATTTGCAGATCTCTTGCTGGCACATAGCAGGATGACCATATGTGAAATGTTGTATCTCTTTTGGAGCTTGCTGTCTCTCTCCATGGTCTCCTTCCTATCCCCTGTGCTGACGCTAGCATTTTTTCTTCTTGTGTTTCTTTGCTAATGGAAAGTCTTTATACTCAAACTATGTGGTCCAGTTTTTTCCATCTGCCAGGACAGTTTGTCTTTGGGAAGAGAATGCCAAGACTCTCTAAGTTCTGCTTGTCCTGACACTGTTTCATGAGTCATTTTTACCCTGTATTCAAATTGTTGTTGTCTTTCCTACCTATTCCCTTCTTGTGCCTTGTGTAGCTGAAACTGATTTTGATTGCCTTGGATTCCCCACTGCAGGAAGGCTCTTTCTAAGATACAGGTAGAAAAATGATTGAGAAAAAAATAGGTATGTCAATAGGTCTTTATACACCTTTTAAATTACACATCCTCACATTAGCAATTTTTTAGATGAGAGTCTATCCAAAGAGTGAAAAAACACTGACCTTGTAGCCCATGACTTCAGACTCGTTGGCTAATGGTCTGACAGGTTCCCAGTCCAGAGAAAGCTGAGAGCCTTGCTGCTCCCACCTGAGGTTGTTAGGTGCTTGACTGGGAGCTACAAAATAAAAAGCAAAAGTGAGTGGACGAAGAGTCTTAAATACATTTATTCACTTAAATCCTTGTATTTCAGTCTTTTCTTGTATTCAGTCTTTTCTTGTGAGTACATCAGTCTTTTCTAGTTGACTGGCACCATAGGCTTCTTTCCAGCTAGAGTCAGATAAGGAAGGTTTTGCTCCAGGAGTGTCATTTTAATAGCTACTCTGCTGAGTTTTTGAACCTGAATCCTTTTATCTCCCTTCTGTGTCAAAATCGCTTAGCCTTGTTTCACAGGAAGATAACCCTTATCTACTATGAATACAAAATTTTCTGAGCTAGTTTTGGAATTCAGATCTAAGCATGAAGCAAGACTATAAATCAAAACTCCTCTTCAACTCTGCTTTTTATGTACCTCACATGGCTTTCAGAAATGTTAAAAGATGTTTCCCTTTTGTCTGAAACAAACAAAAAGCCCAGGTCACTTACGGGATTTCTTTGTGGTTGCACTCACTTCACTGCTAGGTGGCCCATATCCAGCTCCATTATAAGCTCTCACTGTGAAGTGATATAATGTATTTCCTTCTAATCCTGTCAGGATGACAGATGACTCATTCCCCCTAGTTTTGATGGTTTCTGCTGCATCTTCTTGTTCCATGTCTTTCCTATAGCCAATCTGTCAACATGAAAGATTAATTTTAAAGTTTCTCCTGTGCTTATGATTGTTGATTTTTTTTTTCCCTTTGGATGTTTCTAAAACCCATCCCTGGGAAATCACTCCTGTATCATCCAATTAACAGGTTCTACTAATGAGGCTAAAATCACTATCTTGGCCACTGCATGATTTGTAGCTGTGTAAACTGCAGCAACTTAGCAAAGCAATGAAAGGTGCTACCTTGTAACCTGGTAGTATGAAGAATCATTCAAAGAAATTGAAGAAGTTCTTTTCTCATAGGTCATCAGAACCAGTTCCCATTCAAAGCCATGGGGCTTTTAATGAATTATTTGAGAAAGAGGCATGAGAAATATTTCCTCTTGGGCCCCACACAAAGGTGAATCACACAGCTGGATGGATTTAACAGAGGAGAGGCGACAGAACACTCATGATAATTTGGAATGGTTTAAATGCAGAGAAATGGCTTTGCTAGGATATGGGAGGGCGGCAGAAGGGAACAGCTCTTTGTCAAAGCACAATTTGTACATTGAGGTGATCTTCCCTGGTTATGAGCTCTTGGTGACTGGTCTCATACAGATCTTGATCCCTTTATGAGATTCAATAATTATCTCTGTGTACCTAAAGCTTAACCTTATTCGGACCCTGGAATTTAACCATGCATAAAGGCACAAGAGAGTAGTTTTTTTTCCCCCTACCTATTTACTGCGGTAAAAATAATGGAAGAGTGATTCTTCTTTCTCCAATTAATTACTGTGGTGAAAGAAGTGGACTGCTGCAAACATTTCATCATCCTTCAAGGACTTTTTCTACTCTGCAGGCTAGAAAACCAAACATCACATTTTCCAGATTCTGGCTTACCTAAGGTTGATGCTACAAAATTTGGGCAGTGAGGAGTTTGTTTGGAACTTGAGATATTCTGGAGCATGCCTAGTACCAGTACTTGCATGGTACTAGCATACTAGTACCAGTACCTTGGGGCCGTAGGAAGTCACTGTAGGCTCCTACCTCTCAAGAAAAAAACATTTGAGTCACTGTACCATATTAAAATGCAACTACCAGCCTAGATGATGGCTAAAGACAAAGGGTGTAAGAAATGGGTAGAGGGGGAAGAAAGTTACAAATTATAACTGCAGCCTTATGAAATGAAGACTGTAAGAGCCATATTTTCTTCCTTATACTGTTTTATATCTAAATATTAAATAACCTGGGTCCCTTCCTTTCTTGTGATAGAGTGTTGTGGGTAGATAAATTTCTAATGTAGTTCATTACAGGAGATGGACAGACTGACTAATGGAAATTTCCTTGGCTTTCCCTTTTAGGGAGATTGTGGGTACATTTTCATTTGTTTAAGAGATATTTGCACAATGGCGCATTGTCATTGCCAGTTGTTGCTTTTGGGGAGTTGTTGAATGGGGAGAAGGATGTGTATGGATGTTGAGTAACCAAAGGGATATGGTACTTTAGCTTTCAGCATCCATTTCACCCTCATTCTAGTGTCTTCCTGGACTTAAGAGATGCAAAGATAAAAATCATACTTTCAAGACTCCTTTGCAATTAGGGCTCTGAACATGTTTTAGGCTTAACCAGTCAGATGCCATGCCTGGTATTTGAAAGTAAAAATGAGATGGAGAGTGAATTTCTACAAATTCTGTTTCTTTTGCCTATGAGTTTAGAAATGGAGACATTATTTTTCCTTTCCCCTCCACCCCCTGACTGTGGCAGCAAAAATGAATGGCTTATTGTCTAACCATTAGCTTTATGGGAGTCAAAGAGCCAGGCACAAGACATCCATCTTATTGGTGCAAATTATAGCAAACATGGCAGGATTCTGGAACAGGCAGTAATAGCAGAGGCTTTCAGATCACAGAGGCTTCCTGAATGTGGTGCCATTTTGTTCATGGTGGCTTCCAAACCATGGCAGTGGAGTGTGGCTCTAGGGCTGGAGACTTCCTGCTTTTAGAAGACATCAGTGTCTTCCTGGTGTCTTAGTCTTATTGACTAGCTTTAACAGTTACTTTTGAAAGATCACCCTGGAGTGTGGTAATTTAACTCAATAATTCTGTAAACCATTTAATACTTATAATAAAACACTTCTTACTTAAACTAGTTAGAGTAATTTAGTTCTTTGCAATTAAACACTGCCTGACACACCTACACAGATCTTGAATATGAATATATATATATATATATATATATATATATGGTTAATAAGATAATCATAATCAAATTTCTATTTCTCATCCCTGTCTCTTCATAGATTTGACCTGGCATACAGCTGAGTGACTGAACTTCAGAAATTTGTTTGATTAAGCTGAAATGCTCTAACACTACCTTCTGTACTATGTTTGCCCCATTAGTCCCAATTCCAAGAACTAACTTATCTTGCTTGGTCTTGAGCATACTTTTAACTGAAGAAATCTAAGTTATTTTCAAACTACAAAATTTGATGAGATGTTGTTGGATGAACAAATGTGTATCTTTCTCCTTCCCAGTGATATATCTGATTTCTAGGTCTCTGCTTCAATTTAGGCAATAATCTAGCCAATTTTCTTTAATTGGCTAGATTATTTTAAGTTAGTTAAATATATATATTTGAGGGAGTTGAGTGTGATTAAATTCAGCAAATTACAGATTTTGATACAAACACAGATTTCAATACAAATTCTGGACTTCTAAATATTGAATTTTTTTTTAACATCTTTATTGGAGAATAATTGCTTTACAATGGTGTGTTAGTTTCTGCTGTATAACAAAATGATCAGCTATATGTATACATATATCCCCATATCCTCTCCCTTTTGTATCTCCCTCCCACCCTCCCTATCCCACTCCTCTAGGTGGTCACAAAGCACCAAGCTGATCTCCCTGTGCTATGCAGCTGCTTCCCACTAGCTATCTATTTTACATTTGGTACTGTATATATGTCCATGCTACTCTCTCACTTCGTCCCCACTTACCCTTCCCCCTCCCCGTGTCCTCAAATCCAGTCTCTATGTCTACGTCTTTATTCCTGTCCTGCCCCTAGGTTCTTCAGAACCATTTTTTTTTTTTTAGATTCCATATACATGTGTTAGTATACGGGTTGTGTTTTTCTCTTTCTGACTTACTTCACTCTGTATGACAGTCTCTATGTCCATCCACCTCACTACAAATAACTCATTTTTGTTTCTTTTTATGGCTAATATTCCATTGTATATATGTGCCACATCTTCTTTATCCATTCATCTGTCGATGGACAATTAGGTTAAATATTGAATGTTTAATTTTCTGATGAATCACCACAAAATTAAACATCCCAAGTAAAAGATAAAATGTTTGGAAGTCACTGATTGTGAGAAAACACAAATACTAGCTGCATCAGGTAAAACCTGTGATAAATCTAAAAAATCCACACATTATTTCTCTTTCTGGCATATTGAAAAAAAGAGCTGGAGAAGTTATGACCTTCACAGTGAAATAATAATTTTATTTACTACATTTTTTTTTGATGGAGGATAGGGTAAATCAGAAAAACAGAAAAATATTTGGAGTTTAACATCGTGCTTATTTAGTGATTCTTAACTTGGAATTGAGATAATATAGTATTCATAAGTCACACTGCACCTCTGAAAGTTGAAAGTTCCTCTTCATTCAATTTATTTCTTCATGATTCAATTCTATCCTGATGATAGATTTTATCAACCTATAAACTTTGAACTCTGTATGAGATCACTTGAAATGAGGTTAAAAACATTTAAACAGATATAAATATCTGAAACTGGAAGAATAGATAACCTGCTATTTTATCACCCTCACACAATTGGGGATTTTTTTGTGTTTATCCCTTCCTGTATTTTTATTACATATAGTTAATATAATTATGTAACTACTTTTCTTCTCTAACATTATAGTCACATATAAATATTTTCCCATTTTTTATATCAATACTAAAAGTCTATCATATGCCTTGTGTACCAAATATCATTTAACCACTTTTCTATTGTGGAACATTTGGGTAGCTTCCAACTTTTGCTCCCTTAATTAAAATGTTGCCATGAATATGTTCATGTACATTTTTTTCCACATATTGGAATAATTCCCCAGAATAGAATTCCAGACAGGTGATTATGGGGTCTAAGATTATTGAAATTTTTATGATTTTGACACAAAAATGCCACACTGGTTTTCAAATAATTTGCACTAATTTTCACTTCCAACAAAAGTGTATGAATCTGAAAGATACGCCAAAATGTTGCAAGCTCTAGGCACATCATGGTTTTGGAGTCAGAAGGCCTAAATTTTAATCTTATTTTTGATATCTATAAGCTTCATATAATGGGACAAGTTACTTAACCACTGAATCTCTATAACCTTGTTTATAAAAACCTCAGTTTTATGAATAGTTCTAGACAGCTCCCTTATTGTCACCCAACTACTTGAACTATTTTGTTTCTTGATGGCTTAACATTTCTGATTTTTGTAATTTGTGTTTACTTTTTTGCTATCCTTCATATTGTTTTGTTTTTTGACTTTGTTCCTCCAAATTATGTAATATTAATAGTGGCAGGCAGGAAGCATGCATTCTGAGTCAGCTGATAACTTTAAGTTTGTAGATTTGAACCTAAATCTAGATGGTTTTTCTTAGTAGATAACCTATTTTTTTCCAAAGTTGATTCTCCATAATGATGATTTTAAATAAGCAGATAACATATTCAATTATCTGATGTGATGATTCTAAGATATCCATGTCATACACAGTCTGGTTCCCTTACATGAAATTACAAGATCTAAAATCCATGAATGCTGCTATATGGAGTCAGTATTTGCTGGATGAGCTATGAACTTTCCCCTACTTCCCAGTCTTCATTCAGTCATATATATAATCACTGAAGAATTCTTACTAGTATTTTATATTCTCCTGTCTGATTTTTGTTACCTGTTAGATTTTAAAAACACAATTCTTAGCTCCTGTATTCACTTGTTTTTATAATTTAAATTGCACTCAATGATCACTGCTCATTCAATAGTGTACTCCCTGAATTTAATAAAGACAGCTCTACTTTCTGCTGTTATTTAATGTTGCAAAACAAAAATGTGATTTTTGCACCATTGAAAGTAATTTATTCTCTAGACTAGTAAGGCTAGAGTTTTTATTTTTTTAAGTTTTTCTTTTTTAAATTTATTTATTTTGGCTGTGTTGGGTATTTGTTGCTATGTGTGGGCTTTCTCTAGTTGTGGTGAACAGGGACTATTCTTCGTTGCGATGCATGGGTTTCTCATTGTGGTGGCTTCTCTTTGTTGTAGAGCACGGGGTCTAGGTGTGTGGGCTTCAGTAGTGTGGTGTGCAGGCTCAGTGGTTGTGGCTCTTGGGCTCTAGAGTGCAGGCTCTGTAGTTGTGGTGTACAGGCTTAGTTGCTCTGTGGCATGTGGGATCTCTCCGGACCAGGGCTCGAGCCTATATCCCTTGCATTGGCAGGTGGATTCCTAACCACTATGCAACCAGGGAAGCCAAAGGTTAGAGTTTTAAAAAATAATCAAAATGCATATTGAAATGTAAGTATTTTACCATACTTTGAGAACTTCAAAACTATTAATTTAATTACTTTTTCAAAAAATTGTTTTGAATATATATTATTTACCATGCATTGTGCCTGTAGGCAACTGGGGTAATGGTGAGCCCAAAAAGACACTGCATAAGACTCATCAGGAAAAAAAGGGAGAAGACTCAAATCAATAGAATTAGAAATGAAAAAGGAGAAGTAACAACTGTCACTGCAGAAATACAAAGGATCATGAGAGACTACTACAAGCAACTATATGCCAATAAAATGGACAACCTGGAAGAAATGGACAAATTCTTAGAAAAGTACAAACTTCCAAGACTGAAGCAGGAAGAAGTAGAAAATATGAACAGGACAATCACAAGCACTGAAATTGAAACTGTGATTAAAAACCTTCCAACAAACAAAAGTGTAGGGGCAGATGGCTTCACGGGTGAATTCTAAAAATCATTTAGAGAAGAGCTAACACCTTTCGTTCTCAAACTCTTCCAAAATATAGCAGAGGGAGGAACACTCCCAAATTCATTCTACAAGGCCACAATCAGCCTGATACCAAAACCAGACAAAGATGTAACAAAAAAAGAAAATTACAGGACAATGTCACTGATGAACATAGATGCAAAAATCCTCAACAAAATACTAGCAAACAGAATCCAACAACACATTCAAAAGATCATACACCATGATCAAGTGAGGTTTATCCCAGAAATGCAAGGATTCTTCAATATAAGCAAATCAATCAATGTGATGCACCATATTAACAAATTGAAGGATAAAAACCACATGATAATCTCAATAGAAGCAGAGAAAGCTTTTGACAAAATTCAAGACCCACTTATGATAAAAACTCTCCAGAAAGTGGGTATAGAAGGAACACACCTCAACATAATAAAAGCCATATATGACAAACACACAGCTAATATCATTCTCAATCAGTCATCTCAAAAGATGAAAGCATTTCCTCTAAGATCAGGAACAAGACAAGGGTGCCCACTCTCATCACTATTATTCAACCTAGTTTTGGAAGTTTTAGCCATGGCAATCAGAGAAAAGAAAGAAAAAAAAAAGAATACAAATTGGAAAAGAAGAAGTAAAACTGTCACTCTTTGCAGATGACATGATACTCTACATAGAAAATCCTAAAGATGCCACCAGAAAACTACTAAAGCTAATCAATGAATTTGGTAAAGTAGCAGGATACAAAATTAATGCACAGAAAACTCTTGCATTCCTATACATCAATAATGAAAAATCAGAAAGAGAAATTAAAGAAACACTCCCATTTTCCTTTACAACAAAAAGAGTAAAATACCTAGGAATAAACCTACCTAAGGAAGCAAAAGATCTGTATGCAGAAAACTATAAGACACTGATGAAAGAAATTAAAGATGATACAAACAGATGGAGAGATATACCATGTTCTTGGATTGGAAGAATCAACATTGTGAAAATGACTATACTACCCAAAGCAATCTGCGGATTCAGTGCAATCCCTATCAAACTACCAATGACATTTTTCACAGAACTAGAAAAAGAAATTGTAAAATTTGTGTGGAATCAAAAAAAACCCTGAATAGCCAGAGCAATCTTGAGAAAGAGAAATGGAGCTTGAGGAATCAGGCTCCTTGACTTCAGAATATACTACAAAGCTACAGTAATCAAGCGAGTATGGTACTGGCACAAAAACAGAAATATTTATCAATGGAACAAGATAGAAAGTCCAGAGATAAACTCAAACACATATGGTCACCTTATCTTTGATAAAGGAGGCAAGAATATATAATGGAGAAAAGACAGCCTCTTCATTAAGTGGTGCTGGGAAAATTGGATAGCTACATGTAAAAGAAAGAAATTAAACATTTCCTGACACCATACACAAAAATAAACTCAAAATGGATTAAAAACCTAAATGTAAGGCTAGACACTATAAAACTCTTAGTGGGAAACATAGGTAGAACATTCTATGATATAAATCACAGCAAGATCATTTTTGACCCACCTCCTAGAATAATGGAAATAAAAACAAAACTAAACAAATGGGACCTAATGAAACTTAAAAGCTTTTGCACAGTAAAGGAAACCATAAACAAGACAAAAAGACAACCTTCAGAGTGTGAGAAAATATTTGAAAATGAAGCAACTGACAGAAGATTAATCTTCAAAATATACAAGCACTCATGCAGCTCAATATAAAAATAACAAAATACCCAATCTATAAATGGGTGGAAGACCTAAACAGACATTTCTCCAAAGAAGATATACAGATCGTCAACAAACACATGAAAAGTTGCTGAACATCACTAATTATTAGAGAAATGCAAATCAAAACCACAATAAGGCATCACCTCACACCAGTCAGAATGACCATCATCAAAAAATATAGAAACAATAAATGCTGGAGAGGGTGTGGAGAAAAGGGAACCCTCCTGTACTGTTAGTGGGAATGTAAATTGATACAGCCACTATGGTGAGCAGTATGGAGGTTCCTTAAAAAACTAAAAATAGAACTACCATATGACCCAACAATCCCACTACTGGGCATATACCCTGCAGAAACCATAATTCAAAAAGAGATATGTACCCCAATATTCACTGAAGCACTATTTACAATAGCCAGGACATGGAAGTAACCTAAGTGTCTATTGCCAGATGAATGGATAAAGAAGATGTGGCACATATATACAATGGAATATTACTCGGCCATAAAAAAAATGAAATTGAGTTATTTGTAGTGAGGTTGATGAACATAGAGCCTGTCATACAGGGTGAAGTAAGTCAGAAAGAGAAAAACAAATACCATATGCTAAAACATATATATGGAATCTAAAAAAAAAAAAATCGTTCTGATGAACCTAGGGGCAGGACAGGAATAAAGATGCAGACATAGAGAATGGACTTGAGGACACAAGAGGGCAAGGGGAAGCTGGGACGAAGTGAGAGAGTAGCATTGACATATATACATTACCAAATGTAAAATGGATGGCTAGTGGGAAGCTGCTGCATAGCACAGGGAGATCAGCTTGATGCTTTTTGACAACCTAGAGGGGTGGGAGGAAGGCTCCAGAGGGAGGGGATATGGGTATATAAATATACATATAGCTGATTCAGTTTGTTGTACAACAGAAACTAACAACATTGTAAAGCAATTGTACTCCAATAAAGATTTTAAAAAAATTTAAATAAAAACAATTTTAAAAAAATGTAAAAAACCCCACAAAGGTTACAGTTACATTAGAATAAAAATATTAAATAGGGATAAATCTAAGGAAAGATTTGCAAGGTCAGTATAGACAAAGATCAAAGAAGGCTTAAAAAAAAGAGGGATATAATAATCATGGATTAGATTTAATATTGCAAGTGGATAATTCTACCAAAATTTTCCTCTGTACTCAGCTCTATTCAAAACAGACCCAAACTGCAAACAGGCCTAATGTCCATCAATGGAAGAATGATAAATAAATTGTGGGATACTCACAAATGAAATTTAGGAGAAAACACATAAAAATATGGATGAATATTACCGATATAATGTTGAGTGAAAAATACAAGACATAAAAAGCGCCATATGATTCCCAAAACTAGTAAAACCAATCAGAAGTCAGGATACTTGGTTTTCGTTTTTGTTTTTGGTGGGGGTGTGGGGTTCAGAATAAGGATAATGACTATAAGAGACACAAGGTGATTCTCTAGTTCTTAGAAATGTTTTGTTTCCTGACCTGGATTGTGGTTACTCAGGTATGTTCACTTCGTGATAATTCACTGAGCTGTACATTTATGATTTGTGCACTTTTCTATATGTAGATTAAAAAAAGTCTTGCCTTTTGAAAATAAAGTCTCAGTCGTTTTGTAATTAGCAAATAGTCAATTAGTAATTGGCATTTTTATAATGCTAAGCATGTCTTTTGCAAAACTTCCTTTTTGTGCGTGTTCAAACACCTTATAATATTTCTATATTTCTTAGTATAGTAAGCAAGACCATGTCTGTATCTAACTCTTCAACACTCATTGAATTAGGACCTCTATGCCACAAGTATGTTGTCAGGTACTTAAGATAAAAACCCAACCCTCAAAAGGAAGATTTTGTTGCAATTTGGTATTTCTCATATGGATCATTCTAAGAGAATGTCAACAAAAATATTCCAGGTATTTGTAAAATTAAATGGGTTGGTGTCTACATTTGTTATTTTATTTTTTGCGTGGATGCTTTCTGTGTACAAATGTGTATTATGTAACAGAGAGTGAGATTGTGGATGGACATGATGAGCTCAGGATGGCTGCGTTTAGGAGTAAAGAAAAAAACCCTGTTTAGAGGTCACACAGTAAATTACCATTTGTGTCAAAGAGTGAAAAAAATAGGAAGTACTTCTGAATATGATAAAAGATATCATCCATACATACCCTTTTGGTTCTTCATGTGGGTAAAACAATATATTCAGGCAAATATTTTAATATTCTTGAAAATAAAATGGTTTATAAAAGTTTTAGTAGAAGAAAATATGAAATGTGGTTTGGGTTAGGGAATTTTCTCCATGAAGCAATGTATTTAGAAGTAAATGAAACAGAAACACAGTATACACTGAGTTATTCATTACCTTCTAAAAGAATTCTACAGGTTGCCTTTCAATAGGACAGGGGAAGGAACAAGTTAAACAACTGTTACATCTTCAAGTTACTTCTATAATTTCCTTTTGATCTGCTGATTTTTTAAAATCATAAATAGTTTTAGTTAGCCTCCCAGTCTCTGAAAATAACCTAAGAAGGAAATCTAATGATAGAGACATGAAAGCTATTTGATTTTTCCAGAGTCCGCAGAATTTCAGAAAAGGGGGTATAGAAGTATTTTCTTCTCACTGTTTAGTTTTTTATATTCTTAGTTTTATATAGTCATAACAAAAAGCCAAAGGAGAATCCGTACAACGGCGGCTGCCCACCATATGGAAAATAAAACAGCCTTTGTTTTAGCCTTTTGGTAACTGGTTTCATTTCAGCTTCTTTTCCCCCTTTAATTTATGTCTGAAATTCCATTTTACACACACACACACACACACACACACACACACACATACACACACTCACCCTTGCACCCTCTGCTATACCAATTAAATGCAATCTGCCTAGTATGAGTTATTGTCAAACAGCAGTGAGGACCATTTTTTTTTTTTTGTCTCCTGCTTTGACGATTAGAGTCAGCTCATAAAATAAAAACAACAATCTCATCCCTTTTCCCCTTAAGAAATCCCCACTACAACTTACTTTATAGAGCAAAACACAATTAGTGTCTTTTCAGTGCAATCAATAAGTGGAAATGGCTTTAGTGACATGTCTAAAATGAACTTCTGAGTTACATACCCTCTGGAAGTTCTAAAATAAATACATGCAAGTCTTGAATATAGCCTGGGAAAAGGAGTCTCTAGGGGTGTGTGTGTCTTTTAGTGAGAATTGTAAAATGGAACAAGTTGTTTTGCCTTTTGTTCTTCTTCATAATAAGCATGAAAAAGTTAAGAATTAGGACTCGGACACTGTGCACTTTTCACTCTGCTATAAAAATACATTGTCGCTTATTATTGAAATGAACCCAGCCATTAAAAAATATACTTAATAATACTCTTCCAAAAAGGTCACAATGAATACAAGCACCATTAACTTGATAATCATGAGGAATTTTGTTTCACAGGCAGAATAAACAATATAATATTTAAAAATATGTCTAAAAATTTCCTTTTTATTTTATTCAATAAAATTTCTATCGATTGATTTATTGTTTTATTTAGGAAAATTGAGGACATTTAGGGACAGAAGCATATGCTCAAGCAAACAGAAACCTATGCCCATGGAGGGCATTGGCATGGGTTTATGCTACTAGTGTTTCTTCAGAGGATCAGGATGCTAAGGAATCCTAGGGTAATTATGGACATAAGAATTGTATTGTTCCAATGTCTTCCTCTCTGCTTTTTGCTTATTTAAATTTCCCACAAACATCTCTCAGTATTAAACTGTGATTTCTTTTAAGAGCAGGGACTAGATCTTAATAGTTTTGCATTTCCACTGACTAGAACAGTGCCTGATAATAAATGCTTGATAAGTGAAGGAATAACAAATATTAATCATCCAACATTGCATTATAACCCAATTTCCTTTGTCATTCCTCCCAATTTGGGAAAATCAGAGAAAAGATGATGAAATTTGGCCCTATTTTTCTTTAGTCTTTTTTCTTGTTAGACTGGCATCTGCTCTGATTTTGTATGCACATAAAAATCCCGGTGTTCTAGGAAAAGCTTTAGAGGCTCTGCTCGAAGATTCAGGAATTACCATTCACAGGACACTTAATGCTGGTGGGTTCATAAATTCAAAACTGAAACTAATAATTTATTTGCATGGGCCAATGACAGGGATGGCAATCGAGATGGGGCAGTCATGATAATTCAAAAATCAGTCATTCAATGCATATAGCTCACTTCTGATTTTCAATCATGCTGCATGTCATAAGCTAGAAATTTCACATATCTCAATGTCAACGCTTTCTACATTTAGTCTCTGTAGCCATGAAATCTCAAGCTACTTCCATGTGAGTAAACAAAATTCTCAAATGGGTTGTTTTAAGAGAATGTCAACAAAATTGTTCAATTGTGTTTGTAAAATACAATTAGATGGAGTGGTGTCTATATTTGTGATTTCATATTCTTTCTTATTTCCTCAGATGGTCATTTTTGTGAGGTAGTATAAGACTTGTATAATAAAAGGCAGCCTTGCAAACTTGTTGAAAAGACCACTCTTTTTCTTTTCATAGCAGAATTTGAATCTAGCCTAATTGTGACATTTAGAAATGTCCATGGGTGGACCCACTTTGAAATTAAAGGGGATAATATTACTAAAATTTCCTGAAGCCTCTTACCATAAAGTCATTTTATTTTCTGGTAGGCTAGGGGCTGTCATCATTCTGACGCTATCTTTATGCATAGCTATTTCTACCATATCAATTGCTTTGACCATTCTATTAGATAGAGCAATTAGTCATTTTAATAACAAAAACAGTTTGATTTGAATTAATTGGTTAATGTATTTGAAAGTGTAAGTTAGTTGCAGATGAACATAGTTTAAGTCAAAATGCTTGATTCATTATTTGGTAAACAAATGAGAGTGTAATGGAGGCTTCCTTGTAAAGGACAAAAATGCTAAATGTAGGTAGGTAATTGACAGATGGTATCAGGGAAAGCCTCCTACTGAGATCCTTACAGCTGCCCTATAGGTCTGGCTACATCAGGGAAAAGAATATCAAAACCAAGACATCAAACAAAAGGAGCTACAAGGCCTTACCAAAAAACAGAAAAACAAAAATGAAAGAAACTGAAATAAAGTCTCCCTTGCTAGACTGTGATCTTCATAAGGGCAGGGAATCTGTCTATTTTACTTATTGTTTTACCCCACGCACTACACCAAGACTTAGCAGGCATTCAATAAATAGCACGTGGATAAGTAAGTGAATGAATAATAAATGATAACTGAGATTCAGACGAAATGCACAGAAAGTCAGATCAGGCACAAACGAGGTCCAAATCTGACAATCCAGATCACAATTAGAATCAGGCTCAGAGTCACTTGAAGAGCGTACAGGGGAAGGAGAGCACAGTGATGGGAGCTTAGATGGGGGATCAGGTGATGTTATAAGAGCCTTAAGGACTTTATTGCTCTTGATGATGTCCATCTTCCCTCTAAATGACCCTTGCTTGAGGGTAGCCTCCCAAGATTAGTGGAAGAGAAAACACAAAGATTTCAGAGTCAAGTGAACGACATAGGTTCAAGTTTGATTATTTATTAAGAAGAGTTCATTGAGGGGTTATCATTAGTTAATACTGTACTATGTATTCTAGAGATAAAGTTTGTCCATATCAAACTGGCAGTTGAGTATGTGTTTGACAGGAGCCATATCCTAGAAGGAATTAAAGGTGTGGTCATGACTTCAGATATGATTTCTTTTTTCTCATTTACCTCCATTATTATGCCTGGTGTATCAAGGGAAGTTTCCCATATAAAAGTCTCATCTTTACTTCTTTTTTTTTTTTTTTTTTTTTTGCGGTATGCGGGCTTCTCACTGGTGTGGCCTCTCCTGTTGCGGAGCACAGGCTCCGGATGCGCAGGCTCAGCGGCCATGGCTCACGGGCCCAGCCGCTCCGCGGCATGTGGGATCTTCCCGGACCGGGGCACGAACCCGTGTCCACCTGCACCCAACCACTGCGCCACCAGGGAAGCCCTTGACTTCTTTTAACTGCTTTTATCTGAGGCTAAGATAGTTGTCTGCAGTGGTTAATTCAATTCTCTTATAGTCATTGACTGGTGTGAAAACATATTGAGAGGTTGAGTCTGACTCTTACCCATTTCTGATAACACTGAAGAGTTATGATTCTAATGTATATCAAGACACCTTGATATCCTGACAAGAGACTTAAATGATTCCACAACAAACAAATGTGTTGCTGGTCTGGAGTTCTGAATTGAGGTTCTCTCTAAATTGCTGCCACTAGCCATTATTTAGATAGAAGTAATATTCTTAAGGGTATTTGATGTCTACAACCTGAAGTAACTAAACTGATAACACAAGGGATATGGATCACTTACTTAATTGTGAAAATTTCCTGAAGATCACCAGTAACTGCTAAACCCAATAGAAACTTTTCTGCTTTCATCTCGATCTCTTAGCAGGTGTAAACACAGTTGACCATTTCCTTCTTTTTGATTAGCTCTTTTAGTTTCTTTGACACCTTACACACTTGATTTTCTCTCCATCAAGATGATCTCTCCTTGCCACTCTCCATGCTGATTCCTTTCCTTCAGCTAAATTTCTACATGCTGATTGCACCAGGACACAGCTTATCTCCCCCTTCATTCCTCCTCTTATCCTCTCCTTTACTCCCTTCTGGGAATTTGTCCTTAGGTGATTTAATGTAATAGAATGGCTTTAAATACCACCTTTATGATTGCCCCCTTTATGTCTTCAGCACTGGTCTCTTAATTAGACTCCAAACTCACATATCCTATTGCTTATCTGACTTATCCTCTTAAATTTCCAATAGGCATCTCAAATTTAATTTAGCCAAAACAGACTTCTTTATTTCCCGTTTTCAAATCTCTTCTTTGTCCAGGTTTTCCCTTTAAATTTTTAAAATATTATTATTATTATTTGGTAAATCATACCACTATTCATCCATTTGACCAAGGCCATGATGTAGGAATCATCATTTTCCTTCCCTCCACATCTGATCATTCAGAAAATCCTGCCAGACCTGCCTCTAAAGTATGTCTACCTTTCTCCTACTCCACTGTTATGACCTTAGTCTAAGTTATCATCATTTCTTGCATGAATTATTGCAATGACCTCCTAACTTCTACTCTTGACCTTTCTCTCCTCACCCTTTCATTCTGCATGGAATAGCTGCCAGAATAATATTTTAAAAAAATGTAAATCAGACATTGTCACTCTCCTCCTAAAATTGCCCCAATGACTTTTCATTGTATTTGGAATAAAATACAAACTCTTCTCATAATCTATATATCCCTAAATAATATTGTGTCTGCCCACCTAACACTCTGACTACCTCAAATTTCACTCACATCACTGTTCACCAAGGTGTAGTTGCTCCACTTTCTTCTGTTCCTTAAATGAATCAGGTGTGTTCTACCTTTGCACTTCTACATGTATTGTTATCTAAGTTTATTTTTCTCATATTTATTTATTTATTTTCTCCCATTACGATGCAGTATTCATAAGAGCAGGACCTTTTCTATCTTATTCACCCATTCAATTCAGGAAAAACAAGAGACTTGACCAAAAACACTGTCTCCACTATTTTCAGAATGGCACAGGACTGGTAGCGGTTATAGTAACTAACTACTTTAGACATTGCAGGTAAAGCTGCAATTATGACTAGAAAAACGACTCACAGGATTGATATGATAAGTACATAAAACTTGAAACCAGTCTCATTGGCTTTTGTGACAAAAACAATACTTGTTTCATCGTCATCATGCTCAGAATTCTACTATTAGTAAATACAACTAGGATTGTGGCCGGGATAGAATAGAGGAGGGAGATAGTGATGAGATAAAATATTAAGCTTTAGGGGTTACTACATTTTAGAAATATTTAGTTTGGGAGATCTTTTTACTGAAAAGAAAGATGAGGAGACAATGAGAACAGTAAATTCTGGGATGCGTAAGGTGAAGAGCAGAGGTAGATCTTTTCTTAAAGGGATAGAGAGTAGAAAAAAGAGGGGGTGGGAGTGATGCTGGTAAGTTATACTTATATCACATTTATTTATTTTTGAATTTTATTTTATTTTATATACAGCATGTTCTTATTAGTTATCTATTTTATACACATCAGAGTATACATGTCAATCCCAATCTCCCAGTTCATCCCACCACCACCATCAAATCACCCACCCCGCTTTTGTCTCTTGGTGTCCATACATTTGTTCTCTAAATCTGTATCTCTATTTCTGTCTTGCAAACCGGTTCACCTGTACCATTTTTCTAGGTTCCACATATATGCGTTAATATACGATATTTGTTTTTCTCTTTCTGACTTACTTCACTCTGTATGACAGTCTCTAGGTCCATTCACATCTCTACAAATGACCAAATTTCACATTTATTTTTAAAATCTACATGCAACTATACACTTATGAGACAGTATATCTTATAAAGAGTCTTTGCTGACTATATTTTACTTAAAATAACTGTTATGTCATATTTGGTCATTGAATTATATAAAGTTTTAATTATTTTCTGATAATGAAAAGCATACATTTGATTTTCCCATTAACAAGATATTGTTTTTTTTTTTTCAGTAACAAGATGCCGTCTTTTTAAAAATACAATTTATAATGCACTATAAAATACTATAAATGTTACTGTGCCCATGGAAGCTGTGTTGTTTCTTTGTGTAAAAATAGTTGTCAGAATTTGTGTTGATTTACTTTAAATAAAATTCAGTCAATGTAATGATTGCTCCAGAATTTGATTAAATGCTATTAACATATCCTCAAAGATATTCCATTTTTGCTTGTGATAAGTTGTTGCTTTGAATAAAATAGATTTAGAGAAAACTTTGTGCTCTGACACTCTTGAATGCCATGCTTGAGTGATCTTGGTCTTGATCTCTAGTCAAACCTTGATCATCAGCATTTTATAAAACCCTTCTCACCATGGTCAGTAAGGTCTCTGCATGGCACACCCATTGGGCAATCTCAGGCCTCATCTTTCTGAAGCCTCAGGCCTCATCTTTCTGAATTTCTTAGCAATATTTGACTCAGCATTTGACACTCCATTTTAAAATTCTTCTCTTGGCTTCTGAACTTCTTCAATGTCTTCTATAGTTTCTTTGGCCATATCTTCTTTCTTGAGTTCCAAATGATGAGGCGCCATAGGGCTCAATTCTCAGACATCTTTATCAACATTTGGTGATCTCAGCCAGCACATGTATAAAAACCATTTATATACTGAAGATTCCTCAGAGTTATAGCTCTGTCTCTAACCTTTCTCTTAAAATAAGACTTACTTGATAGCTCTTTTTGTAAAAAAATAAAATAAAAGGCTTATAAAATTTAACACATTAAACCAGAATCTTTGATCTTTTTCTCTAAAATATGCTCTTCTCCATTAGTTCCTTATGTATGTGAATGATTTGTCATTCTCCCAGCTTCTTGGGTCAAAAAGCTCTGGAATTAACTTTGACATAGTCCACATCCAATTCATAATCAAATCCTGCCACACTTCCACTCAAAATATATCTTAAAATGTCCACCTCTCATCAATTCCACCTCTACTGTTCTAGTCGAAAGCAACTTCATTGTCTGCTAGGTTGGAAGGACCGCTTCTCCACTGCTCTACCTGAGGTCCTCTTAGAGCCTGTTCTTCACCCTCTAGACCAAGAGATGCTTTTAAAATATGAGTCAGAGCCTGATTGGACTCTCTGTTTGTAATCGTTAACGGCTTTTCCTTATACTGAAGATAAAATCTAAACTCCTTTTCCTGGTTCACAAGACTGCGTATAACCTGGTTCTTGTCCCAGCGATTTTTCCTGCTACCACTCTTCCTGTTGTTAACTGTTATCTAGCCAAAATCGCTCCTGTTCTTTGAAAAAGGCCAGCATGCTCTTAAGACAGGGCCTTTGAGTTTGCTGTTCTCTCTGCCTCTCTCTCTCTCTCTCTCTCTCTTTCTCTTTCTTTCTCTCATTTGATCATGTCAAATGTCAGAACCTCAGAAAGGTTAATTCCTCAAACCTCTATAAACAGCAGACTCTCACTCTACCTTCTTGTGCAGTACTATTTTTCTGCACAACATTCATCATCAACTGAAATTATATCACACATTTATTTGTGAGCTTGTTTATTGTTTGCCTTCCCTATTACAACATAAGCTTCATGAGGACAGGGACTTTAATTTGCTCATTGTTTTATCCCTAGCATCTAGCTCAGTGTCTGCTAATTAGTAGGCCTCCAATAAATATTTGTTGAAAGAATGAATGAATGATGATTTATATATCGAAAGAGAACCATTGTTCACAAGCTTAAATCTTATGTGATCTCTGTAGGACCTCATAGAAAGCTGTTATTACAGGTGAATCATAGTGGGAATATGAATGTCATGCTATTAGGACAGGCAGAAAAATTGTTAAGGGTGACTGGCTGTGTGACAGGAGCACCACTTTGAGATGTAGAAGCCTGGATCCTCACTCTTCTGAACAGCAGAATACACTTTATGGCTTACTACAAGTATGCACACCAGATGTTCTGATTCAGAGGTTTAAGTGGACCTATACTTATGTAATTGTTTTAGGTTGAGTTCCATAGAAGCAAAGCGTGAGACAGGGATTTGAATGATGTGATTTACTGTGAGAGTGCTTGCAGGTGAATCTATAAGGAAGGGAGGAAAAGAGGATGGGAAGTAGAAGGAACTGAGCAAGAGTGTGGTCCCAGGTGATCTAGCCTTGGCCTGATGTACATGACTAAGGCTCTGGATCATAAACTGCACCATAAAGTTGTTTCCTCCTTGAAGCAAGGGACCAGTATCAGTCAGTATCAGCCAGTCATTGACCTTGGGTTGCTTGACTGTGGGGTTGGTACCTTTTCAGGTAAGGCATCACCCCTAAGTGGAGGGCAGTTCTCCAGAAGGGAAGCTGAAAACCATTCATAGCCAACACTCACAGCAGCTAGAGGATGGTGCCCTGGCCCAGTGCAGGGGAGCAGGGCAGGCCACCCCAATGTCTTCTACAGTGGGAGCAAAAGGGGCTGTTTGTGAAGCACAGATATTCATTTGTTCAACAAATATTTATTGTAGCTGTCCTGAGCCAAGTACTACCAGCCTTGGGATTGACTGGTGAACAGACATGGTCCCTGCAGCATGGCTAGGGAGAAAAAGAGATTTTAATAAAACAAGCATGCAATCCTGATATGATACATATTGAATTATCACCAAATAATGAACTGAAGCAAGATTGTAGAAATAAATCCATGATATTGTATAGGTAATGGTTTCATATAAATGATATTTGCTGTAACTCTTAGAAATATTGTATAAACTGTTAATCACTGTGATCTTTAATGCTGGCTGTATATTAATCAAATAGTTCTCAGCCATTATTTGAAAACTCAAATATAATAAAGAAATGTGTTTTTAGCCTGGAAACCATGTTGGTATACAAGTCCTATATTCGGTCATTATTTAAAAATTAAGATGATTTTCTCTTAGTGGCAGTTGAAACAGAGGAAAAGTAAACATTAAAAAGTTTAAAGATAACTAAGATCCTCAGTTGGATGCTAATTCTTTTTTGTATTTTATAAATTACTCCCCTAATCCTATCCCTCACTGGCAAAGGCAAGAACAAGAGCTGTATGAGAGCTCTTGTTTTTGTGGAATACTCAAGTTCACAGACTGCCCACAAACATTTAGTCCATGTGGAGGATAAAATTTTATTGCAGTCAATGAATTGTTATAAAATATTCACCACTATAAGGCTGGCATAACTATGTTTAAAAACAATAAAATTTGAAGGACAAAAAGTCATTTGGGTGAATAGGTACAGATCACTAAGTTCCAAGCAAATCTGACAAGTTAGTATAGGAGGTAAGATCTGCCACAAACAATATAATAGGAAAACTTGTTTTATACATTAAATTATTAGAGAGAAATACACAAAAAGTATTTTTAACCACCAATAAATTGGATGCCAGTAAATATCAACCTGTAGCTCCTGGTTTTTTATCTAAAGGTCTATTTTCTTTCTTTTTTTTTTTTTTTTAATATCTGCCCAGTGCTATGGAAACTACTACATTGAAAAATAAGCTAGCTAATGAGCAACATAATACATGTCAGTAGAATAGTATATTTCTCATTTCTTTTCCATAGAGCGAATTTCAAAGGAATGTAATTCTGTTGAAGTGTCACCAAACAATTTCTTCAAGAGAGTACAATGCCGGCAGAAATAACAAGGCTTATTTTCAGTAATTCTGTTCATACCTCAAATCCCTGTGGTCTTCCTAGACTCTCTTTAATATGTTTCCATGCAACAAGAATCTCTGACACAGACACACTTGTAGCCTTGACATCTGTGGGAGCAGCAGTGGGTTCTGTATGAAGGAAAATGGAAATAATAAACCACGATGATAACAAGTTATGCATACCAAAGCATTGCACCTGAATAATTCAGGTGTTACTTCCTTCTATCTGATTTTTGAAATGAAGTGCTGTGATGATTATGAAAAGCACAGCAAGAAAAAAAAAGATGTCCTTTTTGGATTTTTACACTGTGTCCAAGTCTCATCAGTACCTTACCAATGACAAATAACAAATCTAGCAAGAAAAGTAAAGAAGATCTTTATCCTTGGATTAACAAGGACATTTCTGGAGAAGTTAAATTGTCTGACTTAAAATTGTCTGCCAGTCTAACATAATGATCAAAAGAATGGACTAGGAGTCAGGCTTGGATTTTTTTTTTGCTGTTGTTGTTGATTTTTGTCTTCCAAAAAATTACTTACCTTCAGACAAGTTGCTTTACCTCTTCCTGAGCTCCAGTTCCATCTTCTGTCATTTGGGCATATTGAGAGTACTTAGCTCATAAACTTTTAAGGTTAATTTTAATTGAAATAATACATATAAATTATTTAGCACAGTGCTTGGCACTTAAAACATTCATTCACAAAATATAACTTTTTATTTTATTTTTTTACCCTGTGAAGGCACAAACAGAATCTAAATTTCATTAGATTTCTTTTGTTGTTCCAACCACAAAGCTACATTTCCAAGATTGTGTAAGGAATGTGTTATGAATCATGATATTTGAAAGGCATGCATTGACTTTTAAGACAGATATAGACCAAAAAGGAAAGTCCCCGAAGGTCTCAGTGCTGTTGCTCAAAACCACCTTTTCATTCATTCCTATGCTCAGTGACCTTTCTTATTACTTTTTTTTTTTTTTCAAATACACCATGTCTGACTGGTATCCATCAAGAGGTGCACTTTATTTGAGGTTGTAATCTATGTGAGGAACAAAATATTTTCAGCTTTAACATTGCTGAATCATAAATACTGTGTCACAAACACAGGTTAAATGAAATGGCGGAATAAATGCCATAAGTTAGTTCAACTAGTCTATACAAAGTCGATTTCAAAAACTCCTACCCCATAAAAATTGTAGAGGCTTTTTGATTCTAATGCCATATCACTGGTAAGACTTCAGATGAAACTGTTGACACACACACACACACACACACACACAAATATATATATATACATATATATATATATATATATATATATATATATATATATATATACACACACATACACACACACATTTTTTCTTTTTGTTTTTAGATTCAGGGAACCTTACTGCAAAGGCAGAGTTCTAAATAAAATTTTTAAGTCTTGGGCTTCCCTAGTGGCGCAGTGGTTGAGAGTCCACCTGCCGATGCAGGGGACACGGGTTCGTGCCCCCGTCTGGGAAGATCCCACATGCCACGGAGCGGCTGGGCCTGTGAGCCATGGCCGCTGAGCCTGCGCGTCCGGAGCCTGTGCTCCGCAACGGGAGAGGCCACAGCAGTGAGAGGCCTGCGTACCGCAAAAAAATTTTTAAGTCTTAGTCATATAAAGGGAATTATTGAGTTGGTCAAAAATTTTGTTTGGGTTTCCTGTAAGATGTTATGGAAAAACCCAAATGAACTTTTTGGACAACCCAATGTAACCATTTGCTGAGATTTTTCCTTTTCTAATGGAAGGAAAGTGGCCACATATCTACCTGGAGAGCCTTTATATATTATTAATTGAAAAATATAAGTCAAAAACATCTACCCTTGTTACTGTAAAAAAGCACACAGAAGACTTTTTCAAAAGTGCATGTTTGCACTGAGCAATGATTTTTCTTTTGGTAAAGCTTTCATTAAAATTATATACTATATTTGTGTTACTTCAAAGTGCTTTGGTAAATTCACATTAATCTTTACACAGAAGTTGACATTAGTTTCTGCCATGGTATAAATTGTCATTTCTCATTCTGCCCTTTGAATATCTTTTATTTGCTTTTGCTCAATGGTTTCCTTCATCCCACTTTCCAACTGCCTATTATTTGTGCACCTACCAGATTAAAAAAAAAAAAAAACTGTGAAAAGCTTCTACTTTTATTTCATTCTAGAATTCTGTTCAGCAGACCTGCAACAAAATTTTTTTTCATTGCTATTTAACAGGAGTTAAAATTCTTTATTTTGCAAGTAAATGAAAAGAAATGCTCATGTTCTTAAGTGTGTATAATCTGATCGCCAGGATTTAGGATATGATTTATTTCAAAGAAAGCCACCCTTTGAATATCATTTGTTATTTGGAAGAAGTTTTGCTTATCTTTTAAGTGAATGCATTGCAGAGATTTGTGTGACAAATGCCTTCTTTCAACTTTTTTTATTATTGAGGCAATTACATCTTTGTCAAAGGAGATTGCAGGGGGATAAACAATTTCAGAAGCACAAAACATGTGGTTGGATGGCAGCCTTTCGATCTCTCTTTACCATTAGAGAAAGAAATTTCTCTCAGCTTTCTGTAGCACTACACATGTTTAAGTACTTTTTAAATAGAATGACAAAAGTTTTAAAAAAGTAAAAAATAAAGAAAAATATTCAGAAATTATTTCCCAAACCAGAACCCTAATTTCTATTTAAAACCTCTAAGCTTTTTAAATCCAGGTCAGACACAAGAAGACATTTCATAGTTGCACACTTGGGGGATAAATATTATAGTTGCATCAAATGAATGAGGGTAGATGAAACAAGAATTGAAGAGTCATTTCTTATTTTTTTCACCTTCTGGATGTAAATAGTATAAGAAGTAGACCCATGCTGACCTGCATTGGAAATTTAAACATGTAAAAAAGTGACCTCATTCAGTTTACTTCCAAAAGTTTCAATTTGTACGGTTTATTAGCCAGTGAATATTTTCATGTGTATCAAAAAGTTTGTCTGCAGGCAAGAGTAACTGACTAGATCATAGAATGTCTGCTTTGAATTGGAACTAGCTGTCCTGTTTGGGCATCCCATTGCAGTTGAATGATGGAAAGTCACAACTAGAAAGAATTTTAGAAAGTCACTTGGATCAAAGGTCACACATGGATGGCCAGTGGGTCTTCAGCCATATTTTGTTTGCCCAAATAATCTATTAAATTAATTAATTCCAACATTCCATCTAAAAATAAGAATTTATGGCTTATTTGGGGGAAAAAAGGGGGATACCAAATCTGAATCCTTGGGTGCTGGTAGATGAGAATTAGCAGTTGTTCCCATTAGTCAGGGTATATTCTTTTTAGTTTGCCAGATTCTCTACCAGTCTTTATTGTCTCACTTCTGGGACTACTTTACTTATTTATATTTCTTACCTGACGTCTATAGGCTTTTGAGTTACGAACCTATGTTTTAAATCCATGCTCTCATTTTTTTTTTTTGCTTTTTAAATTTTTTTTTAATCTAAAATACTGTAAAATCACATAATATGATTCAGAAGGCAAAGTGTCATCAGGAGCAAAATAATAAATCCAGTGCTCTTTCACTGTAAATATTTATTATTCTCTTACTTCTAAAGCTTAAAAATATGAAATTTATTGTTAATTTGATGAATGCTCCCTATCGTGAAATTGTTTAGATGCCACACACACACAGTTCTCATTGCTCCCTCATCTTAGTGATTGTAGACTCAATGAAGATTTGTGTCTCTGTGATAAGTTTGCACAGGCTACATTACCTGCATAAAGGAAAAAGGACTTACGAATATCATTGTATATAATAGGTACTGTTTGAAAACTTAAACATGCCCTCATTTTGAAGATGAAAAAAGTGACATAGAAACAGGTTTATCTGAACTCTGCTTCTGTCTCTGAAAGAGCCCCAAGTAGAACTCAGGTCTCAAGTGCTCTCTCTTCTGTTGTTTTTAAATGGCACCAAGGAAGCAGCTTGCTCATTCTTTACCTCTTAGGGTCAGTTTTGGGGTGCAGAAGAGATTTTACAAGAAGAATATATAGTCAATTCTCTTGCTGCACAATTGTTTCCAAATAACTGACAGATGAATGAATGGAATAAGATTAAAAACAAATGAACAAAAATAACAAAGGAAATAGATGAGGGAGGAATAACCAAAGATAATAATAGTAACTGCCATTTCCTGAAGATTTGATATATGCCAAGCCTTATTTAAAATTCTTTATAATGTATCAATTAATCCTTCCAACAACCCTACTATCATTGTCACCATTTTTCAGATGAGGAAATCTAGGGGCAGAGAGGTTAAGCAACTTGCCCAAAGTTGCACAGCTGCTAGAGGGTGGAGAGAAGATTTGAACAGAGCAGTCAGGCCCTGACCACCACACTGTTCTGCTTCTGTGCACACATCTGTGTTTACCCCCCCTGGTGCTTCTTCCTACTGCTTTCTCTTCTCCTTGCCCCACCACGCCTAACTTCTCTCAAGAATATTTATGTTGGAATCCCCAGCTGGCCTCTCTAAGTCATGCCAGAAACCACCTAAACCCCCGTCATCTCCTGTTTAACCCTGCCACAGGCATACTATCAACTCCTTTTATTCCCATTTTATGGAACTTTTGGTAATTTTGAACCACAGCTACACTGCTCCTCATAGATCTTGTCATATTCAGGCATCTCTAAAACTCTCCTGATCTGTAAATCACAGGATGCTTCTTGCCACGCTCACTTCTATCTGTTATGCTTGGGTAATTTGATGAAAATTCAGGGATTTATTTGAGATTACACTAGCATTTTGTCTAATAGATTCAAAGATTTTTGAAGATTTCTTTTTTTCACTTATGATGATATTAATTAGGCCATGGCTGACTCCTTCACTCCAATCTTGGGATATGAAGTGGACAGGCTGACTGATAGAATTCAGTTCCTGTTAGATTAAAAATTTTGTACAGCATTACCGTGTTCATGAATTTAGATGATACATTTGTATTAAGTGACCTAGCAGCTGGAGTTCTCCAAGTAATATGGGCGGATGTGCTTATAATATTGATTATACGTTTGACTTCCCAGGAGGGGTGGGTAAGAGCATTAATCAAAGGACAGTTTAATAAACTCCTTGGGAGAAGGGTTATGGTTTCATTATTTAAAAATTCAGTTAAGACAGCTGTAGCTGAACTTTTACAGGCACTAATCCAAATGGATCATCTGGCAAAGACAGGAAATTATTCCTCGTATTTTACAACTAATATGCCAATTTATTAATTTTCAAGTTCACATAAATCCCACTGAGCTCAGTTTCAGCTAAGGACTGATTTGCAGAATAACACCTCATGAAAGTCAGGTTTTAATTTGAGCTGTGGTAGCTCAATTTACAAGAGGATAATTGCATATCATTTTCTGCAAACAAGAAGCTTTTTGACTTTAATAAAACATAATAGCCGCATATTTTTACATATAAGGAAAAAGCCAAAAAAGCTAGAGAAGTTAAATCACATCACACATAAACAAATATTTCAACCTACAATTAATCTATATTGAATTTCCCTCTATTTTTCTATTAGATGTATTTGAATGCTCAGTTTCTTTCCCTTTCCAAATCTCAAGTGGAAAATGGATGCAAGTTTAATGAATAAGTATTTCTAGAAATATGGAAATGAAGGCCAATTTGATTTCTCATGTTGGAAATATTGCTTTTTATCACTTATACCATGCACTTTAAAATCAATTATGTTGGAATTTTGTTTTTCTTTAAAAAAATAGAATTGTTTCCAAGATGAGAGTATTGCATGGGATTATATCATACCCTGAGACCTGAAGTCAAATCAGGGTTAGAATGCACATAATTTTTGCCTGGTTCAAAGGGTATAGATAAATATGCATGATGCATGGAAGTCCCAGAAGGCATATCTCTTTCCTCCCAGGTTTATGTCGAATGTTGCTTGTCACTGACAGAGCCATTCGGGATTATTTCTGTTGTGGAAACCTTGAAAGGTTTCAAAGTCTCAAAGGTGTTAGCAGAAAAACCATTTGGAGCTTTTCTGACAGTACTTTAGGGCAATAGTCAACCTCCGAGTGGCAAGAGTCAAGGTTATTTCCCAAGTGATTTACTAAGTATCTATATGTATAAATGATGAATCCTTCTATAACTGATTACATTCAAGGTTTTCCCTTCAATAATGTACTATTCACTTGAATCCCAATAGGTTTCTTGAGAGGAAAAGGAAAACATAGAGGTATGGGGAATGCACACAAGCACTTATGGAAGTGTGTTCTGGATGCGAATGTCATCCATTGTCAATGTGTCAGTGGGAAATGGGTTGAGAACTAGTACTGTCAGGTGTGACTTGAAGTCCTTGTGTTCTGTGCTTCCCTCCAAAAACATGGCTGTGTTTGATATGGCATCTGGTACATTTCTCTTCATGTCTTGATGTCAGCTGTGAAAGGGTGGTACCTTCTCCATGGTACTCTAGGTGTGTAGCTGTATCATGATATGAAGGGAAGGAACTATGGCCATAAACAGAGATAGAAAGCCAGTCCCTCTGCTCTTGTTCTTTGCTTTATCTAAGAATACAGAGGACATGTGGACTAGGTTAATGGAAGAAAAAAGAAACAGAAGTGGTCTATGGAGAGATACAGTCTCAATCAGATCAGTTGGGCTTTGGGCAAGAGTATGATGACAAAGACTCACTGTGAATCTCTGTGAACATCCACAGACATGGAAGAGAGGCCCCTGCTCTGGCATAAGCACAATATATTATTTCGTCAGTTTATTACAGGTCTTGACTCTTTTTAAAAATGGTTCAATCTTGAAAATGTTCACTCCTTTTCAAGTAAAGCAGTTTGTCAAGTGACTAAAAAGGATGTTGGTTTCCCTCTTTTTATTATAGAGCAAAAGTCGATCTGTTATTGTTGCCTATACTGGGACAATTAAAATTTAAAAGAATATTTCAGAATGTAGAATAAATTGACAAAATTTTAGTCTTAGATTTTTAATGGCGTCCAGGGATGTTCTACTTCTAGATTTTCATTTTTAGAGTGGAGGAAGGTAAGGCTCAGAAAGGTGAAAAAAATGCCCAAGACCTTACAGTTAGTCTGAGCTTGAAACTGAAGCTCCGCTTACCCTAGGCAAATACACTCTTCCTTCCATTGTCCTGCTTTTCACGTTTAACACAATTTAATAGTGCTAAAACTTTATTAATATTTACACATAAAGTTCCAAATTAGTAAATATACTTAGTGAGCAAATGTTAATATATGTTTGAATTTTGTTGTCAGAACAAAGGCAGACTCTATTCAGATTTTTTTTATTTTGCCATATTTATTGGAGTATAATTGCCTTACAATGGTGTGTTAGTTGCTGCTTTATAACAAAGTGAATCAGCTATCCATATACATATATCCCCATAACTCCTCCCTCTTGCATCTCCCTTGCACCCTCCCTATTCCACCCCTCTAGGTGGTCACAAAGCACCAAGCTGGTCTCCCTGTCCTGGGCGGCTGCTTCCCACTAGCTATCTATTTTACATTTGGTAGTGTATATTTGTCCATGCCACTCAATCACTTCGTCCCAGCTTACCATTCCCCCTCCCAGTGTTCTCAAGTTCATTCTCTATGTCTACATATGTATTCCTGTCCTGGCCCTAGGTTCTTTAGAAAGACTTTTTTATTTTAGATTCCATATATATGTGTTAGCACACAGTACTTATTTTCTCTTTCTGACTTACTTCACTCTGTATGACAGACTCTAGGTTCATCAACCTCACTACAAATAACACAATTTCCTTTCTTTTCATGGCTGAGTAATATTCCATTGCATATATGTGCCACATCGTCTTTATCCATTTGTCTGTTGATGGACACTTAGATTGCTTCCATGTCCTGGCTATTGTAAATAGAGCTGCAATGAACATTGTGGTACATGACTCTTTTTGAATTATGGTTTTCTCAGGGTATATGGGCAGTAGTGGGAGTGCTGGGTCATATGGTAGTTCTATTTGTAGTTTTTTTAAGGAACCTCCATACTGTTCTCCATAGTGGCTGTATCAATTTACATTCCCACCAATAGTGCAAGATGGTTCCCTTTTCTCCACACCCTCTCCAGCATTTATACTTTGTCAATTTTTTAATGATGACCATTCTGAACTGGTATGAGGTGATACCTCATTGTAGTTTTGATTTGCATTTCTCTGCTGATTAGTTATGTTGAGCATTCTTTCATATGTTTGTTGGCTATCTGTGTATCTTCTTTGGAGAAATGTCCATTTAGGTCTTCTGCCCATTTTTGGATTGGGTTGTTTGTTTTTTTGATATTGAGCTGCATGAGCTGCTTGTATATTTTGGAGATTAATCCTTTGTCATTTGCTTCATTTACAAATATTTTCTCCCATTCTCAGGGTTGTCTTTTCATCTTGTTTATCGTTTCCTTTGCTGTGTAAAAGCTTTTAAGTTTCATTAGGTCCCATTTATTTATTTATGTTTTTAGTTCCATTTCTCTAGGAGGTGGGTCAAAAATGATCTTGCTGGGATATATGCCATAGAGTGTTCTGTCTATGTTTTCCTCTAAGAATTTTATAGTGTCTGGCCTTACCTTTAGGTCTTTAATCCATTTTGAGTTTATTTTTGTGTATGGTGTTAGGAAGTGTTCTAATTTCTTTCTTTTACATGTAGCTGTCCAGTTTTCCCAGCACCACTTATTGAAGAGGCTGTCTTTTCTCCACTATATATTCCTGCCTCCTTTATCAGAAATAAGGTAACCATATATGTGTGGGTTTACCTCTGGGCTTTCTATCCTGTTCCATTGATCTACATTTCTGTTTTTGTGTGAGTACCATACTGTCTTGATTTCTGTAGCTTTGTAGTATAGTCTGAAGTCAGGGAGTCTAATTTTTCCAGCTTCGTATTTCTTTCTCAAGATTGCTTTAGCTATTCAGGGTCTTTTTAGTTTCTATATAAATAGTGAAATTTTTGTTCTAGTTCTGTGAAAAATGCCATTGGTAGTTTGATAGGGATTGCATTGAATTTGTAGATTGCTTTAGGTAGTATAGTCATTTTTATAATGTTGAGTCTTCCAATCCAAGAACATGGTATATTTCTTCATCTGATTGTATCATCTTTAATTTCTTTCATCAGTGTCTTATAGTTTTCTGCATACCGGTCTTTTGTCTCCCTAGATAGGTTTTTTTCCTAGGTATTTTATTCTTTTTGTTGCAATGGTAAATGGAAGTGTTTCCTTAATGTCTCTTTCAGATTTTTTGTCATTTGTTTAGGAATGCAAGAGATTTCTGTGCATTAATTCTGTATCCTGCTACCTTACCAAATTCATTGATTAGCTCTAGAAGTTTTCTGGTAGCATCTTTAGGATTCTCTATGTATAGTTTCATGTCATCTGCAAACAGTGACAGCTGTACTTCTTCTTTTCCAATTTGTATTCCTTTGATTTCTTTTTCTTCTCAGATTGCTGTAGCTAAAATATCCTAAACTATGTTGAATAATAGTGGTGAGAGTGGACAACCTTGTCTTGTTCCTGATCTTAGTTGAAATGTTTTCAGTTTTACACCATTGAGAATGATGCTGGCTGTGAGTTTGTGATATATGGCCTTTATTATGTTGAGGTAAGTTCCCTCTATGCCTATTTTCTGGAGAGTTTTATCATAAGTGGGTGTTGAATTTTGTCAAAAGTTTTTCTGTATCTATTGAGAGGATCATAGGGATTTTATCCTTCAATTTGTTAATATGGTGTATCACATTGGTTGATTTGTTTATATTGAAGAATCCTTGCATTCCTGGGACAAACCCAACTTGATCATGGTGTGTGATATTTAATGTGATTTTGGACTCTGTTTGCTAGTATTTTGTTGAGGATTTTTGCCTCCATATTCATCAGTGATATTGGTCTGTAGTTTTTCTTTTTGTGACATCTTTGTCTGGTTTTGGTATCAGAGTGATGGTGGCTTCGTAGAAAGAGTTTGGGAGTGTTCTTCTGTCTGCTATATCGTAGAAGAGTTTGAGAAGGATAGGTGTTAGTTCTCCTTTAAGTGTTTAATAGAATTCGCCTGTGAAGCCATCTGGTCCTGGGTTTTTGGTTTTTGGAAGATTTTTAAACACAGTCTCAATTTCCGTGCTTTTGATTGGTGTTTATATTTTCTCTTTTTTCCTTGTTCAGTCTCAGAAGATTGTGCTTTTCTAAGAATTTGTCCATTTCTTCCAGGTTGTCCATTTTATTGGGATATAGTTGCATGTAGTATTCTCTCATGATTCTTTGCATTTCTGCAGTGTCAGTTGTTACTTCTCCTTTTTCCATTTCTAATTCTATTGATTTGTCTTCTGCCTTTTTTTCTTGATGAGTCTGGCTAATGGTTTATCAATTTTGTTTATCTTCTCAAAGAACCAGCTTTTACTTTTATTGATCTTTGCTATTGTTTCCTTTATTTCTTTTTCATTTATTTCTGATCTGATCTTTATGATTTCTTTCCTTTTGCTAACTTTGGGGTTTTTTTGTTCTTCTTTCTCTAATTGCTTTAGGTATAAAGTTAGGTTGTTTACTTGAGATATTTCTTGTTTCTTGGGGTAGGATTCTATTGCTCTAAAGTTCCATCTTAGAACAACTTTTGCCACCTCCCATAGGATTTGGGTTATTGTGTTTTCATTTTCCTATGTTTCTAGGTATTTTTTGATTTCCTCTTTGATTTCTTCAGTGATCTCTTGATTATTTGTTTATGTATTGATTAGCCTCTGTGTGTTTGTATTTTTAACAGATTTTTTCCTGTAATTGACATCTAGTTTCATAGCATTGTGGTCAGAAAAGATACTTGGTACAATTTCAATTTTCTTATATTTACTGAAGCTTGATTTGTGACCCAGGATATGATCTGACCTGGAGACTGTGCCATGAGTCCTTGAGAAGAAATGTATTCTGTTTTTTTGGATGGAATGTCCTATAAATATAAATTAATTCCATCTTGTTTAATGTATAATTTAAAGCTTGTGTTTCCTTATTTATTTTCATTTTGGATGATCTGTCCATTGGTGAACGTGGGGTGTTATAGTCCCCTACTATGATTGTGTTACTGTTGATTTCCCCTTTTATGGCATTTTCCTGATGTATTGAGGTGCTCCTATGTTGGGTGAATAAATATTTACAATTGTTATATCTCCTTGGATTGATCCCTTGATCATTATGTAGTGTCCTTCTTTGTCTCTTTTAATAGCCTTTATTTTAAAATCTATTTTGTCTGATATGAGAATTGCTCCTCCAGCTTTCTTTTGATTTCCATTTGCATGGAATATCTTTTTTCATCCCCTCACTTTCAGTATGTATGTGTCCTTGGTCTGAAGTGTGTCTCTAGTAGACAGAATATAATATGGGTCTTGTTTCTGTAACCATTCAGACAGTGTATGTCTTTTGGTTGCAGTATTCAATCTATTTACTTTTAAGATAGTTATTGATATGTATGTTTCTATTACCATTTTCTTAATTGATTTGGGTTTGTTATTGTAGATGTTTTCCTTCTCTTTTGTTTCCTGCCTAGAGAAGTTCCTTTAGCATTTGTTGTTAAGCTGCTTTGGTGATGCTGAATTCTCTTAGCTTTTTCTTGTCTGTAAAGTTTTTAATTTCTCCATTGAATCTGAATGAGATCCTTGGTAGGTAGAGTAATCTGGGTTGTAGGTTTTTCCCTTTCATTACTTTAAATATGTCCTGCCACTCCCTTCTGGTTTGCAGAGTTTCTGCTGAAAGATCAGCTTTTAACCTTATGCGGATTCCCTTGTATGTTATTTTTTTTTCCCTTGTTGCTTAAAATTTTTTTTTTGTATTTAATTTTTGATAGTTTGATTAGTATGTGTCTTGGCATGTTTCTCCTTGGATTTATCCTCTATGGGACTCTCTGTGCTTCCTGGACTTGATTGAATCTTTCCTTTCCCATATTAGGGAAATTTTCAACTATAATCTCTTCAAATATTTTCTCAGTCCCTTCCTTTTTCTCTTTTTCTTCTGGGACCCCTATAATTCGAATGTTGTTGTATTTAATCCTGTTCCAGAGGTCTCTGAGACTGTCCTCAATTATTTTCATTCTTTTTTGTTTATTTTGCTCTGCAGTAGTGATTTCCACTATTTTATCTTCCAGGTCACTTATCAGTTCAGCTGCCTCAGTTATTCTGCTATTGATACCTTCTAGAAAATTTTTAATTTCATTTATTGTGTTGCTCATCATTGTTTGTTTGCTCTTTAGTTCTTCTTGCTCCTTGTTAATCATTTCTTGTATTTTCTCCTCCCTATTTCCAAGAATTTGGATCATCTTTACTATCATTAGTCTGAATTCTTTTTCAGGTAGACTGTCTATGTCCTCTTCATTTGGTTGGTCTGTTGGGTTTTTACCTTGCTCCTTCATTTGCTGTGTGTTTCTCTGTCTTCTCATTTTGCTTAACTTACTGTGTTTGTGGTCTCCTTTTTGCAGGCTGCAGGTTCATAGTTTCCGTTGTTTTTGATGTCTGTCCCCAGTGGCTAAGTTTGGTTCAGTGGGTAGTGTAGGCTTCCATGGGGGAGGGGCCTAGTGCCTGTGTTCTGGAGGATGAGGCTGGATCTTCTCTTTCTGGTGGGCAGGACTGCATCTGCTGGTATGTTTTGGGTTGTCTGGGACCTTATTATGATTTTAGGCTGCCTCTCTGCTAATGGGTGGGGTTGTGTTCCTGTCTTGCTTGTTGTTTGGCATAGGGTGTCCAGGACTGTAACTTGCTAGTTGGTGAGTGGAGCTGGGTCTTAGTGTTGAGATAGAGATCTCTGGGAGATCTTTGGGTGTTTGATATTACGTGGAGCCTGGAGCTCACTGGTGGACCATTGTTTTTCACTCATCTTTCCCACTTCAGAGGCACAGGCCTGATACCTGGCCAGAGCACCAAGACCTTGTCAGCCACATGGCTCAGAAAAAAAAAAGAAAGAATGAAAAAATAATAGAATAAAAGTTATTAAAATAAAAAAATATTAAAAATAAAAAGAAATTAAAAAGTAATTTAAAAAAAGAAAGGAAGAAAGAAGAGCGCTACCAATTCAAGAAAACAAATCCACCAATGATAACAAGTGCTAAAAACTATACTAAATGGAAAACAAACCAAAACAAAACAAAATGAAGAAAGAGAACTCTAGGACAGATGGTAAAAGCAAAGCTATACAGACAGATTCACACCAAGAAACATACACATACACACTCACAAAAAGAGAAAAAGGAAAAAAAAAAAAAATATATATATATAGTTGTTCCCAAAGTCCACTGCTTCAATTTTGAGATAATTGTTTATACAGGTATTCCAGAGATGCAGGGTACATCAAGTTGATTGTGGAGATTTAATCCACTGCTCCTGAGGCTTCTGGGAGAGATTTCCCTTTCTCTTCTTTGTTCTCATAGCTCCTGGGGTTCAGCTTTGGATTTGGTCCCGCCTCTGCATGTAGGTCACCTGAAGGCATCTCTTCTTCGCTCAGACAGGACAGGGTTAAAGTTGCAGATGATTAGGGGGCTCTGGCTCACTCGGGCTGGGGGAGGGAGGGGTATGGAATGCGGGGAGAGGCTGTGGCGGCAGAGGGTGGCGTGACGTTGCAACAGCGTGAGGTCCGCCGTGTGTTCTCCAGGGGAAGTTGTCCCTGGATCATGGGACCCTGGCAGTAGCAGGCTGCACTGGCTCCCAGGAGGAGAGGTGTGTATAGTGACCTGTGCTTGCACACAGGCTTCTTGGTGGCTGCAGCAGCAGCCTTAGTGTTTCATGCCCATCTCTGGCGTCCGTGCTGATAGTCGCGTCTTGTGCCCGTCTCTGGAGCTCGTTTAGGCAGGTGGTGCTCTGAATCCCCTCTGCTTGTGCACCCCGAAACAATGGTCTTGTTGCCTCTTAGGCAGGTCCAGACTTTTTTCCGGACTCCTTCCTGGCTAGCTGTGGCACATTAGTCCCCTTCAGGCTGTGTTCATGCAGCCAACCCCAGTCCTCTGCCTGGGATCTGATCTCTGAAGCCCAAGCCTCAGCGCCCTGCCCTCACCTGACCCGGCCAGCTGGTGAGCAGAGAAGTCTCTTGGGCTGGTGAGTGCCAGTTGACACTGATCCTCTATGTGGGAATCTATCTGCTTTGCCCTCTGCATCGCTATTGCTGTGCTCTCCTGTGTGGCTCTGCAGATTCCCCCCACCACCCCCACCATCTCTGCCAGTGAAGAGGCTTCCTATTGTGTGGAAACTTTTCCTCTTTCACAGCTCCCTCCCAGAGGTGAAGGTCCAATCCCTATTCTTTTGTCTTTGTTTTTTTCTTTTTTCTTTTGCCCTACCCAGTTACGTGGGAGTTTCTTGCCTTTGGGAGGTCTGAGGTCTTCTGCCAGGATTCAGTAGGTGTTCTGTAGGAGCTGTTCCACATGTAGATGTATTTCTGATGCATTTGTGTGGAGGAAGGCGATCTCCACGTCTCACTTCTCCTCCATCTTGAAGCTCCTCCCTCTATTTGGATTTAATTTGCCTGGTATCTTTCATATTTCAGTCCACCAAAGTAAATGAAGTGTTACTGTGAAATATGTTACAGCAACATTTCTTTCTTTTGAAAGAAAATATGCATATTTCCTATCTAGCTGGAAAGAGAAATCTCTAAAAGCAAGCCATTTCAAATTTAAGAAAACACAGTATAAATAACCCATGGTGGCTGCTATGATTTAATTTTAAAGCAAATGTTGACAAGGAACGTACAAATCTGGATTTCTTAAAGGCAACACTGGTGTTACCATACGAAGCATGTACACACCTGTCCAATTCATCTCATGTGACATTTGGGACCATGCACTTTATAGTTAGGTTAAATAAATTAAAACCACAAGAATATGCACTTCCTGAATAAGACGTAGTTCAAAACAGATATCAGACTAACAAATGATGTAAAATATTATTATTATATACACTAACATAATACAATAATGAAACATTATTGTTAAAGACACTCCTGATGAGAAGGTATAGGGTAGTGATTAAAAGCATTAGCTTTGGAGTCATACAGACCTGTGTTCAAATTCCAGCCCTGTCACTTACTACAGTTACTTATAACTTTTGTTATTTACCGGGTTGATTTGAGCATGTTACTTAGCCTCTCTGAGTCTCAGTTTCCTGCAAAATAGATTGCAGCTTGAGATTCCTACCTCATATTTGATTGTAAGAGTTAATATAAGTAATGTGGAGACTGGCTATACTATCTGAAAAAACATCAGAAACTTGAGATGCTAAGTGCATGAATATCTCATCAGAATACCTATGGTTCCTTATTATTACTTGATTCTTCACTTTCCTGTTCATTCTTATACTAGGAAAAATTTTCTACTTCTGCTTCAAAATTTGGCTCTATGTCATAAAATACAAGGCAGCTAGTGCTGAAAAACTACATCTTACATAAATTAGACACTACCTTTGTGCTTCAGTATTCAAACAACCTTACTTATTTCCCCCACCATGAATTCCCCATACCAAAAAGATTGGTAATTCTCTTAAGCTAGTCAAGTCACACATGTAGGCACAAAGGAAATAAAAGGGTCAGTTTATGAAAAAACAATAATTATTTGGAAGGTCAAATGTGTGCTGCCTTTGGTGTAACATTAGCTCAGTCTTCTGTCAGGTTTAGGGACTGTAAGGCATTTTACTTACTTGCAGAGCCAATTGAAATTGTGCACTTGAATTGAAGAAGGACTGTGCAGAAAAGTTAACTTTAGGGAGTTAGCTCTATCAAGCTTTCTCTCACTCAGAAAATACATTTTTGTATTAAAATTTGAAAGAACCAAGGATTTTGATGTAGGAAACTGAGTTTGTCCTCTAGCACTACCACCTGTTGACTGTAACCATGAATAAGTCTCAGATTTACAGTTTACTGATCTGTAAAATGGGTTTCCTGCCTAGGTCCTGCCTACCTAGTAGGTTTATACTGAGAATTAAATGAGGTTATACATATGAAGACAGCTTGCTATAGACAAATCAAGGATTTAATGATTGAAAGGACTGGGTTTAATTCTCAATTAGAAACTATTTAACTTTTTTTTTAACAAGTTCCTTAACTTTTCTCGACTTCAATTTCTCTTTCTCTACAATGGGGATAATAAAGCCTATTAGACAAGATTGTTGTGAGGATTTAATAATACCATGTGTGAAAAGCTTCAAACAAAAAATCCTGTCTGATACTTATCAGTCGGCTGTTTTGTGTATGAGGTTAGTAATAAATAGTTATTGGAGTCTTTATTTAAATTTATTTCACATAAGTTAAAATTTTCAATTAAAATAGAAGTTATCTAAATTTCTAAATTTAAATTAGAATAAGGTTAAAATAGAAAATGATCTAAATTGTGAAACAGAGAAGAATGGTTAAATGTCCATCCATCCAGAGAATATTCTACAGGCGTTACTAATATTGTATTGTCATGGAAAGATATTTGCCATACATCATCAGGGAGTGAAGAACATAAAGCAAAGTATATGGAATGATCAATTTTTTTCAATAAAAATTATTTGGAAAAAATTTTGGAAAAATATATCTAAAAAGTGTAGTGGGACTATGGGTAAGTTTTATTTTTGCTTTTGGGGTACCTGTATTATCTATTACAATAGTGTCACAATCATGTACCAAAATAAAATATTAAAATGTTAAATGAAAATAATAAGCATGAAAAAACTGACCTCCTTCAGCTGAACATATGACCACAATTTGACTGAAAGGTCCATCTCCTTTATTGTTATAAACGCCAACCTTCACTTCAAAGGGAGTAAGAGGAGGGACACTTTCATCTCGATAAATGAATTTTGAAGCTTCAGAAGATGTCACCATTTTTTCCTTCCAGCCACGTGTTCCATTGGGTCGGAAAGCCACAATATAGCCAAAGCCTTCCCCATTCTGAAACTCTTCCGATACTGGCTAAAGAAGAAAAATGCAATTAAATATCAGGAAAATAATTCATCAAAACCCCCACTCTTTCCAATCTTTAAATTTTTAAAGATTATGGATAACTAGAGCAATAGAGACTCTCCAATCTTTATATTACATTGGAAACCAACATAGAAAAATAGCTTGACAGTCACTGGAAATTTAAAAGGCTTTAAAGGTATAAGATTAAAAAAATTAAATGGTATCAGTTGGTATTTAAGAAAAGCATCAGGAGTATTGAAAACTCTTGAAGTGAAACAAATTTGCTCGAACTAGTCATGTATATGAAACAAAGGTCCTTGGATTCCACACTAGAATGTAATATGCTGGGGAAAACTGTCATATGGTCTGGTGGTCGGGAAAATCTTGTCACTGGTAATGCTCTGCAGAGGGCTTTGCACAGAAAATCTCGGTGAAATTAATGTAAGACCTTTCTTCTAGTTTTTTCTCAATTACTGTTGTGCTTTACTAACATATGAAAAAATTAGTATATAGAATTTTTTCAAGAGACTTGTACTCCATGGCTTACATTTAAATTTGTTAAATGAGCATCAATTGCACACCAAAGAAAACAGTAATTGTCATTAACTAGTTAGTCAGTGGAGCAGTTACCAGACATTGCCTAGCACAATGTTTGACAAATAGACACACAATAAACCTTTGCTATATTTTCTTATTTTGAATTTTGATTTGAGAGAAAACTATGTATTGAGTGGAGGAAAAGAGACAAAGCCTATTATATCAAAGTACTATAGACTAAATGTTTATACCCCTTCCTCCCCCACAATTCATGTGATGAATTCCTAACACAATGTGATGGTACTAGGAGATGGGCTTTTGGTAGGTGACTTGGCTATGAGGGTGGAGTACTCATGAATCAGATTATTGACCTTGTAATACAGAATCTAGAGATCTGTCTTGCCCCTCTGTCACGTGAGGACATAGTAAGAAATTGTGTTTTATGAACCAGGAAGCAGGCCCTTGCCAGATCTGAATCCACCAATGCCTTCCAGAACTAGACTTCCAGCGTCCAGAACTGTGAGAATTAAATTTCTGTTGTTTATAAGCCACCCAGTCTACAGTATTTTTGTTATAGCAGCCCCAGCTGACTAAGACATAAAACTGACAGGGAAGGCAATTCCGTTTAGAGAGGTTTGATCTCAGTGAAGGTCAGGTATTGGGAAGTTAATACCTCTGCAGAAATCAAAAACAAGGCATAAAGTTTTATTGAAGAAGAGGCATATGAACAGAAGAACAGGTCAGAGGATGTGCTCATGGAAGATTTCTTACTAGGGAAAGGAGTTTTTCTATATGTTTCTGTACATTCTATCATTGTTCTTAGAGATGGTCAGGGATTGGTTGTTTTCTCCAATAGTTATTTCCATCTCCATATTCTAACGCATTGTTCTGTTAGCTACCTAGCTATATTTGATAATAAAGTTAACATTAAAGAAGGAAAGTGGCTTTATGGAAAATAAATGTACCTCTCACACTCTTTCTCCCCTGTTCCTTTCCTTTGACAGAAGGAATTTTGGAGGTCATACAGTGAGGGACACAAAAGAATAAGGGTTTTGGATTCAAAGCCCCAATTTTACTGCTTCTCAGGAAAGTACTCAAACTGTGCATCAGTTTCATAATTTTGTAAAACAAGGAAAATTATCCCCACTAATAGGATGGTTGTATGAGATAAATGAAATAACCCAGTCACTACTCCAGGAAAACCTCAATGGTTTTAGCCTACATATATGTCAAGTGTGCTATTCAATTGTGAAGTAAATAAATATCAAACTAAGCCAAATAAACATCTGAAGTAATTTGTGAGAGAATGTGTTTTAATCATTCAAACTGTATTCTGAGACAGCCTATATGACAGGACAGCACACTTTAGACTTGGTATGAAAATGAGAAAAGTTCATTTTGGAAATATTCATGTGAGTAACGCATGCTCAAAGTGTTTCTTAACCTCCTTTAAACAGAAGTTACTCAGTTACTCTATACCAAATACTGATACTCTATGTGTAACTTTCTTTTTTAAGGAATCAACAAGTTCTGACATCTGAGTAGGCTTTCTTACCTCCCAGGCGATGACTAACTCGTGCCTTCTTCCACTTCTTCCTCTTACATTGGTGGGTGTTGTCTTTGGAACTGTCGTTAAAAATGGGCCAAGAGTGAGGACAATACATAGATGTACAATTTAAGTGTCCCTATACCAAGAATGCATCATAACCCTACTCTGGTTGGGTAACATCCCCAAATAAACAAATCAAAATGTGTTTGGAAGTCAAAGTGGTCTTATTAAATATTAAACAAAATGTTTGTGACAAATACCTTGCTTTCAAATATATGTGGGGGAGTTTGATATATATTTTTCATGGCCACATACTGCATCCCCAAACTAGTTCAATTGTATAAATGCTCTGTGGTTACTAAGGTCCAAATCATAATTAACACTATAGTCAAGGACATCTGCTAATGGTTAGTTAAATTTCATCCTACATGTTTTCTTCTTCCTGAGGATGTGAATCTTCTGTGATTTCAGGGCTTGCAGAGCCCCTGGAAAGTCCACAGGTTGACATTAGCCTTACTGCTTTACTAGAACTCCCAGGTGGCTCCAGTTTAAAGAAATCTTAGCAACAGTTCCATGGAGTGAGAACCTATTTAAATGAATAAACATTTTAAAAAACTGTCAAGAATGAACCTCTCTGCAAACTGCAAAATATATAGATACCTGGTGAAGCTTTTTCAAATGCAAAACTATTAAAAGAATAAATGTGTCAAAGGAATTAAATTCCCCTTCATGGCACCAAACCACAAAACATGTAGTTGAAAGGGAATATATTCAAATGAAGAACTGTTAAACGAAGAAAACTATTAAAAGAAATCTTTTTCTAGGCTATGAGCCTGCATTAGCAATTCACTTCAGCATTGCCTTTATATCCCAGCATATAGTTTTTTAAAAAATATTGATATACTCATAAACAATAAATTCACTCCCATTTATTACCTACTTGGAGTGGAAGGCTGTTAATTACTGGTAGATATTAACACAGCATTTTATATACTGGAAAAACTGATGCAGAATTTATATGCTACTAGAAAGGAAAAAAACAATTCTTCTTGGACCACGGAGGTGGAAGAGAACACTATCATTGCCTCCATTGAACTAGATGATATTTATTCACCAGGTCCAAATTTCATTTCCTTGACACTTTTCTCCGTGAACATGAGTTCTTGTCTTTCTCATGCACACGTAGAAGGATATATACAGAAGCCATTACCAATATTTCTTTTTTCACAGTTACATACACATTAAGGATTATTCATATGTGGAGTTCACTCTCATGAATTCCCTCAGAATTACATGGAATTGGATACCCCTTTGTCTCTCAATCAGGAAATCAAAAGGAATTCAACTAAGAAGAATGATGGTATTAGAGCAATAACAGTGAATATGCCTTAATTTATATGAAGAGCAGGCAGATGACTTAACTTGAGTTTTTTACTAGTAGTCATAAGTTATCACTGCATGTAACAATCTATGACACATCAGTCTGCCTTGACACCATGTCTCAAAACCACTGTTATAGAGTAGTAGTTTTAAATTCATTTTCTGGTGTATGGTATGAGTAAAGCACACAGGAGGAAAACTGGTTTAACTGTATGTGTAAAAGGGTAGGGCTACACATTTCCAAATATACCCTCAGTGGCTAATCTCAGAGTTCTGAATATTGTGACCATGAGTGCATGGTCAGATAAATAGTAGAAGCAAGTTAATTTGTTGATATGGTGCCACTATGGTTTCTCTTAGTACCATTTGTTTGTAAAATATAAAAAGTTATGCACACACATATGCTTCACATTCATCACTGACAATAATTAACAGGTAAATAATATTACAAGTAATATCTACCACAACCACCTACTTCATCTGTTACATTGGAATTGCTAGTTTATACCCTAAATGTAGGAATTTGAATATTTTTCTTTGAAAATACCCTCCCTATGATCATGGATTTTGTGGAAAGACTAGGCACTGAGCATCCTTTTCTATTTTATTCAGCCCTCAAACATCATCTAAAAAGAGGATGCTTGGAACCTCTAGCTTAGGGTTGGAGAGTAGGCTATAGGCTATCTTGTGAACATCTCTCTCTTGAAGCTCATTAAAGAAGTATGAGTAGAATGAAATTCAAGTGATGATTTGAGGTCAAATCTTTCTTCTGGAGCTTTGGTAGTATTGTTCCATAGTCTAATAATGTTTTTATTTTTTAAAAAGAATATTTAGAGTTTTCAAAAGTTTTAACTTTGTGAGTAAAAAAATTGAAAAGAAACTAATGAAAAATGTGGTGAAAATTTCCACTTTGAGGAACCAAGAAAGCAAAATTTAATTTGTTTCTGTGTGAGTTACTTCCATATCAAATTATCCATAAATGACCTAGATTCTGTAAAATTTATTTTATCATTTGAAATTAGTCTTTGAAGTCTTCCTACTGCTACTAATTCCTTTTAAGAAGATAAAATAAATAAATGTAAATAAAGAAAATAAAATAATGTAAATAAAGATCATCCAATTTTAATGTATAATAAATGACACAAAAGAGGCACTATAGTTCATTGAGTTTTAATAGTATATGTGTATAAGCACCAACTGTTCTTTTTTAAGAAAGGCTTACTAGATATAATAGGAAATACTAACAGAAAACTTAAGGCTTTAAAGACGTGGAAATAACCTAAATGTCCATGGATCAATGAATAAAGAAAATGTGGTGTATTATACAATGGAATACTATTCAGCCATACAAAGAAGGGAACCCTGCCATTTGAGACAACATGGATGGACATCAGCGTCCTTATACTAAGTGAAATAAGCTGGACAGGGAAAGACAAATACTTTATTATCTGACTTATATGTGGAATCTAAAAATATGGAACTGGTAGGAACAGAGAACAGATTGATGATTGCCAGAGGTGGGAATGAAGGGTGGGGGAAATGGGGAAATGTGGTCAAAAGGTATGAACTTCCAGATATAAGATAAATAAGTTCTAGGGATATAATATACAACATGATGACTAGAGATAACAATACTGTTATCGTATATTTGAACGTTGCTAAGAGAGAAGATGTTAAAAGTTCTCATCACAAAGAAGAAAATGTACTTGTGTGAGGTGATGGATGTTAACTAAACTTGTGGTAATCATTTTGCAGTATATTCATTATGTTGTTCACCTTAAACTAATACAGTATTATATGTCAATTATATCTCAATAAAACTGGAAAAACAAACAAACAAACAAAAAGAAAACCTAAGTCTTTAACAGATGCAACTCAGGCATTGTGCTTTGCTGTCAGGATCACAATGTTTGAATTGGGTACTCTAATTCTAATTGGCTTAAATTTCCTAATTACATGCAGATGATCAGTGGAACCCATGCTCATTGGTTTCCTTTTCAAGTTGGTGGTTCACAGTTATTATCTCTGCAGTCAACACTGATTTTAATTATATCCTTTTATTTTTAAAACAACATATTCATGATATGTAGAGGTTTCACTTAATTGTTCAGAGCACTTCTATTGTAAAAGTTCTATAATTCTTGTTAGAAGCATAAAATTAATATAATCAAACATGTAATAAATGCTTTCATTGAGTTCAGAGAAATACATATTTACCTAAACCCAAATTTATTTTCAATATAATTATTGAAAATCTGATTTAGAATTAAGCAGCTAGATGCTTTTCTCCCTCTGTTGGCTACTGATCAATGCCATGAGCTTATTAGCTTAGAGAATCAAGTTTACATGCATGGTTAATGAGTTATACTCTTATTCTTCAGAATTTCTTTTGAACATTAGTCTTCCATGAAGGAATAACGTGATTAATACTTTTCCAACAATCTATAAATGTCTTGCTGTTTTAGTGTCTTAACTGGCATGTTGAAATGTAGACTCTTGTCCCTTTTTATCTTATACATTTGGTTGTAAATGCTCAGAGTGACTAAAATATAGTGTACTACCTTAGTTTAAGTGTGCATGAATTTAAGCTTGAGTCTCAAAGAACTCTTCCTAAGTGTAATAGTCTGAACAAAGTCAATCACACTAAAAACATACTTTAATTAGCATTCAACTAAACAAAAGAATACAGGATGAAATCGTTTACCAATCCCTCTTTTTTTCCCTGAAAAATTTCCAAATCTATTACAGTAAATGTTTACATAGCTCATTAAATAATACAGCTTTACTAGAGACCTGGGAGCGGTCACATAATTTAGGAGCAAATCCAGCAACGGGTTTGGGCAGAGAAGTGCAAAAGAATGGAAGGAGGGAATGGAGGTTGATAATATAGTGAAGGTGGGAGTCAGGAGAGAAATTTAAAAAAAAAATTCCTACCTGAATTGAAGTATGTAACATACAAATATTTCAGTTAACTGATTATCATCTAAGCTCACTTTATAAAAAGAGTTAAAGAGCTTCCAAAATTAAAAAAAATAATACCAGTGGTGTTTCCTAAAGAGTTCAGATAATGCTGTTATTCCTATCAATAGGGTAGCTAAGGTGGTATGTGTAAGTGGTAAAAGTATTCTTCTGGGACTGAGAAAGATCTGGGCTTGAATCTCAGTTCTACCATTCTAGCTGATGGGTTGAAAATATTTCTTAACCACTTTGTCCTTTAGTTGTCTCACGGAGATAATAATAATACCTACTTTTTAAGGTTTTCATAATTATGTATCACAGTGCCTGGAACTGTAATTTATAACTATTACCTAATGTTATTATCTACTTCAAAAAGAAAATACAGTTGTCTTCTATGATAAACACTAAGTTCAGTAGGAATCTATAAACATGTGATCTTGAAATAGACTGTTATTTTGGAAATCTGGATAATACAGTTTCGACAGTACCATGGGAATTGTGCTTTCAGTTTTGGCTCAGCTTGTTTTAATTTGAAAACCTAGGCAATATATCATTTTTGATTTACAACTTTCGTTGCTAGGATATTTCAGAGAATGTAAGATTTCTCTGATATATGAACCTTCTCATAAATAGCAATAGTCAGGACCACAGGAGGTACGTATAGACAATAAAAGGTGTTTCCATTCACTCATTTTCTCTGAACTTTATTCCACAAAGAAGTAGAAGCAGAGGATAGGCATAATAATCTTTGAGCAAAATTTGTTGGAACGTGTGGTAAAATGAAGAGAAAGAAAAAGGCAAGAGGAAGAAGGGAGGGGTGGGAGGAAGATAACTTGGGAGTCATCACCTTTGGTTTAGGATTAGAATTCCAACTCTGCCACTTACTTATTAGATAACCTTGTACAAGTTTTTAACTCTCTTATTCTGTTTCTCATCTGTAAGATGGGGATAAGCCTGCTTGCTTTAGAGGGTTGATGTGAGAATTAAATGCTATAATGGAAGGCAAGGGCTTAGTATAGAGCTTGAAACATGGTTCATGATTTATGACTGGTATATGGCATTATAGGGACTAGGAAGATGGGAAAAGTCTAACTTGAGTGTCTCACATTTACTCCTGGGTTGATAACCTCTCATTACCCTTTTGTCTTTCATGCTCGAGTCTTCTACTGCTCTTCCCTCATCTTGCTATTAATCAGAAAGGGGAATGCCTAACAATTAACCATGTTTCATTTAGAAGGGCATTTGTTAAAGTTACCATCTCTGTTTGCAAAGTGTCTCTGAAACTGAAGATATATTTCTTGAATATATTTTGCAGAAAAGGCTTTCCTGGACCAAAGTGGTTTCATGATTTAAAATACTGTCTGCTGTATAAGCCATACTATTATCTTCTTTTTTCCTAATTATTGAGATTTGGTCTTAGAGGTCTGTTTCTTGCTATGATTTTTGTCTGCTCTTAATGTTACTAAGAACAATTTCTTTTATTTAATATAATTAAATTACTCATTGAGTTGAAGAAAGTTATAATGTTCATTTAATAGTATTTTCTTTTAGAGTTTCCCAATTATTTCAGTTGACTGCTTTACATTTTTTATATCATATATATTTTTTAGAAGCGTAGACTAGAAAGACCTTTAAAAACCCCACAGTTTTATGCCTTTTCTCTGTACACACCAGTGCCTGACAATAGTATGTAGATTTTTTAATTGCCCCCTATAAATAATTCTGCCTGAGTCTCATTTGGGCTGGCCTTCAAAGCTCCATTAAATGCCATTTACAAGGCCAACCCACATGCCCCTGGGAAAATTAATTCAGCCCCATCTTATAATAGTATTTTATTGTGTTCTTTCCATAACTTTTGAACTCAGTGAAGTTTCCTAAGTAATTATCATGGACAAGAACTGTGAATATACAAATATGAACAAAGCAAGATCCTTTCAGAAGTAGGAAGGTAATGTACAGGGAAAGAAACTGTAGTAGGAAGTTTAATGAGTCTTTTCTGGACTTGGGATGAGACACATGTAACCTCAGATGCTAAAATGAGGTTGGCTAGACAAAACCACAGAACTACTAGGAAATAGAGAAAACCAATTTCATGACCCTTTCCCATTACCCCCCTCCAGCCATATATATAAAATTTTAGCTCAAGCAGTGTTTTGGAAGAAGGTTGTCAGCTTAGCAGATAGATGTGCTGTGGCATATCCTTCCATCCCCAGCTCTCTCTAGGAGCAAAGTGGGAGTATCATTTCCCCCTCAAGCTAAGTGACAAGAGAAGCAAAACAGCTGATGAGGAGATTACAGATGCTTACCTCTCACATCCTGGCTGGATGCTGTTGAGCTTCAGAATTATGTAAGATGGCTCAGCCCTGCACTATGCTACTAGAGCAGAGACCAAAATAGTTCTTGAGAACATATGGCATTTCTAGAGTTTGGCAGGTCAGAAATGCAAAATGATTATCATGGGCAAAGCAGACACTGTGGAAGGTAGGTTTGAATAAGCCTGTTGGTATCACAGCCAATGAAGCTGCCTACTAGGAGATAGGATAGTCTCTTAAGAAACCAATGTACTCCGAGAATGAAAGAAGCAGAATGTGGACAAATGCCATCTCCTGGAGCACTCAACATTTACGTGAGAACAACAAATTACGACACGTGAAGTCATTTTTCATTTTCTTCTTTTCTGACCTGGGAAGTGACCAGAATAGCAGTTGGAAGGTCAGGGAGGAAGTAGAAAGAAGAAAGAAAAGACAAATCATAACCCTTGAGTCAAGGCTGTGCTGGGATGGAGGGACAGAAACATGGAACTGGATATGAGATGAAAGTGTTTATTAAGTTAATATAGAATTTTGTTGTTGTTGTTACTTTTTGGGTACTAGATGTTTATTTCAGACTCTTTTGTCACCGAGGTCAATAAACAATCAAAAGGTTACACATATCTATTGTATTCCAAGACAAATCTTCGCAGGAAAAAAAAAATGTACCTATTAGAACTTACTATTTCAGCTCTACTTGGAGCTATACACATGAGATATAGATATTCAGTTTCATAACTCCCTAGTTCCAAATAGGCCACTAAGTATTTAAAAAGAAAAAAAGAAATAAAAGAAGCACACACAAGCCACTAGTTATACTTGAATGGCTAATACATAGGGTAGTTTGAAAATATTGAGAATAACCTCTTCTCTATTTTATTTATTTATTTATTTAATTTTTTAAACATCTTTATTGGAGTATAATTGCTTCACAATGGTGTGTTAGTTTCTGCTTTATAACAAAGTGAAGCAGTTATACATATACATATGTTCCCATATCTCTTCCATCTTGCACCTCCCTCCCCCCCACCCTCCCATTCCCACCCCTCTAGGCGGTCACAAAGCACCGAGCTGATCTCCCTGTGCTATGCAGCTGCTTCCCACTAGCTATCTACCTTACGTTTGGTAGTGTATATATGTCCATGCCACTCTCTTACTTTGTCACAGCTTACCCTTCCCCCTCCCCATATCCTCAAGTCCATTCTCTAGTAGGCCTGTGCCTTTATTCCCGTCTTGCCCCTAGGTTCTTCATGACTCTTTATTTTTCCTCTTAGATTCCATAATATGTGATAGCATACGGTGTTTGTTTTTCTCTTTCTGACTTACTTCACTCTGTATGACAGACTCTAGGTTCATCAACCTCACTACAAATAACACAATTTCCTTTCTTTTTATGGCTGAGTAACATTCCATTGTATATATTGCCACACCTTCTTTACCCATTCATCTGTTGATGGACACTTAGGTTGCTTCCATGTCCTGGCTATTGTAAATAGAGCTGCAATGAACATTGTGGTACATGACTCTTTTTGAATTATGGTTTTCTCAGGGTATATGCCTAGTAGTGGAATTGCTGGGTCATATGGTAGTTCTATTTGTATTTTTTTAAGGAACTTCCATACTGTTCTCCATAGTGGCTGTACCAATTCACATTCCCACCAGCAGTGCAAGAGTGTTCCCTTTTCCCCACACCCTCTCCAGCATTTATGGTTTGTAGATTTTTTGAGGATGGCCATTCTGACCGGTGTGAGATGATATCTCATTGTACTTTTGACTTGCATTTCTCTAATGATTAATGATGTAGAGCATCCTTTCATGTGTTTGTTGGCAAGATGTATATATTCTTTGGAGAAGCGTCTAATTAGGTCTTCTGCCCATTTTTGGATTGGGCTGTTTGTTTTTTTGATATTGAGCTGCATGAGCTGCTTATAAATTTTGGAGAATAATCCTTTGTCAGCTGCTTTATTTGTAAATATTTTCTCCCATTCTGAGAGTTGTCTTTTGGTCTTGTTTATGGTTTCCTTTGCTGTGCAAAAGCTTTTAAGTTTCATTAGGTCCTATTTGTTTATTTTTGGTTTTATTTCCATTTCTCTAGGAGGTGGGTCAAAGAGGATCTTGCTGTGATTTATATCATAGGGTCTTCTGCCTATGTTTTCCTCTAAGAGTTTGGTAGTGTCTGGCATTACATTTACGTCTTTAATCCATTTTGAGTTTATTTTTGTGTATGGTGTTAGGGAGTGTCTTAATTTCATACTTTTACATATACCTGTCCAGTTTTTCCCGCACCACTTATTAAAGTGGCTGTCTTTTCTCAAGTGTATATTCTTGCCACCTTTATCAAATATAAGGTGACCATAGGTGCATGGGTTTATCTCTGGGCTTTCTATCCAGTTCCATTGATCTATACTTCTGTTTTTATGCCAGTACCAAACTGGCTTGATTACTGCACTTTTGTAGTATAGTCTGTAGTCAGGGAGCCTGATTTCTCCTGTTCCATTTTTCTTTCTCAAGATTGTTTTGGCTATTTGGGATCTTGTGCATTTCCATACAAATTGTGAAATTTTTTGTCCTAGTTCTGTGAAAAATGCCAGTGGTAGTTTGATAGGGATTGCATTGAATCTGTAGATTGCTTTGGGTAGTAGAGTCATTTTCACAATGTTGATTCTTCCAATCCAAGAACATGGTATATCTCTCCATCTATTTGTATCATCTTTAATTTCTTTCATCATTGTCTTATAATTTTCTGCATACAGCTCTTTTTTCTCCTTACGTAGTTTTATTCCTAGATATTTTATTATTTTTGTTGCAATGGTAAATGGGAGTGTTCTCTTAATTTCACTTTCAGATTTTTCATCATTAGTATATAGGAATACCAGAGATTTCTGTGCACTAATTTTTTATGCTGCAACTTTACCAAATTCATTGATTAGCTCTAGTAGTTTCCTGGTAGCATCTTTAGGATTCTCTATGTATAGTATCATGTCATCTGCAAACAGTGACAGCTTTACTTCTTCTTTTCCAATTTGGATTCCTTTTATTTCTTTTTCTTCTCTGATTGCTGTTGTTAAAACTTCCAAAACTATGTTGAATGACAGTGGTGAGAGTGAGTAACCTTGTCTTATTCCTGATCTTAGAGAAAATGGTTTCAGTTTTTCACCATTGAGAATGATGTTGGCTATGGGTTTGTCATGATATATGGCCTTTATGTTGAGAAAAGTTCCCTCTATGCCTACTTTCTGCAGGATTTTTATCATAAATGGTGTTGAATTTTGTCGAAATCTTTTTCTGCATTGATGGAGATGATCATATGGATTTTCTCCTTCAATTTTTTAATACGGTATATCATATTGATTGATTTACATATATTGAAGAATTCTTGCATTCCTGGGATAAACCCCACTTGATCATGGCGTATGATCCTTTATTGTGCTGTTGGATTCTGTTTGCTAGTATTTTGTTGAGGATTTTTGAATCTGTGTTCATCAGTGATATTGGCCTGTAGTTTTCTTTCTTTGTGATATCTTTGTCTGGTTTTGGTATCAGGGTGATTGTGGCCTCGTAGAATGAGTTTGGAAGTGTTCCTCCCTCTGCTATATTTTGGAAGAGTTTTAGAAGGATAGATGTTAGCTCTTCTCTAAATGTTCGATAGAATTCGCCTGTGAAGCCATCTGGTCTTGAGCTCTTGTTTGTTGGAAGATTGTAATCACAGTTTCAATTTCAGTGCTTTTGATTGGTCTGTTCATATTTTCTATTTCTTCCTGGTTCAGTCTCAGAAGGTTGTGCATTTCTAAGAATTTGCCCATTTTTTCCAGGTTGTCCATTTTATTGGCATAGAGTTGCTTGTAGTAATCTCGCATGCTCTTTTGTATTTCTGCAGTGTCAGTTGTTTCTTCTCCTTTTTCATTTCTAATTCTATTGATTTGAGTCTTCCCCCTTCTTTTCTTGATGGGTCTGGCTAGTGGTGTATCAGTTTTGTTTATCTTCTCAAATAACCAGCTTTTAGCTTTATTGATCTTTGCTATCACTTCCTTCATTTCTTTTACATTTATTTCTGATCTGATCTTTATGATTTCTTTCCTTCTGCTAACTTTGGGTTTTTTTTTGTTCTTCTTTCTCTAATTGCTTTAAGTGTATGGTTAGGTTGTTTATTTGAGATGTTTCTTGTTTCTTAAGGTAGGATTATATTGCTATAAACTTCCCGCTTAGAACTGCTTTTGTTGCATCCCATAGGTTTTGGGTTTTAGTGTTTTCATTGTCATTTGTTTCTAGGTATTTTTTGATTTCCTCTTTGAGTTCTTCAGTGATCCCTTGGTTATTTAGTATTGTATTGATTAGCCTCTGTGTGTTTGTATTTTTTACAGATTTTTTCCTTTTATGACATCTAGTCTCATAGCATTGTGGTCAGAAAAGATACTTGATACAATTTTAATTTTCTTATATTTACCGAGGCTGATTTGTGACCCAGGATATGATCTGACATGGAGAATGTGTCATGAGCACTTCAGAAGAAAGTGTATTCTGTTTTTTTTGGATGGACTGTCCTATAAATATCAATTAATTCCATCTTGTTTAATGTATAATTTAAAGCTTGTGTTTCCTTAGTTATTTTCATTTTGGATGATCTGTCCATTGGTGACTGTGGGGTGTTAAAGTCCCCTACTATGAATGTGTTACTGTCGATTTCCCCTTTTATGGCTGTTAGTATTTGCCTTATGTATTGAGGTGCTCCTATGTTGTGTGCGTAAATATTTACAATTGTTATATCTTCTTGGATCAATCCCTTGACCATTATGTAGTGTCCTTCTTTGTCCCTTGTAATACTCTTTATTTTAAAGTTTATTGCGTCTGATATGAGAATTGCTATTCCAGCTTCCTTTTGATTTCCATTTGCATGGAATATGTTTTTCCATCCCCTCACTTTCAGTCTGTATGTGTCCCTAGGTCTGAAGTGGGTCTCTTGTAGGCAGCATATATATGGGTCTTGTTTTTGTATCCATTCAGCCAGTTTATGTCTTTTGGTTAGAGCATTTAATCCATTTACATTTAAGGTAATTATCAATATGTATGTTCCTATTCCCGTTTTCATAATTCTTTTGGATTAGTTATCATAGGTCTTTTTCTTGTCTTGTGTTTCCTGCCTAAAGAAGTTCCTTTAGCATTTGTTGTAAAGCTGGTTTGGTGGTGCTGTATTCTCTTAGCTTTTGCTTTTCTGTAAAGGTTTTAATTTCTGCATCAAATCTGAATGAGATCCTTGCTGGATAAAGTAATCCTGGTTGTAGGTTTTTCTCCTTCAACACTTTAAATATGTCCTGCCACTTCCTTCTGGCTTGCAGAGTTTCTGCTGAAGGATCATCTGTTAACCTTATGGGGATTACCTTGTGTGTTATTTGCTGTTTTTCCCTTGCTGCTTTTAATATTTTTTCTTTGTGTTTAATTTTTGATAGTTTGATTAATATGTGTCTTGGAGTACTGCTCCTTGGATTTATCCTCTATGGGACTCTCTTTGCTTCCTAGCCTTGATTAACTAGTTCCTTTCCCATATTAGGGAAGTTTTCAACTATAATCTCTTCAAATAGTTTCTCAGTCCCTTTCTTTATCTCTTCTTCTTCTGGGACCCCTATAATTTGAATGTTGGTGTGTTTAATGCTGTCCCAGAAGTCTCTGAGACTGTCCTCAGTTCTTTTCATTCTTTTTTGTTTATTCTGCTCTGCAGTAGCTATTTCAGTATTTTTTCTGCCATGGCACTTATCCATTCTTCTGCCTCAGTTATTCTGCTATTGATCCCTTCTAGGGAATTTTTAATTTCATTTATTGTGTTGTTCATCAGTGTTTGTTTGCTCTTTAGTTCTTCTAGGTCCTTGTTAAATGTTTCTTGTATTTTCTCTATTCTATTTCCAGGATTTTGGATCATCTTTACTATCTTTACTCTGAATTCTATTTTAGGTAGACTGCCTATTTCCTTTTCATTTGTTAGGTCTGGTGGGTTTTTACTTTGCTCCTTCATCTGCTGTGTGTTTTTCTGTCTTCTCATTTTGCTTAACTTACTGTGTTTGGAGTCTCCTTTTCGCAGGCTGCAGGTCCGTAGCTCCTGTTGTTTCTGGTATCTGCCCCCAGTGGCTAAGGTTGGTTTAGTGTGTTGTGTAGGCCTCCTGGTGGAGGGGACTAGTGCCTGTGTTCTGGTGGATGAGGCTGGATCTTGTCTTTCTGGTTGGCAGGACTGTATCTGGTGGTGTTTTTTGGGGTGTCTGTGGCCTTATTACGATTTTAGGCAGCCTCTCTGCTAATGGATGGGGTTGTGTTCCTGTTTTGCTAGTTGTTTGGCATAGGGTGTCCTGTACTGTAGCTTGCTGGTCGTTGAGTGAAGCTGGGTCTTGGCATTGAGATGGAGATCTCTGGGAGATTTTTGCCGTTTGATATTACATGGAGCTGGGAGGTCTGTTGTGGACCAGTGTCCTGAAGTTGGCTCACCCACCTCAGAGGCACAGCCCTGACACCTGGCTGGAGCACCAAGAGCCTTTCATTCCACATTCCACATGGCTCAGAATAAAAGGGAGAAAAAATAGAAAGAAAGAAAGATGATTAAATAAAATAAAATAAAGTAAAATAAAATAAAGTTATTAAAATAAAAAAAATAATTATTAAGAAAAAAGTTTGAAAAGTAAAAAAAAAAGAAAAGAAAAGAAAAAAAAATCCAAAAACGGACAGACAGAGCCCTAAGACAAATGGTAAAATCAAACCTATACAGAGAAAATCACACACAGAAGCATATACATACACACTCACAAAAAGAGAAAAAGGGAAAAAAAGTATATATCTTGCCACCAAAGTCCACCTCCTGAATTTGGGATGATTCGTTGTCTATTCAGATATTCCACAGATGCAGGTACATCAAGTTGATTGTGAAGATTTAATCCGCTGCTCCTGAGGCTGCTGGGAGAGATTTCCCTTTCTCTTCTTTGTTCGCACAGCTTCCGGGGCTCAGCTTTGGATTTGGCCCCGCCTCTGCGTGTAGGTCGCTTGAGGGCGCCTCTGTCCTTCGCTCAGACAGGACGGGATTAAAGTAGCAGCTCATTCGGGGACTCTGGCTCACTCAGGCCGGAGGGAGGGAGGGGCACGGGTGCGGGGTAAGCCTGCGGCGGCAGAGGCCAGTATGACATTGCTACAGCCTGAGGTGCGGTGTGTGTTCTCCCAGGGAAGTTGTGCCTTCATCATGGGATCCTGGCAGTGGCGGGCTGCACAGGTTCCCAGGAGGGGAGGTGGGGATAGTGACCTGTGCTCGCACACAGGCTTCTTGGTGGCTGCAGCAGCAGTCTCAGCGCCCGTCTCTGGAGCTCCTTTAAACGGCGCTCTTAATCCCCTCTCCTCGGGCACCAGGAAACAAAGAGGGAAGAAAAAGTCTCTTGTCTCTTTGGCAGGTCCAGACTTTTTCCCGGACTCCCTCCCGGCTGGCTATGGCGCACTAACCCCTTCAGGCTGTGTTCATGCAGCCAACCCCAGTTCTCTCCCTGCGATCCGACTGAAGCCTGAGCCTCAGTTCCCAGCCCTGCCCGCCCCGGCGGATGAGCAGACAAGCTTCTCGGGCTGGTGATTGCCGGTCGGCACCGATCCTCTGTGCGGGAATGTCTCCGCTCCGCCCTCCACCCCCCTTGTTGCTGCGCTCTCCTCCGTGGCTCCGAAGCTTCCCCCCTCAGCCACCCGCAGTCTCCGCCCGGGGGGGCTTCCTAGTGTGTGGAAACCTTTCCTCCTTCACAGCTCCCTCCCACTGGTGCAGGTCCTGTCCCTATTCTTTTGTCCCTGTGTTTTCTTTTTTCTTTTGCCCTACTCAGGTACATGGGGAGTTTCTTGCCTTTTGGGAAGTCTGAGGTCTTCTGCCAGCGTTCAGTAGGTGTTCTGTAGGAGCTGTTCCACATGTAGATGTATTTCTGATGTATTTGTGTAGAGGAAGGTGATCTCCACGTCTTACTCTTCCGTCATCTTGAAGCTCCTCCCCAGTATAGAATTTTTTAATAGTTGAAAATGAGACTGTCCTAGTACCTAAAAGAGCCTTGGATATAGTTGAGGCTGAAGCCAGAGATGAGATGGAACATATTGGAGAACAATGGTGGGAGAAGAATTAAACTCTTATGTTTAAACTCTATGTATTTCAGTCTGCTCAGTAAACCAGTTACCTAACTGTAACATAATATAGTACAGAAAGTGCTAAGGCTAGGAAAGATTTTCATCTGATTGTTTACCTGATAGTCATATTTATCTGGTTGACCATTAATCTCTTAAATGTAGAAAAGTTTTTCCTTGTGTCGCAAAAAATATGTGACATTTTCCATTTCAAAGTCCAAAGGGAATGACAGGACAGACTACAATGCACTAAGAAACTAGAAAGTTATTGAGTATGCAACAATGTGTTTAAGCAAAGTCTTTCATTTGACACTTCTTCTTCTCTGCTCCTTTTGTGTTATCTATGTTATAAGAACCAAAGAAAATGGCTACGTGTTGTGACAATATGATCCACTTATGGATGAGGGTGGCTAGACAAGAAAAGCAGCATGGAGAGCCCAGACATGGAGGTGGAGAAGGGGGATGTAGAGGGGAACATGGTGCTCTGTACTGTGCACCACACTCTGAAGGGCTCTCTTGACTCCCCAACCATTCAGGTGGGTTGAGGGGCCAGGATGGATGACACACAGTCTGCTGTGGAGACTTCTCAACAGGACAGTGTCTTGGAGGCAACTGCAAGCCAAGAGACTGAATGGCTCTTACTATGTTGACAAACATACATTTAACCTGAAAATGTTTCCTCTATACGAAAATAGCAACATGCATAATTACTTTCGTTTAAATTTATATTTAATAAAGTAATAACTCATTTAAATTCATGATAATAATAATAATAAATGGCTAATGTTAAGCACTTACCATGTGCCAAACTCTTTACCTTCATTATCTTATTTAACACAATAATCCAAAGGAGTAGGTTGCTATATGATCTCCATTTTACAAGTGAAAAAATTGAGCCTTAAACAATGCATATCGCTTACCCATGTTTATTGCTAGTAAGTGGCAGAGAGGAACATTAATCCAGACCTGCATAACTCTGAACCTCAAACTCTTAATTACAGGTATTAGGTAGCACCTTCTTTTATCTCTCTCTATCAGTTCATCATAATTTGGAATAAAAAACTGCAGGTATTGAGATTTAAACCAAGAGCTTTAATAATAATAGAAATTTTATAGAACAGAGAAGACCAAACCTTTCTAAACTATAGATTACATAGTTAATGGTATCTTCTCTCCTTTTCATTTATCTTTCATCAGTTAGTGTTATAAATATGTAACACAGAATATTAAAGTTCAGTTAAATGAGAGAATTAATTAAATGAGAGAATTTTTCTTGCTAAATTCATATTTACATATTTTATTATTTCTACCAGAGTGTTTATTTCAAAATTCATTTCCTAAAATGTGATTTTTCTCTCTTGAGTGTCATCTTTTTAAATGGTAGAGAAAGCATTCCCAGTATTCAACACAAACTTATATACTGGTTTGAAGATAGTAACACATTTCCACATTTGCAAATTTCTTTCTCTCTCTCTCTGTAGCTAACAAACTCACTAAAACTTGTAAGAAAATTGAACTATAAATAAATAAATATAAACATACATTAAAGTGCAAACATATACAGGTATCCCTTGCTTTTCAAAAGTTTGCTTTATACCACTTTGTTTTTTTACAAAAGACCTACATTAGTACCTATTTTCACAAACTGAAAAAAATCTGAATAGATTTTCACTTTTATGAAAAAGGTGAAAAATGAAAATTGGTTCTTCACTTTATGCCATTTTGGCTTACAAGTTTTCTTAGGAATGCTTTCCTTTTAGATAGCTGGGGAAATCTGTATTTGTACCACGATTTTGACATCCTAAAAATAATAAGTTGACTAAACCAATTTATCTTATATTTATTGCTTATGAAGAATTTTTTGATGACCATAAAATTCAAAATATACCCTACAGTATATTGCAAAGAAAAATTAACCGTTTTTGGTGTGTGGGCAAGAAACAATCTAAGGTAAAAATGCTTTACTAAAACTGCTTTGGGATTTAGAATATTCTAGTAAAGAGGAGAATTTTAAAGGGACATAAAACTTTTGATTCAATATCCCGAGTGTGAGACCTTTTCTCTTCCAGGCAGCTCCATTGGTTTTCAAAGATTACTTGGCCCATTAGAACAGCATCATCTTTTAAAATGCAGGACATGTACTTAATAGAGGCAGAGTGCATCACTTGAGAGGATGTCTCAGGATGTTAGTGTCCCTTTTAATCTGTGCTGCCTGACAAAACAGGCACAAAACTCAACCCTTGGTTCAACACCATTAGCAGCTTTAGCCCTGTGTGGTACCAAAGCACAAGAAGCATAAAGTATGCAGTACAGCCTTCCTCAACTCACTTTCAAAAAAGAGTATTTCATGTATTTTTCATGCTATTTCTCTTCTCTTCCATAAGATTTTAATGGACTAAAGTATGTCATGTGTATAGAACTCATGATAAAATGGAGAGACAGGCGCTATATGATTGAAGTAGCTTCAGAAATAGACAAGGGACAAATCTTTTAAAATGCATTATCTGAATACGATTTAACTTGAAAAGTGAAAGTGTTGTTGTTATTTTTAATAGCACAAAGAGATTTGTACTACAGAAAGTCTAAAATGATTATTCACCCCAAACGGATTATTTATTTTGAAATGAATATTTATAGAGAACATCTGAATTAGGCAGTAATCTTTGCCTTTGTTCAAACACAATTAACAATATGCAAATTAAGGCAGTGTTTTTTAGAAAATATGTGAGCCTAAGTATTAATATTGGCAGTCATTTCAATATCTGCACAGTGAGTACATAAAATGAGGAACAACTAACCTGTTATGCCCTTAATTAATGAACACCTGTACACAATGAAAGCTGATTTCACGAATGCATGGAAATCCAACCTAGCAATTAATGTTCAATTAAAAATTCACACTATTGAAAAAGTAGCAGAAAAAAAACAACTTGTGATAGGCAAATCACAAAAGCAGAAAAGTTGGATTTTTCTGTGAATGAATCTTTTCCAACATATTTAGACTAGTTGTTCTTTTCTTGGTTGCTTAATTTTTATATGAAAAGAATTTGAACATATTTTTAATGATTATTCACATTTTATGCAATAAGTTGATCATTTGGGATTCTTTTCTTTTCCTTCTTTCTCTTTTTAAGAACCAGACTGAGTGCGTTTTAGAGAAAGAACCAACTCTTTTGATAATTTATTTTAATTATTATAAGCTTTGTTCAATTTCTAAGAAGTCACAAATCACATTTTTGGTCCAATTCTATAACTATGATACAAACTGTACAATACACAGTTCATTCTTAAACTTCTATGTACATGTGTCTCTGACCTGGGTCCTGATGTGGATAGCAGCATATAAAGGAAAGAAAAGGAATATTCCTTTTTAATCTTTCAACAAAGACATATGGAGTACCAGTGCCAGACATTGTTCTAGGTATTGAAGATAAAACAGTGAACAAATAAGACAAAATTTTCATCCTTAGTGTACTTACGTTGTAATGATTATTGAGATTCCTGTTACCATTGAGTGTAAAGACATTAATTTGTATTTCTCCTTCTCATATCTGTAATCAACCCCCCTCTTCATTTCTCTGTTGTTTTAATCTTTCTTATCAACATTATTGATATTTGTGTTTGCCTAAGCTAGTGCCTTACTAAATACTTTTTATATACAATTTTATAGGGACATACAGATAAATCTCAATAAGACTTTGTCCAAAGTAATCAAAACTCTACTAACAATTTTTCTTTATTCTGCTTCTTCCAGATGATGGACAAGTTATCTTAACATTTGTTTTTAAATAAAGCTGTTAATTTTCCTTGTGTGGTCTTTAGAAAGATTCTATCAGAGATACTTCATTCTAAAAGGCCAGAAGAATACTGTTTTTTTTTTCTGAGTTAGGAAGCAGTTATTTTACACATAGACATCAAGATGGCAGTAGGTCAAGTTAAGACTATGTTTGTCTTTACCAAGTGTAATTTATACCAGCTCAGACGGTGAAGGGCAACATAAAGAGTTTAAGGAAGTACCCTATAATTAGAGGTAACTGTTATCACTGGTGAAAAAGAGGGTGAGCTAATCTATTCTGAATTTTATAGGTCTGCTGTATTGAATGAGTATATAATTAGAAGAAGAAACTAACTGCTTCAGTTTCATGGTAACTTGATGCAGGCAAGGTTTGGGAGGAAATTGAAGCACCTAGACCTGTACTTGTAGAAACAAGGAAAGAATGTTCTGAAAACAGATAAAATGAAAGAATTATTTTGAAGGAAAATATTTTATGATGTCTAGGTAAATGAATCAGGAAAAAATATACTAAAGCAAGCATTAATGGTTAATTCAACTTGCTTTAAAAGTGATTAGGGACATACCAAATAGAATGCTGACTCCCCAATATTCTTACCTGCTTCATTTGTGCGGATCATTCGAGATGGGGTGCTTGGATCTCCAGTCCCAATTGGATTGGTGGCCACCACTCTGAATTCATATTCCACCCAGGGGTTCAGGTCCACTGCCATGGCTGATTCCATGTCCCCTGTTATGATTTCTGGGACTGTGGAGAGGAAGTAGATTGCATGCCATTAAGTGAACTGGAAATGCTTATAGATCGTGATCAAAGATATCACAGGCACTGACATAATTGGCAGGCTGCTGCGTACATCCTTATAACACATGGTCATGTGTCACCTCCCATCTCATTAGTAAAATGAAAATCAATCTTCAGAAGTAAGCACTTGCACATGTCAGTTTGTTGTAGTTAGAATTCTTTCATCTCATATTTACACATAGATTGACATAACATAACTTGCCATGATCATTTTGTCAACCCCTCAGCCCCAGATAAGACACCAACTAGTGCTCTAATTTAAGCAAATAGTTCTCATATTTCTAGAGAAATTTCTTGAGCAGTTTTCTCCTCACAGTTCTGGCAAACATGCTTAGCCACTTGGCAGTTCCAAGCAGCAGAGTAAGAATATATTTCTCTAATTTAAAAACTCCAGTTTGTGGTTTCAAAGTGGAAGCTCTGAACTCTCCTTGGAGTGATTTTTGCACTACATTTAGATTTTATTAAAACATAAAATTGTGTGTCAATATAATTACCACATAGTAAAGTATTTTTTACATAGCATTTATGCTCTATTTGACTGCTTTTCTTGTTCACTCATCTCTGCTGTGTAGGAAATATTTCTGGAAGAACATTTGTTATAGAAGTGAAAAGGGGGAAAGTAGAAAACCTCCCTTATGAAGTTCAATCATTTTCTGGGTTTATATCAGCCCTGGATTTCTGTTTAAACATGGCAGGGCAGTGGCAGGGGGGAACTCTTGATCTGATGACTTGATGGACTTTTACTGTGACAAGGTGTAATTAATTAAATGCATCTTGGATTTCCCATAAAAATCTCTTTTGAAATGTAACAGTAGAATATTACCAGATAATTAGTTCCATGAAAGGTGAATGATCAGCGCATAGGCAGTGTGGGCTGACTGACAAATCTCACAGCCCTACAGAGCTGACTTTTTAAAGCAATGAAATGAAGATATGAAAAAAGTCTGTTCCCTTTTGCTGCACTGGCAAATGAGCGACATGTTTGGAGTCTAAGAGGTAGGGGATAAAGGCCACTGTTGGTAGAATACTGAGCTGTGTATGCCAAACATAAAGGTGGGAAGAAGAGATACCAAGACACTCAGCTCCCCCTAGACCCCAACATACACTGTTTCACCAATACTTGCCTTGGGTCCCTCAAGACTTACTGTTTCATTGACTTCTGTTTATGTCAGTCATTTCAAGCAACTCCAGACAGATAGGTCGTGCCTCATCCATTTTATTCTAATCCCCATAGAACTCTGCACATTTCCTCTTTCTGTCTCAGTTGTCATCCTTCCCTACTGTTTAAAATCCTTTTATTAGGGCCTTTGGAATTCATAATCCGTCATTAGCAAAATTGCCATATACTCATTCTTCTTTCTGAACATTCTTACAACTTTTAACTACAGTAGAAACATGAATCCACTCTAAGGCAACTTTATGCCTCTCAAGGGGTGGCCCTCTTAAGATATTGTAAAGAAGAGGTCAGTCCATCTCAGTTGTGTCTCTCTCCTCCCCACCTCCCCCACAAATGTCTCTAAAGCAAGCATGCAGGTATTTTTCCCACTTAAAAACAAATCAAAACAAAATTGTCTCAAAATTTTCTCTCCTTCCAGCCTTCACTCAGTCTCTATGTTTCTTTTATAGCAAAACTTCTCGAGAGTTATTTGTGCCTTATTTGCTATCTCCAATTATTCTCTTTCTATTCACTCTTGAACCCACTCCAATCAAGCTCTTAACCTCCAGCATTCCACTATAACTGCTCCTGTAAAGATCACCAATGGTCTCTATTGCTAAAACCGTATGGTTGGGTCTCTGTTCCTTAGACTGTTTGTTCTAACATCATGCTATTACACAGTTGATCATGCTCTTCTCTTTGAAATACTTTTCAAAACTTCTGTTTTTCTCCCTTCTGATTATGCCTTATCAGTCTCCGTTGCTAGTTTCTTTTCTTCTTCCAGGTGCACCACAGATCTACTAACTCCCTTTTTTTTTTTTAACTCCATGGTGATCTTATCTAGTCTCATGATTTTAAATACCTTCTGTATGCTGATGACGCCAATATTTTCAGCCATGAACTTCCTCCCTAGACTCCAAATTCACATGTCCTATGACCTATTAAACATTTCTATTTAGATGAGATTCTTAACCTTAATTTCCCCCACCTACTTCTGCAGTATTCCTTACTCAGTGAATGACAATTTCTGTATCCAAAATTTGGGGGTCATCCTGGATTTCTTTCTTTTTCCCCTGCACCACTCCAACTCATAAGCAAATTATGACATCTCTGACTTCAAAGTGTTTTGATTTCTCCACTTCCCTTTGCAGCAAAACTTCTTAAAAGAGTTGTCTGCATTAACTTTTCTCCATTTTCTCTTAAACCAATTCTTGTGAGACTTTAGTCCTTACTATTTTACTAGAACTTCTAGTGTCAAGATCACGAATTACTTCTATGTTGCTTAAATCAATGATCAATTCTCATTCCTCATCATACTTTCCAAGTCAGCAGCATTTGACCCAGCTGACTACTTTCTCTTTCTTGATAGATTTTACTCTTTTTTTCTGTCAGGCTATCACATTCTTTTTTTTTTTTTTTTTTTAACAAATGGTTGCTTCCCCTCTGTATCCTTTGGATGGCTCCTTTTCCACAACTTCTTTCTATTCGATACTTGAGGGCTTAGTTTTCATACTCCTTTCTTCTTTATTTTATGCTTATATCCTTGGAGATGGCATGCAGTTTTATGGTATTAAATGAAATTTATATGCCAATAATTTCCTAATTTATATCTTTATTCTAAACCTCACTCTTAAACTCCAGCCTTGTATATCTAATTGCTGTCTGATCTCTTTAAAGGCGTCTCCCCCAAATACAGTCATACAGTGGTTAAGATTTCAACATATTAATTTTGGGGAGACACAAGTCAGTCCATAGCAGGCAGGTTGTGATTTTAAAAATTTTTTTAAATTTATGTTAATTTTTGGAAATTCACTTGATGCACAATCTATGTTAGTTTCACGTGCACTACAGAATGATTTGACATTGCATACATTATGAAATGATTGCCACATTATGTCTAGTAACCATCTGTCCCTAAACAAATATATTACAATATTACTGACCATATTCTTAGGCTGTATATTACATGCCTGTAACTTATTTATTTATAACTAGAGATTTGTACCTCTTAATCTCCTTCACCTATTTCACATCCCCCAATGCCAACTTTCTGGCGATGTCTGTCTGTTCTCTGTATCTAAGAGTCTGTTTTCATTTTGTTTTCTTTCTTTTTTTGTTTTTTGAATTCCATATATGAGATCATGTGGTATTTGTTTTTCTCTGATACTTCATTAGCATAAGACCCTCTAAATCCATACACATTATGTCAAAAGGCAAGATTTCATTATTATTATAGCTGAGTAATATTCCACTGTTTATATATTTACCACATATTCTTTATCCATCTATCAATGAACACTTAGGTGGCTTCCATATCCTGGCTATTATAAATAATGCTGCAATGAACATTGGAGTGCATACATCTTTCTGAACTAGTGTTTTTGTTTTGTTTAGATAAATACCCTGAAGTGGGATTGCTGGATTTTATAGTAATTCTATTTTTTAAAATTATGCAATCAAAATTTTAATAACAAAGATACTATTTTTAACGTGGCCAAATATACTTGGCTAAGTCCAGATTTTAAAAATCAAGAGCTTGGTCGATGACAAGAGCTTGTGGAGGGAGCATCAGTGTTCTGCTGCATTTCTGCATCTGGCAATACAACAGCAAGCACCAGATTTTAGTAATCCTATTTTTAATTTTTTTTGAGGAAGCTATTACTGTTTTCCATAGTGGATATACCAACTTACATTCCTACTAAGAATGCACAGGAGTTTCCTTTTCTCCATATGCTCACCAACATTTGTTATTTGTTGCTTTTTTGCTAAGAACCATTTTCACAGGTGTGAGGTAATATCTCATTGTAGTTTTGACTTGCATTTGTCTGATGCTTAGTGATGTTGAGTGCCTTTTCATGTGTCTGTTGGCCATCTCTATGTTTTCTTTGGAAAAATGTCTATTTAGGTCATCTGCCAATTTTTTAATCAGGTTGTTTGATTTTTTTATTTGATGTTGAGTTGTATGAGTTCTTTGTATATTTTGGATATTAACCCCTTATTAGATGTATGATTTGCAAACATCTTCAAATATTTCAGTAGTCTACCTTTTTGTTTTGTTGATAGTTTCCTTTGTTATGCTAAAAATTTTTAGTTTGATGTAGTCCCATTTGTTGATTTTTGCTTTTAGTGCCCTCGTCTGAGGAGACAGATCCAAAATAAATATTAAGACTGATGTCGAACAGTGTACTATGTTTTCTTCTAGGAATTTTATGGTTTCAGGTCTTACATTTAAGTCTTTAATCCATTTTGAGTTATTTTTGTATATGGTGTGAGAAGGTAGTCCAATCTGATTCTTTTGCATGTAGCTATCCAGTTTTCCCAGCATTATTTACTGAAAAGTCTTTCTTCTCCTCATTTTATATTCTTGCATCCTTTGCCATAGATTAATTAACCATATGTGTGTGGGTTTATTTCTGGGCTCTCATTTCCCATACTATTTTGATTACTGTAGCTTTGTAGTACAGTTTGAAATGAGGGAGAATGATACCTCCAGCTTTTTCTTTCTTTCTTGATTTTTTTGGCTATTTGGGGTGTTTTGTGTTTCCATACAAATTTTAGAATTATTTGTTCTAGTTCTGTGAAAATTGCCATTGGTATTTTGATAGAAATTGCATTGAATCTTTAGATTGCCTTAGATGGTTTGGTCATTTTAACAATATTAATTCTTTCATTATATCATTTTCTATGTATAGTATTATTTCATCTGAAAACAGTGAGTTTTACTTCTCCTTTCCAATTTGAATTCCTTCTATTTATGTTTTCTTGTCTGATTGTTATGGCTAGGACTTCCATAAAGGTAGTAAAAGTGGGCATACTTGTTTTGTTCCTGATCTTAGAGGAAATGCTTTCAGCTTTTCACCATTCAATATGATGTTAGTTATGGGCTTGTCATTTATGACCTTTACTATGTTGAAGCATATTTCCTCTATACTCACTTTGTTGAGAATTTTTATCATAAATGGATGTTGATTTTTTTCAAAAGCTTTTCTGTATCTACTTTGATATGTATATGATTTTTATTCTTCAATTATTTAATGTGGTACACACTGATTGATTTAGGAATATTGAATCATCTTTGCATTCCTGGTATAAATCCCACTTAACCTTGCTGTATGATCTTTTTTATGCATTGTTGAATTCAGTTTGTTAACATTTTGTTGAGGATTTTTGAATCCATGTTCATCAGTGATATTGGCATATATTTTTATTTTTTGTGTTGTCTTTATCTAGTTTTGTTATCAGGGTGATGTTGGCCTCATAGGAAGAGTTTAGAAATGTTCCTTCCTCTTCAATTTTTTTGGATAGTTTGAGAAGAATAGGTACTAACTCTTCTTTAAATGTTTAGTAGAAATACCCTTTGAAGTCATCTGGTCCTGTACTTCTTTTTGTTGGCTTTTATTTTTTTTATTACTGATTCATTTTCAATACTAGTAACTGATCTGTTTTATTTTCCATTTCTTTCTGATTCAGTCTTGGGAGATTATAAGTTTCTAGAAATTTATCTATTTCTTCTAGATTGTCAATTTATTGGCAAATAATTTTTCATAGTAATCTTTTATGATCCTTTATAAGAGATTATTATTATTATTATTTATGTAACTGTTGTAACTTCTCTTTCATTCTTGATTTTATTGATATGGGCTCTCTTTTTCTTGATGAGTCTGACTAAAGGTTTATCAATTTTGTTTATACTTTCAAAGAAACAGCTCCTAGTTTTATTGGTTTTTGTTTCCTATTGTTTTATTTAGTCTCTATTTCACTTATTTCTGCTCTGAAATTTATTATTTCATATCTTCCACTAACTTTGGGTTTTATTTGTTCCTTTACTAGTTCCTTTAGGGGTAGGGGTAGGTTGTTTCCTTGAGATTTTTCCGGTTTCCTGAGGTAGACTTGTATTTCTAAAACTTTAGAACTGCTTTTGCAGCATCCCATAGATGTTAAGATGTTGTTTTAATTTTCATATGTCACCAGGAATTTTTTTGATTTCCTCTTTGATTTCTTCAGTGACCCATTGATTTTTTTTATAAGGAGTCTTTCATTTCTTAATGTTAGTTATTATTCTTTTTTCCAAATAATATACCTTAGCAGAACAATGCTTTCTTTATTTTTTTAAATTTATTTTATTTATTTATTTATTTAGGCTGTGCAGCCTGCAGGATCTTAGTTCCCCAACCAGGGATTGAACCCATACCCCCTGCTGTGGAAGCACAGAGTTTTAACCACTGGACCACCAGAGAAATCCCCCACCATTGTTTGTTTAGTAGTATATTGTTTAGCCTCCATGTGTTTGTGTTTTTTTGTAGTTTTTTTTCCTTGTAGTTGATTTCTAGTCTTTAATCATTGCATTTGGATAAGTGCTCAGTATGGTTTCATTCTTCATGAATTTACTGAGACTTGTTTTGTGGTCTAGCATGTGGTCTATCCTGGAGAATATTTCATGTGCACTTGAGAAGAATGTGTATTCTGCTGTTTTTGGATGGAATATTCTGTAGATATCTGTTAATCTATCTGGTCTAATGTGTCATTTAAGAACAGTGTTTCCTTATTGGTTTTTCTGCCTGGATGATCTGTTCATTGAGGTAAGCAAGATCTTAAATTCTCCACTATTATTGTGTTACTGCCAATTTTTTCTTTATGTTTGTTAATATATGCTTTATGTATATGTGTTCCTAGGTTGGGTGCATATATATTTACAATTGTTATATTTTCTTTTTGGATTGATCTCTTTAGCTTTATGTAATATCTTTCTTTGTCTCTTGTTACAGTTTTTGTTTTAAAGTCTATATTGTCTAATATAAATATTGCTACTACAGCTTTCTCTTTGTTTCAATTTGCATGGAATATCTTTTTCCAGCCCCTCACTTCCAATTTGTTTCCTTAGAGTTGATGTGAGTCTCTTGTCATTGCATATATGGCTCTTTTTTTTCATCCATTCAGCCACTGTATTTCTTTTGATTGGAGCATTTAGTCTATTTAAATTTAAAGTAATTATTGATAAGTATGTACTTATTGCTATTTTGTTAACTGTTTTGTGGTAGTTTCCACAGTTCATTTTTGTTCACTTCTCCTTTTGCTCTCTTCCCTTGTGGTTTGATGACTATCTTTAGTTTTATGTTTGAATTCCTGTCCCCCTTTTGTGTGTATCTCATATCTCTTGTAAATTTTTGGTTTGTGGTTACCATGAGGTTCATATATAACTATATAACTATATAACTATATATATATATATAAAATTATTTAAGTTGATGATCTCTTAAATTTGAATGCATTCTAATAAGCCTGCATTTTTACTCCCCCCAAAGTTTAATATTTTTCACATCATTTTACACCTTTTGCTTTGTGTATCCCTTAACAACTTGTTGTGGATATAGATGCTTTTACTACTTTTGTCTTTAACCTTCCTACTAGCTTTATAAATGGTTGATCTATCACTTTTATTGTATGTTTCACTTTATTGTATGTTTGTTTGCCTTTGCTTGTCTGTAAATCTCTTCACATCTGAGTGATAGCTTTTCTGAGTAGAGTATTCTTGTTTGTAGGTTTTTTCCTTTCATCACTTTGAATATATCATGCCACTTCCTTCTGGCCTGCAATGTTTATGCTAAAAATTCAGCTGATTTTTCTATGGAAGTTCTCTTATAACTTGTTTTACTCTTGCTGATTTAAAAAAATATCCTTTTATCTTTGATGTTGACATTTAATTATGGTATGTCTTGGTGTGGGCTTCTATGGGTTGATCTTGTTTGGGACACTGAGTGCTTCCAGGAACCTGATGTTTGTTTCCATTATGAGGTTAGGGAAGTTTTCAGCTATTATTTCTTCAAATGATTTCTCTGACCCTTCTTCTGGGACCTCTATAACATGAATGCTATTACATTAGATGTTGTCCCAGTGGTCTCTTAAACTGTCCTTTTTTTTTTTTTTTTTTTGCAGTATGCGGGCTTCTCACTGCTGTGGCCTCTTCCACTGTGGAGCACAGGCTCCAGACGTGCAGGCTCAGTGACCATGGCTCATGGACCCAGTCACTCCATGGCATGTGGGATCTTCCTGGACCAGGGCACAAACCCGTGTCCCCTTCATCGGCACGTGGACTCTCAACCACTGCGCCACCAGGGAAGCCCATGTCCTATTTTTTTAAAAATTTTTTTTTTCTTTTTTCAACTTGGGTGATTTTCACTACTGTGTCTTCAGTTTGATCTGTTCCTCTGTATTACATAATATAGTATTGATTTCTTCTAGTGTATTTATTTCAGATATTGTATTTTTCAGCTCTGTTTGGATCCTCTTTATATTTTCTAACTCTTTGTTAAAATTATCACCACATTCATCTATGTTCTCCTGAGTGTAGTGAGCATCTTTATGAACATTATCTTGAATTTCTTACCAGGTAGATTGCTTATCTCCACTTTGTTTAGTTCTTTTTCTGAGGTATTATGAGATTTTTTTTCTTTTTCCTTTTTATCATATTCCTCTGTCTCCTCATCTTGCCTAATTCTTTGCTTATTTCTATGTGTTGGATAAGTCAGTTATACTTCCCCATCATTGAGAAGTATTCTCATGTAGGAGACATCTAATAGACGTCCAACAGCACACTCCCTTCTAGTCACTGGAGCTATATACTCTAGGGGCCTCCCCTATTTGGGTTGCATGGACCCATCTATTATAGTGAGGCTGACTACTGTGGGTGCTCTGGTGGGCTAGACTGGCCTCCATTCTGTTTGACTCTCAGATGCTGCCTCATGGCTGCTGGCCTGCTAAGGACAGGGCCAAGTTTTGAAATGGTTGGCTGCTCAGCCTGGGTGGGCCCTGAGCTGGTGTCAGCCTGCTGGTGGGCAGGTAGGCCCTCAGCAATAATAGGTTAGACAGAGGACTTCAAAATGGCACTTGACAACATCAGTGTGCTTGTGGTAGAATGAGCTCCCCCAAATGGCTGTCACCAGTGTCTCTATCCCCAAGGGGAGCTCCATTGCCTCCTGCTTTTCTAGGAGGCTCTCCAAGATCAGCAAGTGGGCTGACTCAGATGCCTTTAAAATTATGGCCCCTACACTGGGACTTGAAATGTGTGAGATTTTGTGTATGCCTTTTACTAGTGGAGTCCCTATTTCCTACAGCCCTCCAATTCTCCTGAATGCAAGCCCCACTAGCCTTCAAAGACAGAAGTTCTAGAGACTCTTCTTCCTGGTGCAGGATGCCCAGGGTGGGGAGCCCAATGTAGGGCTTGGAATCCTTGCTCCTTGGGGAGAACCTCTGAGACTGTGATTATCCTCCCATTTGTGGGTCACATACCTGGTGGTGTGGGTCTCAACTACACAGTGTCTCTGTCCCTCCTCTCCATCTCTTTTATGGTTTCTTCTTTATATCTTCAGTTGCAGAATAATGTTTTCTCCTAGTCTTAGGGTCATTCTCATAGGTAGTCATTCTGTAAATAGCTGTAGTTTTGGTGTGCCCATGGGAAGTGGTGAGTTAAGGATCTTTCTACTCAGCTATCTTCACCACACATCTCTTGAAATTTTAAACAGTGTGGTCAGTATGAGCCTCATTAGGAAGGTGCATTTGAGTGAACTTTTGAATGAAGTTTGGATTTAGCTATGCCAGTATTTGGAGGAAAGCATCCCATGTAAAAGGAGTAACTAGTACAAAGGTATTAGATGCATTATAGGCAGGACATTAGAAGACCAGTGAGTCAGAAGCAGAGTGAGAATGGTAGAAAATGAGTTTGTAGAAGGATTGGAGGAACAAAGTCATAAAGGATTCGGGCTTTCATCCTGAGAGAAATGAAGAGACATTGGGGAATTGATACTGTGTTATCTTTAATATATTAAGCTATGTTGAAAATAGGAAGTAATTAAGGTTAAATGAAGTCATAAGGGTGGGGCAATGATTTGATAAGAATAGTGTCTTTATAAGAAGAGACGCTGGAAAACTTGCTTCCTGTCTGTCTGCTATGTGAGTACGCAGTGAGAGGGCTACTATCTGCAAGTCAGGGGGAGCATTCTCAGCAGAAATCAAAAGGAACTGGATGACACCTACATGCTCAGTCACCAGAACTGTTAGAAAATAATATTTTGTTGTTTTAGCCACCTAGGTGATGGCATTTGGTTATGACAGCCCAAGCAGACTAATATACTACCTCTTCCACAGTACTTCTGATCTTCCTTACAATATAATATTTCTTTATTTGTTTCATTCATTAACTTCCAAGATACTATTTAACTTACATGTTTATTATGTTCTCTGTTTATTGTTTGTCCTCACCCATGTGAATACCGTCTACACAAGAGCATGAATATTTTGTTTTGTTTTGTTCCCTCATACATCCTAAGTGCCTAGATCACTGTCTGAAGGTTTCTTGTCACATTATTGTTGAATGAATGAAAGGGGAGTTCAAATTGCCAGGTGTGACCAACAGTTAATTTCTGTTTTAATCTTGATGTAATTATTTCTGATGCAATGTTAAAAAACAAAATTAGTATAAAATTTATAACTATCCTTCCTCCCAAAGCTACATATATTTATATTCTCCTAGCCATAACTATAGGTTTTAAAGACTCTTACCTAGGGGGAGACATTCAAGATGGCAGAAGAGTAAGATGTGGAGATCACCTTTCTTCCCACAAATACAACAGAAATACATCTACATGTGGAACAACTCCTACAGAACACCTACTGAATGCTGGCAGAAAACCTCAGACTTCCCAAAAGCCTCAGGAGCAGCGGATTAAGTCTCCACAATCAACGTGATGTACCCTGTATCTCTGGAATACCTGAATAGACAACAAATCATCCCAAAATTGAGGCGGTGAAATTTGGGAGCAACTGCAGACTTGAGATATATATTTTTTTCTATTTTTGCGAGTGTGTATGTGTATGCTTCTTTGTGTGATTGTGTATGTATAGCTATGTTTTACAATTTTTCATAGGGTTCTCTCTGTCCTTTTTACTTTTTTTTAAGTATGGTTTTTAGCACTTGTTATCACTGGTGGACTAGTTTTTTGGTTTGGTTGCTCTCTTCTTTCATTCTTTTTAAATTACTTTTTAATTTTTAATAATTTAAAAAATTATTTTAATAACTTTATTTTATTTATTTATTTATTTTTTATTTTAATCTCCCTTTCCTTTGAAACCATGTGGCTGACAGTCTTGGTGCTCCAGCTGGGTGTCAGGCCTCTGATGAGGGACAGCTGAGTTCAGAATGTTGGCCCACCAGAGACCTCCTGGCTCCATGTGATATCAAATGGTGAAAGCTCTCCCAGAGATCTCCGTCACAGAGCTAAGACTCAGCTCCACTCAACGACCAGCAAGCTACAGTGTTGGACAGCCTATGCCAAACAATTAGCAAGACAGGAACACAACCCCACCCATTAGCAGAGAGGCTGCCAAAAATCATAAGGTCACAGACACCCCAAAACACACCACTGGAAATGGTCCTGCACACCAGAAAGACAAGATGCAGTGCCACCCACCAGAAAACGCACCAGTTCCCTACACCAGGAGGCCTACACAACCCACTGAAGCAACCTTAGTCACTAGGGACAGACACCTAAAACAACAGAAAATACGAAGCTACTGCCTGTGAAAAGTAGACCCCAAACACAGTAAGTTAAGAAAAATGAGAAGACAGAGAAACACACAGCAGATGAAGGAGCAAGGTAAAAACCCACCAGACCAAACAAATGAAGAGGAAATGGGCAATCTACCTGAAAAAGAATTCAGAGTAATGATAGTAAAGATGATCCAAAATCTTGGAAATAGAATGGAGAAAACACAAAAATGTTTAACAAGGACCTAGAAGAATGAAAGAGCAAACAAACAATGATGAACAACAACAAAAAAATGAAATTAAAATTTTTCTAGAAAGTATCAGTAGCAGAATAACTGAGGCAGAAGAAACGGATAAGTGACCTGGAAGATAAAATACAGGAAATTACTACTACAGAGTATAATAAAGAAAAAAATAATGAAAACAATTGAGGACATTCTCAGAGACCTCTGGGACACATTAAAAGCAACAACATTCGAATTATAGGGGTCCCAGAAGAAGAAGAGGAAAAAAAAAAGAGGCTGAGAACATATTTGAAGAGATTATAGTTGAAAACTTCCTTAGTATGAGAAAGGAAATAGTCAGTCAAGTCCAGGGAGTGCAGAGAGTCCCATACAGGATAAATGCAAAGAGAAAAATGTCAAGACACATATTAAACAAACTATCAAAAATTAAATTCAAAGAAAAAATATTAAAAACAGCAAGGGAAAAACAACAAATAATATACAACAGAATGCCCATAAGTTTAACAGCTGGTCTTTCAGCAGAAACTATGCAAAGCAGAAGGGAATGGCAGGACATATTTACAGTGGTGAAAGGGAATAAACCTACAGCCAAGATTACTCTACCCAGCAAGGATCTCATTTAGATTTGAGGGAGAAATTAAAATCTTTGCAGACAAACAAAAGCTAAGAGAATTCAGCACCACCAAACCAGTTTTACAACAAATGCTAAAGGAACTTCTCTAGACAGGAAACACAAGAGAAGGAAAAGACCTACAATAACAAACACAAATCAATTAAGTAAATGATAATAGTAACATACATATCGATAACTACCTTAAATGTAAATGAATTAAATGCTCCAACAAAAGATACAGACTGCCTGAACAGATAAAAACACAAGACCAGTATATATTCTGTATACAAGAGAACCACTTCAGACCTAGGGGCACATACTGACTGAAAGTGAGGGGATGGCAAAAGACATTCCATGTAAAGGGAAATCAAAAAAAGCTAGAGTAGCAATTTTCATATGAGAGAAAATAAACTTAAAAATAAAGACTATTACAAAAGACAAAGAAGGACACTACATAAGGATCAAGGGATCAATCCAAGAAGACATAACAATTGTAAATATTTATGCACCCAACATAGCAGCACCTCAATACATAAGGCAAATGCTAACAGCCATAAAAGGGGAAATCATAGTACAGGACACAAAGTAGACTTTAACATCCCACTTTCACCAGTGGAAAGATCATCCAGAATGAAAATAATTAAGGAAACACAAGCTTTAAATGATACATTAAACAAGATGGACTTAATTGATATTTATAGGACATTCCATCCAAAAACAACAGAATACACATTCTTCCCAAGTGCTCATGAAACATTCTCCAGGATACATCATATCTTGGGTCACAAGTCAAGCCTTGGCAAGTATAAGAAAATTGAAATCATATCAAGTATCATTTCTGACCACACTCTATGAGACTAGATGTCATTTACAGGAAAATATCTGTAAAAAATACAAACACAAGGAGGCTAAACAATACACTACTAAATAACCAAGAGATCACTGAAGAAATCAAGGAGGAAATAAAAAAATACCTAGAAACAAACGACAAGGAAAACACAATGACTCAAAAAATATGGTATGCAACAAAAGCAGTTCTAAGAGGAAAGTGTAGAGCAATACAGTCCTACCTCAAGAACCAAGAAACATCTCAAATAAACAACCTAACTTTACACCTAAAGCAAATAGAGAAAGGAACAAAAAAAAACCTCAAAGTTAGCAAAAGGAAAGAAATCATAAAGATCAGATCAGAAGTAAATGAAAAAGAAATGAAGGAAACAATAGCAAAGACCAGTAAAACTAAAAGCTGGTTCTTAGAGAAGATAAAAAGAAATTGATAACCATTATTCAGAATCATCAAAAAAAAAAAAGGGAGAAGACAAATCAATAGAATTAGAAATGAAAAAGAAGTAACAACTGACATTGCAGAAATACAAAGGAGCATGAGAGATTACTACAAGCAACAATATTTCAATAAAATGGACCACATAGAAGAAATGGACAAATTTTTAGAAAAGTACAACCTTCCAAGTCTGAACCAGGAAGAAATAGAAAATATAAACAGACCAATCAAAAGCACTGAAATTGGGACTGTGATTAAAAATCTTCCAACAAACAAAAGCCCAGGACCAGACGGCTTCACAGGAGAATTCTATCAAACATTTAGAGAAGAGCTAACACCTATCATTCTCAAACTCTTCCAAAATACATCAGAGGGAGGAAGACTCCCAAACTCATTCTATGTGGCAACCATCACCCTGATACCAAAACCAGACAAAGATGTCACAAAGAAAGAAAACTACAGGCCAATATCACTGATGAACATAGATCCAAAAATTCTCAACAAAATACTAGCAAACAGAATCCAAGAGCACATTAAAAGGGTTATACACCATGATCAAATGGGGTTTATCCCAGGCATGCAAGGATTCTTCAATATACGCAAATCAATCAATGTGATACACCATATTAACAATTTGAAGGAGAAAAACCATATGATCATCTCAATAGAAGCAGAAAAAGCTTTGGGCAAAATTCAACACTGATTTATGATATAAACCCTCCAGAAAGTAGGCATAGAGGAACTTACCTCAACATAATAAGGGCCATATATGACAAACCCACAGCCAACATCATTCTCAATGGTGAAAAACTGAAACCATTTCCTCTAAGATCAGGAAGAAGACAAGGTTGCCCACTCTTTCCACTATGATTCAACATAGATTTTGCAGTTTTAGCCACAGCAATCAGAGAAGAAAAAGAAATTAAAGGAATCCAAATTGGAAAAGAAGAAGTAAAGCTGTCACTGTTTGCAGAAAACATCGTACTATACATAGAGATTCCTGAAGTTGCTACCAGGAAACTACTAGAGCTAGTCAATGAATTTGGTAAAGTAGCAGGATACAAAATTAATGCACTGAAATCTCTTGCATTCCTATACACTAATGATGAAAAATCTGAAAGAGAAATTAAGCAAACATTCCCATTTACCATTGCAGCAAAAAAGAATAAAATACCTAGGAATAAACCCACCTAAGAAGGCAAAAGACCTGTATGCAGAAAACTATAAGACACTGTTGGAAGAAATTGAAGAGGATACATACAGATGGAGAGATATACCATGTCCTGGGATTGGTAGAATCAACAATGTGAAAAAGACTATACTACCCAAAGCAATATACAGATTCAGTGCAATCCCTGTACAACTACCAATGGCATTTTTCACAGAACTAGAACAAAAAATTACACAATGTGTATGGAAACAGAAAAGACCCCGAATAACCAAATTCATCTTGAGAAAGAAAAATGGAGCTGGAGGAATCAGGCTCCCTGACTTCAGACTATACTATAAAACTACAGTAATAAAGGCAGTATGGTACTTGCACAAAAACAGAAACATAGATCAATGGAGCAGGATAGAAAGTCCAGAGATAAACCCACGCACATATGGTCAACTAATCTATGACAAAGGAGGCAAGGATATACAATGGAGAAAGGACAGCCTCTTCAATAATTGGTGCTGGGATAACTGGACAGCTACGTGTAAAAGAATGAAATTAGAACATTCCCTAACCCCATACACAAAAATAAACTCAAAATGGATTAAAGACGTAAATGTAAGGCCAGACACTATAAAACTCTTAGAGGAAAACATAGGTAGAAGACTCTATGACATAAATCACAGCAAGAACTTCTTTGACCCACCTCCAAGAGAAATGGAAATAAAACCAAAAATAAACAAATCGGACCTAATGAAACTTGAAAGCTTTTCTGCAGCAAAGGAATCCATAAACAAGACGAAAAGACAGCCCTCAGAATGGCAGAAAATATTTGCAAATGAAGCAACTGACAAAGGATTAATCTCCAAAATTTACAAATAGCTCAAGCAGCTCAATACAAAAATTCAAGCAAACCAATCCACAAATGGGCTGAAGACCTAAATAGACATTTCTCCAAAGAAGATATACAGATTGCCAACAAACACATGAAAAGATGCTCAATATCACTATTCATTACAGAAATGCAAATCAAAACTACCATGAGGTGTCACCTCACACCATTCAGAATGGTCATCATCAAAAAAATCTACAAAAAATAAATGCTGGAGAGGGTGTGGAGAAAACGGGACCCTCTTGCACTCTTAGTGGGAATGTAAATTGATACAGCCACTATGGAGAACAGTATGGAGATTCCTTAAAAAAGTAAAAATAGAACTACCATATGGCCCAGCAATCTCACTAATGGGCATATACCCTGAGAAAACCATAATTCAAAAAGAGTCATGTACCACAATGTTCATTGCAGCTCTATTTACAATAGCCAGGGCATGGAAACAACCTAAGTGTCAATCAACTGATGAATGGATAAAGAAGACATGGCATATATATAAATGGAATATTACTCTGCCATAAAAAGTAACAAACTGAGTTTCTGTAGTAGGTGGATGGACCTAGAGACTGTCACACAGAGTGAAATAATTCAGAAAGTGAAAAACAAATACTGTATGGTAACACATATATATGGAATCTAAAAAAAGAAAAAGTTCTGAAGAATGTAAGGGCAGGACAGGAATGAAAATGCAGACATTGAGAATGGACTTGAAGACACAGGGTATGGGAAGTATAAGCTGGGACAAAGTGAGAATGTGGCATTGACATATATACACTACCAAATATAAAATAGATAGGTAGTGGGGAGCATCTGCATATCACAGGGAGATCAGCTCGGTGCTTTGTGACCACTTAGAGGGGTGGGATAGGGAGGGCGGGAGGGAGATGCAAGAGGGAGGGGATATGGTGATATATGTATATGTATAGCTGATTCAATTTGTTATGAAGCAGAATCTTACACACCACTGTAAAGCAATTATACTCCAATAAAGATGTTAACAAACACTAAAGACTCCCACCCCTATTCCATATCCTCTCCATCATCCTTAATTCTAATTTCTCTTTGAAAATGATAAAAGAAAGTTTAGAATTCTGAATTCATTGCTACTTGTAAGGACTATTAAAAAATTGCAAAAAAAAGAGTTGAAGGTATTAATATTTGAGATGAAATAACATATAATATGAACTAGAATAGAAATATTTTTATAAAATTAGGATTTTTATTTCAAATGCAATATTGTGGAGATTAAAGATAATGGAGAATGTATATCAAAGGATGCATTTTTAAAGACTTGCATGTATCTTTCTATAAAATTAATCTTTCTAGAACTCTGGAGACAAGTTGGTTTCAAAGAAATTATTCTGCTTCAGAGAGAACACACAGCAACTTTAGTGGAGGACTGCATATTGATTCCAGGAGAAAAACTTGTTAAAATGCTTTTCCTGTTAAAAAATTGTATCCAAAAATTGAATTAAATTAAATTAAATTATATTAAAACAATAAACCTATTTAGTTGATAAATTTAACCACCAATCAGTCCGTGGAAACTATCCACAAAGAGGAGACATATCTACTGATTGAAGAATAGTTAAGAAACATATTTGAATTAAGTAAATAAAGGCCAATCGATTCTTTGATTATAGGTGATTTGGTATTCTTAATCAGACATAGTCAAAAAAACTAAGTCAGCTAATACTGCTCAGTAATACAAATAGGAAAGCAAGTGTTCAAATCAAAAACAAGTAGTTTGAACAGAAAAGGGGGTTTGCAAGTGAAATCATCTATTTCTTATGATTGTTTTCATACTTTCATAATGAATAAACAGCCCCATTCACAGTCACCTGTTTTAAGTCTTATTTTTGGGTGGGTGGCATTGATAAGTTAATTCCAGATGTCCTTGGCTAGATGGCCCATGTGCGATTCATTACTTCATTTGTCAAAAATGAGGAACTCATTATTCTTTGTATTCATGTTGGCATATAACGAATTTTAATAGCTTTTTAAATGCTAGCTTATGTGTTGCATTAACTTCATCAGAGAGTTCAAACTGCAGAACTAAATTTTTTTTTCTATCATATGTTTCTACATTAGAGCATATCTCTACTGAAATTGATTTAGGTGAGATAGTAACTATGAAAACAAAAGACCTGCTGCCCAGTGGAGATGATTTGCATCCAGAAGGACTTCTTTCCCTATCACAGGCATGAAAAAAATTATGGTCAGTGTGAGCTAGGGGCAAAACCCAGGAAACATTTGAAACATCTCCTTTAGAACATGCAAAAGGTGAGGACTGCTCTTTGGCTGGCCTGGAGGATGGCAATGCCTCTACGAGTAGCTTCAAGAGATGCTGAGTTTTAGAGAAAGGTGTGACTAACTTAGGTGAGGAACTCCTTGCTAGAGAACTATTACTCTCAAGGGCAAATAAAATTGATCATTTATAGAAATATATTTCTGAAAAAAATATATTTACTTATAAATACAGTACAACCATAGATTTTTTATAAGTACTTGCTGAACTGAATTTAAAAAGAACTCTCTACTCAAAAATATTTACAACATTCAAATTAAATTAGAAAAATAAGAATGCAACCTTATATCATGGACTTCTAAATAAATAAACAAATACCTAAAATAGCATGTAATCCAAACAATTAAGCCCTCTATACATACAACACACACACACACAAACACCAACACACACACACACCTCGCTTTTGTCTTTCCCTAGCTTATGCCAAAATATTTTAGTTTATATATGTACATATGCATATATATGTACAAGATATATAGATATATATACACATATCTATCTGTCTATCATTATCTATTAATCTATCAAACAACAAAACGTAGAAACAGGTGAGTCAAGGTATGTAAGAAATCAAGAAATAAGAGTAACTAGGAAAATATGGAAGATTAGATGTCCTGGATTGCCGTACCATGTGTTAAGGTAAGAAACACAAGAACATGGGTATGGATGAGCAAGGAAACATATATATGTATTGCAATGTACCCACAAGTGAAACTTCCCAAGAAGTAAGTATTGTAGGCAATGTGGCAAGACTGGGCAGGGAACATAGCCACAAGCAGGAGAATGAGTTTCCTGAGTGCACAACATGAGATCTGAAGGTGAATCCATTTCCTCTCAGCATAGCAAAGGGTTTGGGCTCTCACACTAAGGATGATGTGGGAGCATCTTATAAATGGAGGTTATAAGAATTCTTGTATAAACCTGTTCATGTGGTCTGAATTTGTGTCCTTTCCAGAATTATCTACTGAACATAGACATTCCACCAATTTCTTGACTCTGCATATTATTATAGGGTTAAAATGGAGCCAGGAATGAGTCTAATACTCACAATTACATATATTACAAGATAAATATATACGCATGTATAGTACACTATAAAGATAATCATACTGAATTCTATGAATTAATATAGGAACCTAATAACAAGAAAAACCTGAATTGTGGGACTTCCCTGGTGGCACAGTGGTTAAGAATACACCTGCCAGAAGACCTCAGACTTCCCAAAAGAGTGCGCAAGGAGAGGGGGTATGGAGCACTGCATAAACGAGCTCCAGAGATGGACATGAGGCACAGCTGTCAGTGAGGACACCAGAGATGGGCATGAAATGATAAAGCTTCTGCTGCAGCCACCAAGAAGCCTGTGTGCAAGCACAGGTCACTATCCAACCTCTCCTCCCAGGAGCCTGTGCAGTCCACCACTGCCAGGGTGCCGTGATCCAGGGACAACTTCCCCAGGAGAACACATGGCATGCCTCAGGCTGTTGCAACATCACGCTGGCCTCTGCTGTCACAGGCTCACCCTCCATCCCGTACCCCTCCCTCCCCCTGGCCTGAGTGAGCTAGAGCCCCTTAATCAGCTGCTACTTTAACACCATCCTGTCAGAGTGAAGAAGAGATGTGCTCAGGTGACCTACATGCAGAAGTGGGCCCAAATCCAAAGCTGAAGCCCAAGAGCTGTGCGAACAAAGGAGAGAAAGGGAAATTTCTCCAAGCAACTTCAGGAGCAGCAGATTAAATCTCCACAATCAACTTGATGTATCCTGAATCTCTGGAATACCTGAATAAACAATGAATCATCCCAAAATTGAGGCAGTGGACTTTGACAGCAACTGTAGACTTGGGGTTTGCTTTCTGAATCCAATTTGTTTCTGGTTTTATGTTTATCTTCATTTCATATTTAGAGTTTATTATCATTGGTAGATTTTTTTATTGATTAGGTTGCTCTCTTCCTTTTTTTTTACAATATAGATATAATTGTTTTTTTCCTTTTTCTCTTTCTGTGAGTGTGTATGTGTATGCTTCTTTGTGTGAGTTTATCTGTATATCATTGCTTTTACCATTTGTCCTAGGGTTCTTTCTGTCTGTTTATTTTTTGTTTTTGTACCTTTTTGGTATAGTTTTTATCACTTGTTTTCATTGATAAATTTGTTTATTGGTTTGGTTGCTCTCTTCTTTCTTTCTTACTTTCTTTTTTAATGATTTTTTATTTTTTTACATTTAATGACATATTTTTTAATTTTAATAAATTTGTTTTATTTTATTATCTTTTTTCCTTTTTTATTCTCCCTTTTCTTCTGAGCCATGTGGCTGATGGGGTCTTGGTGCTCTGGCTGGGTGTCCAGCCTATGCCTCTGAGGTGGGAGAGCTGAGTTCAGGACATTGGTCCACCAGAGACCTCAGGGGTCAATGTAATATCAAAAGGCAAAAGCTCTCCCACAGGTCCCATCTCAATGCTAAGACCCAGCTCCACTCAATGACCAGCAAGCTACAGTGCTGAACACCCTATGCCAGAAAACTAGGAAGACAGGAACACAACAACATCCAGTAGCAGAGAGACTGCCTAAAATAATAATAAGATCACCGACACCCCAAAACATACTACCAAACACAGTTCTGCCCACCAGAAAGACAAGAACCAGCCTCATCCAACAGAACACAGGCACTAGTCCCCTCCACCAGGAAGCCTACCCAACCCAATGAACCACCCTTAGTCACTAGGGGCAGACCCCCAAAACAATGGGAACTACGAACATGGAGCCTGCAAAAAGAAGACCCCCAAACACAGTAAGTTAAACAAAATGAAAAGAAAGAGAAATACACGGCAGATGAAGGAGCAAGGTAAAAACTCACCAGACCAAACAAATGTATCAGAAATAAGCAAACTACCTGTAAAAGAATTCAGTGTAATGATAGTAAAGATGATTCAAAATCTTGGAAACAGAATGGATGAAACACAAGAAACGTTTAACAAAGATCTAGAAAAACTAAAGAGCAAAGAAACAATGATGAACAACACAGTAGATAAAATTAAATATTCTCTAGAAGGAATCAATAACAGAATAAATGAGACAGAAGAACTGATAAGTGACCTGGAAGATAAAATACTGGAAATAACTACCACAGAGCAGAATAAAGAAAAAAGAATGAAAAGAATTGATGACAGTCTCAGAGACCTCTGGGACCACATTAAACACACCAACATTAAAAGTATAGGGGTCCAAGAAGAAGAAGAGATAAAGAAAGGGACTGAGAAAATATTTGAAGAGATTATAGTTGAAAACATCCCTAATATGGGAAAGGAAACAGTCAATCAATTTCAGGAGGTGCAGAGAGTCCCATACAGGATAAATCCAAGGAGAAACACACTAAGACACATACTAATCAAACTATCAAAAATTAAATACAAACAAAAAATATTAAAAGCAGTAAGGGAAAATCAACAAATAACATATAAGGAAATCCCCATAAGGTTAACAGCTGATCTTTCAGCAGAAACTCTGCAAAGCAGAAGGGAATGGCAGGACATATTTACAGTGGTGAAAGGGAAAAACCTACAACCAAGATTACTGGACCAGCAAGGATCTCAATCAGATTTGACAGAGAAATTAAAACTTTTACAGACAAGCAAAAGCTAAGAGCATTCAGGACCACCAAACCAGCTTTACAACAAATGCTAAAGGAATTTCTCTAGGCAGGAAACACAAAAGAAAGAAAAGACCTACAATAACAAACCCAAATCAATTAAGAAAATGGTAATAGGAACTACATATCAATAACTACCTTAAAGGTAAATGGATTAAATGATCCAACTAAAAGATATACACTGCCTGAATGATTATAAACACAAGACCTGTATATATGCTGTCTACAAGAGACCCACTTCAGACGTAGGGAGATGTACAGACTGAAGGTGAGGGGATGGCAAAAGACATTCCATGCAAATGGAAATCAAAAGAAAGCTGGAGTAGCAATTCTCATCTCAGAAAAAAATATACTTTAAAATAAAGACTATTACAAGGGACAAAGAAGGACACTACATAATGATGACAGGATCAATCCAAGAAGAAGATATGAGAACTGTAAATATTTATGCACCCAACATAGGAGCACCTCAATACATAAGGCTAATGCTAACAGCCTTCAATGGGGAAATCGACAGTAACACAATAATACTAGGGGACTTTAATACCCCACTTTCACCAATGGACAGATCATCCAAAATGAAAATATATAAGGAAACACAAGTTTTAAATGATACATTAAGCAAGATGGACTTAATTGATATTTATAGCATATTCCATGCAAAATGAGCAGATTATACTTTTGTCTCAAGTGCTAATGGAACATTCTCCAGGATAGATCATTTCTTGGGTCACAAATCAAGCTTTGGTAAATTTAAGAATATTGAAATCAAATAAATTAACTTTTCTGACCACAACGCTTTGAGACTAGATATCAAATAGAGGAAAAAATCTGTAAAAAATACAAACACTTGGAGGGTAAACAATACACTACTAAATAACCAAGAGATCACTGAAGAAATCAAAGAGGAAATCAAAAAAATACCTAGAAAAAAAGGACAAAGAAAACACAATGACCCAAAACCTATGGGATAGAGCAAAAGCAGTTCTAAAAGGGAAGTTTAGAGCAATACTATCCTACCACAAGAAACAACTCAAATAAACAACCTAACTTTACACCTAAAGCAACTAGAGAAAGAAGAACAAAAATCCCCAAAGTTAGCAGTAGGAAAGAAATCATAAAGAACAGATCAGAAATAAATGAGAAAGAAATGAAGAAAACAATAGCAAACATCTATAAGAGTAAAAGCTGGTTCTTTGAGAAGATAAACAAAATTTATAAACCATTAGACTGACTCATTAAGAAAAAAAGGGAGAAGACTCAAATCAACAGTATTAGAAACGAAAAATAAGTAACAACTGACACTGCAGAAATACAAAGGATCATAAGAGATAATTACAAGCAAGTATATGCCAAGAAAATGGGCAACCTGGAATAAATGGACAAATTCTTAGAAAAGGACAACCTTCCAAGACTGAACCAGGAAGAAATAGAAAATCTAAACAGACCAATCACAAGCACTGAAATTGAGACTGTGATTAAAAACCTTCCAAACACAAAAGCCCAGGACCAGATGGCTTCACAGGCAAATTCTATCAAACATTTAGAGAATAACTAACACCTATACTTCTCAAACTCTTTCAAAATATAGCAGAGGGAGGAACACTCTCAAACTCTTTCTACAAGGTCACCATCACCCTGATACCAAAACCTGACAAAGATGTCACAAAGAAAGAAAACTACAAGACAATATCACTGATGAACATAGATGAGAAAATCCTCAACAAAATATTGGAAACAGAACCCAACAGAACATTAAAAGGAACATACAGCATGCTGAAGTGGGGTTTATCCCAGGAATGCAAGAATTCTTCAATATATGCAAATAGATCAATGTGATAAACCATACTAACAAATTGAAGGGAAAAAAACATATGATCATCTCAATAGATGCAGAAAAAGCTTTAGACAAAATTCAACACCGATTTATGATATAAACCCTCCAGAAAGTAGGCATAGAGGGAACTTACCTCAACATAATAAGGGCCATGTATAACAAACCCACAGCCAACATCGTTTGCAATGGTGAAAAACTGAAACCATTTTCTCTAAGATCAGGAACAAGACAAGGTTGTCCACTCTCACCACTGTTATGCAACATAGTTTTGGAAGATTTAGCCACAGCAATCAGAGAAGAAAAAGAACGTTAAGGAATCCAAATTGGATAAAAGAAGTAAAGCTGTCACTCTTTGCAGATGACGTGATACTATACATAGAGAATCCTAAAGATGCTACCAGAAAACTACTAGAGCTAATCAATTAATTGGATAAAGTAGCAGGATACAAAATTAATGCACAGAAATCTCTCACATTCCTTTACACTAATGATGAAAAATCTGAAAGTGAATTTAAGGAAACGCTCCCATTTACCATTGCAATGAAAAAAATAAAATACCTAGGAATAAACCTACCTAAGGAGACAAAAGATCTGTGTGCAGAAAACTATAAGACACCGATGAAAGAAATTAAAGATGATACAAATAGATGGAGAGATATACCATGTTCTTGGATTGGAAGAATCAACATTGTGAAAATGACTCTACTACCCAAAGCAAACTACAGATTCAATGCAATCCCTATCAAACTACCACTGGCATTTTTCACAGAACTAGAACAAAAAAATTCACAATGTGTATGGAAACACAAAAGACTCTAAATAGCCAAAACAACCTTGACAAAGAAAAATGGAACTGGAGGAATCAGACTCCCTGACTTCAGACGATACTACAAAGCTACAGAAATCAAGACAGTATGGTAGTGGAACAAAAACAGAAATATAGATCAACGGAACAGGACAGAAAGCCCAGAGATAAACCCATGCACATATGGTCATGTTATCTTTGATAAAGGAGGCAAAAATATATAATGGAGAAAAGACAGCCTCTTCATTAAGTGGTGCTTGGAAAACTGGACAGCTACATGTAAAGGAAAGAAATTAGAACACTCCCTAACACCATACACAAAAATAAGCTCAAAATGGATTAAATCCTAAATGTAAGGTCAGACACTATAAAACTCTTAGAGGAAAATATAGGCAGAACACTCTATGACATAAATCACAGCAAGATCTTTTTTGACCTACCACCTAGAGAAATGGAAATAAAAACAAAAATAAACTAATGGGATCTAATGAAACTTAAAAGCTTTTCCACAGCAAAGGAAACCATAAACCAGATGAAAAGACAACCCTCAGAATGGGAGAAAATATTTGCAAGTGAAGCAACTGACAGAGGATTAATCTCTAAAATTTACAAGCAGCTCAATATCAAAAATCAAACAACCCAATCCAAAAATGGGCAGAAGACCTAAATAGACATTTCTCCAAAGAAGATACACAGATTGCTAAGAAACAGATGAAAGGATGCTCAATATCACTATTCATTAGAGAAATGCAAATCAAAACTAAAATGAGGTATCACCTCACACCAGTCAGAATGGCCATCCTCAAAAAATCTACAAACAATAAACACTGGAGAGGGTATTGAGAAAAGTGAACCCTCTTGCACTGTTGGTGGGAATGTAAATTGATACAGCCACTATGGAGAACAGTATGGAGATTCCTTAAAAAACTAAAAATAGAACTACCATATGACCCAGTAATCCCACTACAGTGTATATACCCTGAGAAAGCCATAATTCAAATAGAGTCATGTAGCACAATGTTCATTGCAGCTCTATTTACAATAGCCAGGACATAGAAGCAATCTAAATGTCCATCAACAGATTAATGGATAAAGAAGATGTGACACATATATAAAATGGAATATTACTCAGCCATAAAAAGAAACAAAATTTAATTATTTGTGGTGAGGTGGATGGACTCAGAGACTGTCATACAGAGTGAAGTAATTCAGAAAGAGAAAAACAAATACTGTATGCTAACACATATATATGCAATCAAAAAAAAATGTTTCTGAAGAGCCTAGGGGCAGGACAGGAATAAAGATGCAGACATGGAGAATGGACTCGAGGACACAGGGAGTGGGAAGGGTAAGCTGGGATGAATTGAGAGAGTGGCATGGACATGTATACATTACCAAATATAAAATGGATAGCTAGTGGGAAGCCACTGTCTAGCACAGGGAGATCAGCTTGGTGCTTTGTGACCACCTAGATGGGTGCGGTAGGGAAGGTGGGAAGGAGATGCAAGAGGGAGGAAATATGGGGATATATGTATGTTTATAGCTGATTCACTTTGTTATAAAGCAGAAACTAAGACACTATTGTAAGGCAATTATACTCCAATAAAAATGTTTAAAAAAAGAAAGGAAAAATGAATCCATCTGCCAGTGCAGGGGACACAAGTTCAAGCCCTGGACCAGGAAGGTCCCACATGCCATGGAGCAACTAATCCCGTGTGCCACAACTACTGAGCCCATGTGTCTAGAGTCCATGCTCTCCAAAATGAGAAGCCACCGTAATGAGAAGCCCATGCACCCGAACAAAGAAAATCCCCATCTCCCCACAACTAGTGAAAGCCTGTGCAACAACAAAGACTGAACCCAACCAAAGTGAAATAAATATATAAATAAAATTAAGAAAAAAAAGAAAAACCTAAATTGTATTTCGCATGTGGATGAATACACTTTCTTTCCCCTAAATTTCAAATTTTTACCCAAAAACAATTTTCTGCTCAAATTTAATTTATTTAAGCAATGAGATGGACCACTTTACTCCTATAACATTCAGATTGAGTTTTATGGTTACTGCACTCAGATATTTTACTGACTTTATATTTCACTTCTATGCAGGTAAATCCATTTTATATTTAGATAGAAAATAAAATCACAAATCCCTGCTCAGTATGGACAACTGCTTCTGAAGATTACATTTTATAGATACTGTACACTTTTTCACCAATATGCTAAATTGGTGATAACTATCAACTGAGTGTAATTTCACATATCCTTGCAGACAGCCACATTTGAAGAGGGAAGGGAAGTTTAGTTATAACGTGATGAGAAAACCTTCAGGGAAGAAAATTATTTTTAAAATAATGCAAGTGGAAGGCAAACATCTTAGGAGTAAGCATTAAAATGCTGTATTGTTTTAAATAATGTGATTTTATGTTAGATTTTCTTTTTATAAATAAAACAGATGTGTGACTCTAAAGGGGTAGCCCAAGGAACTGGAGTAATGGAGCAGTTCTGTATCTGTCTTGGTAGCGATTTGAATAGATATAATAAAATTTCATAGAATTTTATGGAACTATACCCTAAAAATATTGCATGTAAAAAAAGGTGAAATTTGAATATGATCTGTGGTTTATAGCATTGTATCAATGTCAGTTTCCTGATTTGATCATTGTGCCATTGTTATGTAGAATATTTTCATTGGGGCAAGGTGAGGGATGGGCCCACAGGGAATCTTTGTATTATTTTTGCAACTTTTATGTGAGTCTAAGGTTATTTCAATAAACAAAGATAAATGATGTGGTCCTTCCTTGGGAAATGAGAAAAGAAGAAAGAAAAGTGACTTTATAAAAAGAAGGCAACAATGATTAATATTGTCATAAATAATAAAATTTCCAGAATCCAAAATAATCCTACTAAGATTGTTAGCAAATATAGCTCATGACATAGGAAGCTGCTCTGGTGGTGTCTGACATTGCCTTAGAGCCTCTTACCTGTTTTTACTGTTTGCCAGCCCAGGGAGAAGGGGCTGCGAGCCTGCAAGTTGTATGAGGAGATTGGGCTGTGGTTGTCAGTAGCTGGACTCCAGGAAAGTGTGGCTGTGCTCTCAGTGATTTCCTCAACGATCACTATCCCTGGTGGGCCTGGGGGACCTATAAGCAAAAGGGAATGGATAAAGTTAAGGTCAAGCCATGAGAAATTGTATTTCCAGTAAGGACCCAACAAAACTAGTAAGTATCTTAATGAAATACATATTTAGTAATGAACGTTGACAGTAAAAAGTAAATGAGATGCATGTTGGTTTCCATGATTTCTGGGGATAACTTAATTATAGTTTAGATTTTCTTTTTCTAATACTTTGTGCTTGGAGGCAGTTAGCATTGCATTTTATAGAAGAGGAAAATATAATTAAAAACAAATACAAGGATTTGAATGTCAGGAGCAACTATGACTCTTGAAATCAATCACAGCTTACAGAAGCAACAACAGAGTGATAGGCAATGCTATCAGGAACAGAAACAATCCCATCATTACCACAAACCTACAGGTGTATGGCCCTAATTTTCATGTTCACGAAGAGTACAGTGTGCAAATAGTGTGATGTACCTATCAAGTAGCTTAAATTCAAACAGGGAGTGCTTCCCTGGTGGTGCCGTGGTTGAGAATCTGCCTGCCAATGCAAGGGACATGGTTTCGAGCCCTGGTCTGGGAAGATCCCACATGCCGCGGAGCAACTAGGCCCGTGAGCCACAACTACTGAGACTGTGCGTCTGGAGCTTGTGCTCCGCAGCAAGAGAGGCCGCGACAGTGAGAGACCCGCGTACTGTAATGAAGAGTGGCCCCCGCTCGCCGCAACTAGAGAAAGCCCACGCACAGAAACGAAGACCCAACATAGCCAAAACAAAAAAATTCAAACAGGGAACAATGAAAGGCTCTGAAATAATGAGATTTCAGACCAAGAAAGAGTATATACTAGAAGTGAGACATGGAAAAATGATTAGATGATGATAATGATGATGACTTTGGTGAGGGTGAGAAGATGATGAATTAGAGAAGATTATTGCCCTTTTTGATCATAAAAAGTTGGTATAGAATAGTGATTATCAAGTGATGTGCACGTAGACTCCAGCTTCAAAAAACAACCAAGATCTGATATGAGGAGAAATATACCTCTGTATTACTACTTCTAAAACAGGGATTTCTAATAACATTCAAAAATATGTAGAGTGTTGATATTTTAGTGGCTAAGAACAATGCCAGTTTCCTTATTAACATTTTTGTATTCCCAAATATGGACAATGCAAGCTGCAAGAATGCTTTTATTTTCAATGAAAAATATAATCCATCTTTAAATATTTTATTTTCCAAATTAGTCCTTATGTAGCAAGTTGCTCTCTGGATTTGGGGATTATGAAGTCTGAGCAGTAAGGGCTGACCTAGACTGTAAGGAGCTAAGAAATGGTGGAATGCTAAAGAGATGGAGACAGTAAAGACCTCTGAGTACAAAATAAGGAAGGGACGATGAGATGGACAAAGTGTTTTTTGAACATCACCAAGTGAATGACATTTTTAGGAAATGAGAAATGAGTGTTTTATCAAGAGTAAGAAGAACCAGCAGTGGCTAGCAGAGACTCAAGACTTAGAAGACAAGGACTATTCCATCAGAAAGGTGACAAAAGACTGGGATTGTGAGCAAATGTGTAGAGGATAACCATGAGCAGTGGCATACCTTTTTCCTCTGAGAGCAATTAAGGAAGAAACAATGAATAGAGAGATAAAGCTTTTGAAATGTTAAGAAGGGAAGCTGGGAGAGCTCATTTGGGAAGGTTCTCCTTTTTTCACTAAAGAAGGAAAAATTATCCACAGAAAGTGAAGGTTGTTGGGTGAGAATGGGATTGGGAGCTAGAGGAGAATGGAAAATGTCTGAATAAGCCCATGATAAAAGAGGAAAGACATGAAGAAGAGGGAAATATAAGTATTTTGGAATAGTCCTGGAGTTCAAGTTTGGTTCAATAACATAATTTTGAAGTGGAACTGACCAAGTCAACAAATAGGTTAGAAAGCCAGGACCAGGGCCAGAAAAAGTGGTTAATTGGGTCAATTTAGATTTAGTTTACAAATTTGACATGACATCATCAAAGTTGCCAATGGTATAAATGACCATAGTCTCAAGGAGGACTAGAGAGTCAAGTGAAGCCAGAATGGTGTTGGCAGACTAGAATAAAAGAGCAGAGTCCAGGAAACCAGGTTTTTATGAGGGGAAGATGTAAGAATAAGAAATTGTGAGAAGAAAATAGTAGGATTTGTGATTTAAGTGTAGGGAACTTTTGATGAGAATTTGTGTTTATCTGGAATGAAGTGGGAAATATAATTATTAGGTCAAGGACTTATGGAAGAATATGTTTGATGTGTCACCAATATAAATTAAAGTTCAGAGTATTAAAATGGTAGCTAAGAAGGAGGTGTGGAAGATAAATGAGATCCAGGTACTGAAGATGTCTAACAAGTTGTTAGACTGCAGTGACATGGATATGGAGGAGTGAGTCTAACGATAATAAAGATAAGAATATTAACTGTAATAATAATACCAATAGCTACCATATCCTCACTGTACTGTATTAAGTCATTAAGTATTTTGCAAACATTAACTTGTTCACCTATTTCTATGTCTCTGTGAGGTGGGCATTATAATCCCTATTTCATAGAGAACATAAGGGAATCTCAAAGAGCTAGTTTGGTCGATTAATAATAAATAAGTTACATAGTCAATAACCTTACTATACGTTAGGTGTTACACTAGGCAGTAGGTATCAGAGAATCCCTTCTAGTGAGGAGAAATTATTCACCCAAGTAGCTCTGCTAGTGAATGGCACAGCAGAGATCTGAATTCAGATCTGATTGTAAAGCCTGATTTGTTCAAGAAAGCAAGGATTACAGAGATCCTTCTTCCTTTTCCTGTTAATTATGGAGTACTTTCAGTTGAAGGAATGAAAGAAAGAGAAAAAGTGTGTGTTGGGGAATGACACATTTAAATTATGTAGTAGAGATAAACATAACATTGAAGAAACTGTTTAGGACTTTGTGGCAGTCTGTGTATGAGATAGCCACCAACACTTTCTTTCCTCCTTGTACGTGCAGGTCATTCCCTTTTTGAAAGGTGAATCCTATTCTTTCAATCCCGTTGAATTTGGGTTGGCCTGTGACTACAGGCATACTTCAGTGATACTGTGGATTTTTTTCTAGATGACCATAATAAAGCTAATATTGCAATAAAGCAAGTCACACAATTTTTTTTTGATTTCTAAGTGCATATAAAATTATGTTTACATCATACTATAGTCTATCAAGTGTGCAATAACATTATTTCTATAAAAGCAATGTACATACCTTAATTAAAAATACTTTATTGCTAAAAACTGCTAACCATTATTTGAGCCTTCAGTAGGTCATAATCTTTTAGCTGGTGGAGGGTCTTGTCTCAAAATTGACAGCTGCTGACTGATTGAGGTGGTGGTTACTGAAGGGTGGGGTGGCTGTGGCAGTTTCTTAAATTAAGTCAACAATGAAGTTTGCCACATAGATTGACTGTTCCTTTCATGAATGAGTTCTCTGTAACATACTATGATGCTAGATAACATTTTACCCAAAGTAGAATTTCTTTCAAAATTGGAGTCAGTCCTCCCAAACAATTTTCATAATTGTTTCAACAATTTTCATAGCACCTTTGCCAAGGTAGTTTCCATCCCAAGAAACCATTTTCTTAACACATCTGTAAGAAGCAACTCTTCATTTGTTAAAGTTGTATCATGAGAATGCAGGAATTCAGTCACAGCTACAACCTACACTTCAAACTTTAGTACTCTTGCTATTTCCACTACATCTTCCTCTACTGAAGTCTTGAATCCCTCAGTCATCCATAAAAGTTGGAATCACCTCCTTCCGAATTCCTGCTAATGTTGATATTTTGACTTCTTCCCATGAATCACAAATGTGCATAATGGAATTATGATGGTGAATCCTTTCCTGAAGGTTTTCAGTTTATTTTACTCAGATCCATCAGAGGAATCACTGTCTATGGCAGTTGTAGCCTTATGAAATGTATTTCTGAAATAAAAAGACTTGAAAGTCAAAATTACTCCTTGATCCATGGGCTGCAGAATGGATATTGTGTTAGCAGGTATAAAAACAACATAAATCTTGTTGTACATCTCCATCAGAGCTCTTGGGTCACCAGGTGCATTATCATTGAGCTGTAATATTTTGAAAGAAATCTTTTTTCTCTGAGCAGTAAGTCTCAACAGTGGGCTTCAAATATTGAGTAAACCATGTTGTAAACAGATATACTGTCACCCATGCTTTGTTGTTCCACTTATAGAGCACAGGCAGAGTATATTTAGGCCCTAGGATTTTCAGAATGGTAAATGAGCATTGGTTTCAACTGAGAGTCACCAGCTGCATTAGCCCCTAACAAGAGAGTCAACCTGCCTGTTGAAGCTTTGAAGTCATGCATTGACATCTCCTCTCTAGCTGTGAAAGTCCTAGATGGCATCTTCTTCCAATAGAAGGATGTTTCATGTACATTGAAAATAAGTTATCCAGTGGAGCCATTTTTATTAATTATCCTAGCTAGATCTTCTGGATAACTGTCTGCAGCTTCTACATCAGCACTTGCTGCTTCACCTTGTACTTTTATGTTATGGAGATGGTTTCTTTCCTTAAACCTCAGGAACCAACCTCTGCTACTTTCAAACTTTTCTTTTGCAGCTCTCTCACCTCAGTCTTCATAAAATTGAAGAGAGTTAGGGCTTTGTTCTGGATTAGGCATTGGCTTAAGGGAATGTTGTGGCTGGTTTGATCTTCTGTTCAGAACTAAAACTTTCTTCATATCAACAATAAGCCTCTTTTGCTTTCTTATCATCTGTGTATTCACTGGAGTAGCACTTTTAATTTCCTTCAAAAACTTTCCTTTGCATTCAAGAGACATAGATTTCAGCTAATCTCAACTTTAGACATGCTTTCCTCTCTAAGCTTAATCATTTCTAGCTTTTGATTTAAAGTGAGAGACCTGAGACACTTTCTTTAACTTGAACACTTAGAGGCCATTGTAGTGTTATTAACTAGTCCAATATCAATATTGTTGTGTCTCAGGGAATAGGAAGGCCCAAGGAGAGGGAGAGATATAGGGGGACAGATGGTCAGCGGAGTGATAAGAACACATACAACATTTATCAGTTAAATTTGCTTTCTTATATGGGTGTAGTTCATGGTGCCCCCAAACAATTGCAATTGTAGTATCAAATATCACTGATTGCAGAGTACCATAACAAATACAACAATAATAAAAAAGTTTTAAACATTGCAAAAATTACCAAAATGTGACACAGAGACACAAAATGAGAAAATGCTTTTGGAAAAATTGTGCTGATAGACTTCTTTGATGCAGGGTTGCCACAAACCTTCAATTTATAAAAAATGCAATATCTGCAAAGTGCAATAAAGTACAATAAAATGAAGTATGCCTATATTTGACCCAGATGACAATGGTAGAAGTGACACAGCATAACTTTTGAGGAGAAATCATAAGAAGTTTTGCGGCTTCATCCCATGTCTCCTGGAATGCTTATGGGAAAATCCAGCTGCCTAGTTAGAAGTCCTATTAAACTGAGCTACCATTCTGTCAGGAAGTCCAAGCTAGCCATTTGGAGAATCCCATGGAGAGAGGGATATCCAACTTGCCCTCAGCTATTCCAGTCATCTCAGCCCAGGCACCAGACATGTGAAGAAGCCTTCAAGTGATTCCAGCTTCAGCCACCTTTAGACACATGTGCATGAGAAATCCCTGCTAAGAACGTAGCTATGCCTGTCAGCTGACAAAACCGTGAGAGCAAATAATGTATGGATATTTTAAGCCACAAATTTTGGGGAAACAATGGATAATTGGAACAGACTTCAAAATAGTCTGATTTGAGAGTTTGTTCATAGGTAGGGAATTTGTCAGGAGAATCTTTAACATGCTTTGAAAAAAGACTTGAAATTTAGCTATTGCATTCAAATAGGAATAACTACCAACATAATTCATTTATTAAGTTCTTCCATATTGTTCCATTTCACCCATTCTATTCATTTATGTCTTCAGAAAGAATTAACGATCACCTACATGTGAGGCATGATAGGAGATATTGTGGAAAGTAACTATTAGTTAACTTAAATAAAATAATTTGCCTTTCTGAGTATTAAATCTCTACTAAAATATTTAAATTATTTCTCTTAAAAAACATATATTTCTTTTAATAATAGGCAATAATTACTCTAAATACTTTTAAAAACTTCAGCTGGAACAAAAAATGGAACTTACAACATAATTAATAAATCTCCAAGTATTTTTCTTTATATTTGGCTATTTTCCCAAATATAGTCCTTAGCAAAATAATCAGTGACAGTGAACAAGATTTATGTACCCAGGATGCTGATTGTGGCTGTGCAATTATGTATAATTACAAGCCACTGTAAATAATTAATTGTCCAATAATCATGTAATGTTTAAATCATAAAACCTTAAAATAAAATAGTAGGCAGCCATTAAACTGCCTAATATTTAGGACACTTTAATGATATGGGAAATGTTCAAAAAAAAAAAAACAGAATGCAAAATTATATGTTAATATAAATGTATAAATAGTAATTTGCCTAATGTGTATAGGAAAAGACTGGAAAGAAATGCATTAAAGTGTACATGGTGGTTATTGCTTGGAGCTGAAGCTATAATGATTTAAATTTTATTCTTTATACTTGTTTGGATTTTCCAATTCTGTACAATAAGCATGTATTACTTCTAAAATTATTTTAAAAGTCATTATTTTAAACAATGCTTCCATATTGTGATATGTATGTACTATTCTAAGTAAATTCTATTTAACTAAGCATTTGCTTATTCCTAGTATGTGTGTGGAAAGCACTGTGCTGAGTGGTGGGAGAAAGGTGGGGGAAATGGTTTATAGGAGGATAAAATAGGGTTTCAACCCCAGGTGTGTTTAAAATCCAGGGCAGAGAGAGATCTTTTACAAAAAACTAATGCCAGGCAATAATAACGTTGCACATTAGTACATATGACATCTCATTATAGCACTTGTTACATTGGCTATAATTATTTTTATGTAAGTTCCATCTGTCTGAATATTCAGCATGGTAATTGGTATATATTAGTTCCTCAGTAAATATCTGTAGAAGAAGAGATGAAAGGGAGAAGGGAGAAGAAGGAAGAAGAGATGTGGAAAGACGAAAGGAGTTTTGTTTTGAATTTGAAATGCTGTGTAAAAACTAACAAGTTTTAAAATAAAGTAATTATCATGTAAGACAAAGATCCAATATGACAGCCTCTTTTTTTGTTAAATCAAAATATTTGAGTTAACAGTTTTTTTGTTTTGTTTTGTTTTGTTTTTCAGTTAAGAGTAGAGTAGGTTGGTAATAAAAATGAAAGACTAGGTCCACGAACGAAGAAAACATTTTCATATGATTTAATACTAAGGCTCATCATTATTAGAAACTTAGAGTATTAAGGTCTATGGACAGACAACTTTTTTACATCTTTGTAAATCTGAAAGATTGTTATGAATACAGTATTATAAAAATATTCTAAAAATTAGTGATGAACCAAGATGGCGGAGTAGAGGGATGTGCTCTCACTCCCTCTCGTGAGAACACCAGAATCACAACTAACTACTGGACAATCATCGACAGGAAGACACTGGAACTCACCAAAAATGATACCCCACATCCAAAGACAAAGGAGAAGCCACAATGAGACGGTCGGAGGGGTGCAATCATGGTAAAATCAAATCCCATAACTGGTGGGTGGGTGACTCACAGACTGGTGAACACATACCACAGAAGTCCACCCACTGGAGTGAAGGTTCTGAGCCTCACAACAGGCTTCCCAACCTGGGGGTCTGGCAATGGGAAGAGGAATTCCTAGAGAATCAGACTTTGAAACCTAGTGGGAATTGATTGCAGGACTTTGACAGGACTGGGGGAAACAGAGACTCCACTCTTGGAGGGCACATACAAAGTAGTGTGTGCATCAGGACCAGGGGAAGGAGCAGTGACCCCAGGGGACACTGAACCAGACCTACCTGCTAATGTTGGAGGGTCTCCTGCAGAGGCGGGGGGTGGCTTGGTTTCACCATGGGGACAAGGACACTGGCAGCAGAAGTTCTGGGAAGTACTCTGTGGTGTGAGCCCTCCCAGAGTCTCTCATTAGCCCCACCAAAGAGCCCAGGTAGGCTCCAGTGTTGGGTTGCATCAGGCAAAACAACCAACAGGGAGGGAACCAAGCCTCACATATCAACAGTCAAGTGGATTAGAGTTTTACTGAGCTCTGCCCATGAGAGCAACAGTCAGCTGTACCCACCACCAGTCCCTCCCATCAAGCCTCTTAGATAGTCTCATCCACCAGAGGGCCAAAAGCAGAAGCAAGAAGAACTACAATCCTGCCGCCTATGGAACAAAAACCACATTCACAGAAAGATAGAGAAGATGAAAAGGCAGAGGGCTATATACCAGATGAAGGGACAAGATAAAACCCCAGAAAAACAACTAAATGAAGTGGAGATAGGCAACCTTCCAGAAAAATAATTCAGAATAATGACAGTGAAGATGATCCAGGATCTCGGAAAAAGAATGGAGGCAAAGATTGAGAAGATGCAAGAAATGTTTAAAAAAGGCCTAGAATAATTAAAGAACAAACAAACAGAGATGAACAATACAATAACTGAAATGAAAACTACACTAGAAGGAATAAATAGCACAATAACTGAGGCAGAAGAATGGATAAATGACCTGGAACACAGAATGGTGGAATTCACAGCTGTCGAACAGAATAAAGAAAAAAGAATGAAAAGAAATGAAGACAGCCTAAGGGACCTCTGGGGCAATATTAAACACAACAACATTCACATTATAGGGGTCCCGGAAGGAGAAGACAGAGTGGAAGAACCAGAGAAAATATTTGAAGAGATTATAGTTGAAAACTTCCCTAACATGGGAAAGGAAATAGGCACCCAAGTCCAGGAAGCACAGCGAGTCTCATACAGGATAAACCCAAGGAAAAACATGCCGAGACAGAGAGTAAACAAATTGGCAAAAATTAAAGACAAAGAAAAATTATTGAAAACAGCAAGGGAAAAATGACAAATAACATACAAGGGAACTACCATAAGGTTAACAGCTGATTTCTCAGCAGAGACTCTACAAGCCAGAAGGGAGGGGCATGATATACTTAAAGTGATGAAAGAGAAGAACCTACAGCCAAGATTACTCTACGTGGCAAGGATCTCATTCAGATTCGAGGGAGAAATCAAAAGCTTTACAGACAAGCAAAAGCTAAAAGAATTGAGCACCACCAAACCAGCTCTAAAACAAATGCTAAAGGAACTTCTCTAAGTGGGAAACATAAGAAAGAAAAAGACCTACAAAAACAAACCCAAAACAATTAAGAAAATGGTCATAGGAACATACATATCTATAACTACCTTAAACATCAATGGATTAAATGCTCCAACAAAAAAAACACAGGCTTGCTGAATGGATACAAAAACAAGACCCATATATATGCTGTCTACAATAGACCCACTTCAGACCTAGGGACACATACAGACTGAAAGTTAGGGGATGGAAAAAGATATTCCATGCAAATGGAAATCAAAAAAAACCTGGAGTAGCTATACTCATATCAGATAAAATAGACTTTAAAATAAAGAATGTTACAAGACACAAGGAAGGACACTACATAATGATCAAGTGATCAATCCAAGAAGAAGATATAACAATTATAAATATATATGCACCCAAGATAGGAGCACCTCAATACATAAGGCAACTGCTAACAGCTCTAAAAGAGGAAATGGACAGTAACACAATAATAGTGGGGGACTTTAACACCTCACTTACACCAATGGACACATCATCCAAAATGAAAATAAATAAGGAAACAGAAGCTTTAAATGACACCACAGACCAGGTAGATTTAACTGATATTTCTAGGACATTCCATCCAAAAACAGCAGATTACACTTTCTTCTCAAGTGTGCAAGGAACATTCTCCAGGATAGATCATATCTTGGGTCACAAATCAAGCCTCAGTAAACATAAGAAAATTGAAATCATATCAAGCATCTTTTCTGACCACAACGCTATGAGATTAGAAATGAATTACAGGGAAAAAAATGTAAAAAACAAAAACACATGGAGGCTAAACAATACATTACAAAAAAACCAAGAGATCACTCAAGAAATCAAAGAAGAAATAAAAAAAAATACCTAGAGACAAATGACAATGAAAACATGACAATCCAAAACATATGGGATACAGCAAAAGCAGTGCTAAGAGGGAAGTTTATAGCTATATAAGCTTACCTCAAGAAGCAAGAAAAATCTCAAGTAAACAACCTAACCTTACACCTAAAGGAAATAGAGAAAGAAGAACAAACAAACCCAAAATTTAGCAGAAGGAAAGGAATCATAAAGATCAGAGCAGAAATAAATGAAATAGAAACAAAGGAAACAATAGCAAAGATCAATAAACTAAAAGCTGGTTCTTTGAGAAGATAAACAAAATTGATAAATCTAGCCAGACTCAGAAGAAAAAGAGGGAGAGGACTCAAATCAATAAAATTAGAAATGAAAAAGGATAAATTACAACAGACACCTCAGAAATACAAAGCATCCTAAGAGACTACTACAAGCAAGTCTATGCCAATAAAATGGACAAACTGGAAGAAATGGACACATTCTTAGAAAGGTATAACCTTCCAAGACTGAACCAGGAAGAAACAGAAAATATGAACAGACCAATCACATGTAATGAAATTGAAACTGTGATTAAAAATCTTCCAACAAACGACAGTCCAGGACCAGATGACTTCACAGGTGAATTTTATCAAACATTTAGAGAAGAGATAACACCCATCCTTCTCAAAGCCTTCCCAAAAATTTCAGAGGAAGGAACACTCCCAAACTCATTCTATGAGGCCACCATCACACTGATAAAAAAAAACAGACAAAGATACTACAAAAAAAGAAAATTACAGACCAATATCACTGATGAATATAGATGTAAAAATCCTCAACAAAATACTAGCAAACAGAACCCAACAACACATCAAAAGGATCATACACCACGATCAAGTGGGATTTAACCCAGCGATGCAAGGATTCTTCAATATATGCAAATCAATCAATGAGATACACCATATTAACAAATTGAAGGAGAAAAACCATATGATCATCTCAATAGATGCAGAAAAAGCTTTTGACAAAATTCAACACCGATTTATGATAAAAACTCTCCAGAAAGTAGGCATAGAGGGAACATACCTCAATATAATAAAGGCCATATATGACAAACCCACAGCAAACATCATTCTCAATGGTGAAAAACTGAAAGCATTTCCTCTAAGATCAGGAATGAGGCAAGGATGTCCACTCTCACCACTGTTATTCAACATAGTTTTGGAAGTCCTAGTCCCGGCAATCAGAGAAGAAAAAGAAATAAAATGAGTACAAATTGGAAAAGAAGAAGTAAAACTGTCACTGTTTGCAGATGACATGATACTATACATAGAGAATCCTAAAATTGTCACCAGAAAACTACTAGAGCTAATCAATGAATTTGGTAAAGTTGCAGGATACAGAATTAATGCACAGAAATCTCTTGCATTCCTATACGAATTACTATACGAATCCTATATGAAAAATCTGAAAGAGAATTATGGAAACACTCCCATTTACCATTGCAACAAAAAGAATAAAATACCTAGGAATAAACCTACCTAGGGAGACAAAAATTAGACCATTTAGAAAAATGGACACATTTTATGTTTATTTCTTCATGGTAAGGACTCTGAGCAAATGATAAAGCACAAAGGCCCTTGGCAGAAGCCATGTTCTCATGAATTCAATCTGTCTCAATCAAGGGCCCCCCAGGATTGCTGTTAGATTGCTATCAGATCAACTCACTCTGCTGACTTAATGTTCAGTTAGAAATTTGTCTTCTCTTGAGAAGCCATTGACTTTTATAGTTGAAAAACAAATAAACTATATATCTCTTTGTAACACTTAATGTTGTTATCTTTATCCTGGTGACATGAAACAAGGACTTAAAGACTTCATGTAATAGTTAAACATGTTACAGAGTCTTGGAATGTTTAAATTAACCAGAGCCATCTAGTTAAACTCTATTATTTTTCAGATGAGGAAGAAGAGAGGGAAACTCCTCCTCAGAAAAACGAGATCAAAAGGGTCCTTATCCTTTAGAAGGAAAATGAGTGGAAGCAGGTGTTGGCTTTAGTCTGGACAGCCAGTGGAGGGGTGTTTCTTGTTTAAAGCAAATTATGACAAATTAATGTTAACAAACAGGAAACTGCATACTGACCTCCTGTGAAATTATTGTTCGTTCTCCTTTTAGACATCAATTGGTGGTGCTGGACATTAGAAATTTGTGGTGTGACTGTCCAATCCTTTTTGAGGGATAATTATTTAAAAAATCTTCTTAATGCTAAGAATGACTCCCTGTGGCAAGCAACTTCTTTTTCTCACCTAGCATCACATTCCCTGTCTGATTCTGACACCTGCTTATTCAACAAATATTTCTACTGGTACATGTTATTTTTTAAACAAATTTATTTTGTAAAAATAAATCTACTCAGTTTTTATTTTCATTTTTATTTGATTTGGGGGACTTTCTGTGTTTCTTATATAGAAGTTTTAAGTGAAAAATTAAACTTGTTGGGATTCAAAACGTTACAAATTCTGTGCTTTAAATTGATTAAGCTAAAATGAAAAATTCAACACCAAATATGCCATGGTATCTTAAATTGATTCTGTCTTTAAGCCCATAAATATTGCTTGGGGACAGACACTTCTTTCTTCTAGACACATGTAGGTATATGGGTCAGAAGAAAGGAAAGCAATCACAGAAGTAAAGTCATGAACATGCCCTTCTAATACTAAGGGAAGAGATTTAGCTACTGTCTGAAAGATTATATTAATGCAGAAAAATAAACTCGATAACTCAGACCATGAAGAGTATTTTTTAAAATTAATTAATTAATTAATTTTTATTTTTGGCTATGTTGGGTCTTTGTTTCTGTGTGAGGGCTTTCTCTATTTGTGGCGAGCGGGGGTCACTCTTCATCACAGTACGCGGGCCTCTCACTATCGATGCCTCTCTTGCTGCGGAGCACAGGCTCCAGACGCGCAGGCTCAGTAGTTGTGGCTCACGGGGCTAGTTGCTCCGCGGCATGTGGGATCTTCCCAGACCAGGGTTCGAACCCGTGTCCCTTGCATTGGCAGGCAGATTCTCAACCACTGTGCCATCAGGGAAGCCCTGAAGAGTATTTTTTTATGATGTATAGTTTAAATACATGCAATGAACTATCCAGTACAAAGGACCATTTTGTGTAGATCAAGTTTAAAAGGCCATATATAAATAACAAAAAAAACTTTCATTAGAAAGTAATAGTCAACAACGTGAGTAGATTTCCTGTATCACATTACATATTAATACCTAGTAGTAACTGGTTGTTGAGGTTTTCATCTTTACAATAGAATTATGAAGACTTATGATATGCCCTTATTTAAGATGTTATTGATAGCATATTTATTTTTACACAAGAAAATGTCTCCTGGCATACTTTGACATATTGTAAAGTTCAACTTCACATAGCATTGCATCTTTCTTTGCCTTTTCCTCAGATACTTCCTTACCATCATTATGTTACTAATGAAGTTGAGAGGGTGTTCATAAATTTCTTTACTTTTTACATACTTAATTTATGTGACCCTTTCATACTGTTCTTGATCCCATGAGAATATATTTTTTTAAAACCAGGGTAGTTAAGGATGGAAATGAGAGCTAAACAGTTCTAATTATTTTTTTCAAAAGCAATTTTGTTTCTAATTAATTTGGTAAAGTTCACCATTTATTATATCTATCCATGTATCATTATTATCATCATTATATATATTATTATTATTTTATATCTACCTATCATTTCCATTATATTTATTATTGTTATTTTGTATCTGTCTATCTATTTATCTGTCTATAATCATTATCATCATCATCATCATTATCTATGTAACCTGGTCCCTCAGCATGAAATTCTTGTCTCTCCTTACTTTGCCTGTTTAACACCTGTTTAGGCTTCAAATTTCAAATCTCTGCTCAAGTATCACTGCTTTGAAGGAAACTTCTCTTGCTGCCCTGTCTAGGTAAAATCACAAGATTATATACATTCATATAGTATCATGCACCTCTCAATCATAGTTGAAATCTATGAAGGCTTCTACTTATTTTTGTGAATCTCCTATTAAGGGTAGATTTCCTATCTGAATTTTAGGTACAGGAGGGTTGAAGTTGTGCTTGTAATTGTATTCCCACTTCCCAGTACAGTTCTTGGCACCTAGTGTGTTATCACTATAGATTTGTAATAAATGAATGAATGAATAATTTTTATTAACCTAATAGGCTAGCATAGCTGTTGGGTTACCTTTTTACACATCTTTCCTTTTGACCCAATAAAATATGAAAAAAAGTAATATATCTTTACAAAATCATTTATTCTGAAAAAAATACTCTTAATATATATATTAAAAATAGATTCTAATTATGCTATGTTCTCATCTTTGGTAAACTCTCTTAATTAGATACCCATCAGATCATGGTGTTTCTAATCAACAGCAACAACAAACAAGCTATTAGTATCTTTCAAACTTTGATGAGCAACAAAATCTCTGGCATGTTTGTAAAAAATTATCTAGATTCCTGAGCTGTACTCAATAGCTACTGAATTTCAATTTCTGTGACTAGAGCTTCAGCATTGTATTTCGTACAGGTTGTCTAGAAATTTTTGTGCACCCTATATTTTAAGAAAAACTGATCTAAAGAAAAGAGATTTTGATAAAGAGTCATAGGAATATTATTCCAGTTCTGACTCTTTTATGTAAGAGCTTTATTCAAGTTTCTGAACCTCTTTAATTCTCAGTTTCCTTACATTTTATAAAGGGGATGATAATATCAATCTTATGTCATTATTGTGAGGGCTGTGTAGGGTAATGTATGTAACAGTACTTTGTAAATAGCTATACTAGCATTGGTTAGGCCTTTAACTAACTCAAGAACTTTGAAAATGTCATATGATCTCACAATACTTCATTTTTTACCAATAAAAATGAGAACCTATATACCACATTGATTTATCAAAACAAATAAGGATAGATGTGAAAATGCTTTGGAAAAAAAAGTACTATTATTGGCGGATTCAATAAACAAATTCTATCTTCAGGGGAGTTTATAATGGAAAGAGGAAAAAGTGGTGCTGAAATGATAATGATTTAATGAGCACCTATCAGGTATAATGTAATGAACTAAATGTTATGTACTTTCTCTTTAATTTTTACAGAAAATCTCGTATTGACCCGTGAAGACTGAGTCTCAGAAAGTACGAGTGACTCACTCAAGACAACACAATATTCCAATACTGGACCTGGGATTCAGTTTTGATTCTTAATTGCATATATATCTGAGTTTTAACTCTGTGCTACTCATTAATATGCAACACTTCTTCACATAATTCAACATAGACAGAAAATGTAGATTTCAGAAGTTTAAGAATAATTTTTTTATTGATTAAAAATGGATTTAGAAATAGAAAATATATGATAGAGATGAAGTGAGCCTTGTGGTTGGCTCCCTAATATTCACTCCACCTGTCCCAATGTGGTATAGGGAATTAAACCCCCATTATATGCAGTAGCCCTGATTAGTCTATGCCCATCTTGGCAATCTCACCTGCCCCGCTAGTGACTGGTTCAGGAAGTTAGGTCTAAGCCAATCAGATCATGACAATCGTATTATGATAGGTACTGGTTCAGGAGTAAGCACATGGTCTAAATTGGCAAAGCCAGATGAAGGTATAGACATTTGTAGATACGCTAGTTTTTTCTCCTGTTGTATGTGAACATGAAAGAATTTAGGCCCTATTATTCTTGGCAGTCAGCCTATGATTACAATGAGCTTTAGAGTAAGGCCAGCACTGAAGATGACAGAATGGAGATGGAACCAACCTGTGTCCTTGAAAAAAACTTGAGACATTGGATCAACCAATGAAAAAAATCTGCTTTAGCTTCCTGTCAACATAACTAATAAATTTCTTATTGTTTAAGCCAATTTGAGTTAGACTTTATATTACTTGCAACTGGAAGCATCTTAAGATACAAAGGATAACAGAAGTACCTTGGTTTACAAAGATTAAAACTGGAATAAGTCATTATCTGTGCTAAGACTGGTTATATTAGCATAAATAATCTGAAAAGGGGATCTCCAACAATATCTAATTACTCCAGATAAATCTTTTGGAAATGAAAAATGACTAAAAGTCAATCAGGAAAACTGAAAGAACAGCCAGCCAACTAGCAACAAACAGCCAGAGAGGTAAACACAGAATACAATGAAATTACTAAAATGACTTAAAAATTTACCTATAGGATATATTAATCACTTTTGGATAGAGACTTAGAGCTTATTAAACATGTAGTATTATAACCAATGAATACCTATGACAATAAAGTTCAACAAAGTATTGAAAATTAAAGAAGGAATTTTAGAACAAGATTGAAAAATCCTATTTCACAAGCCCACAATTAAATAATCTGTGTCATTCTCATTACTACATTCATAAAAAAAAAAAAAAAAAAAAAAAAAGGCCTGAAAGGGCTGGAGAAATTGCCATATGAGGACAAAAAATGAAAAGCTAAACTTGACAGCTTTGACTGATGGAGGCTGACTAGATACCTTGACACATGGGAACTCATGCAGGCCTTGCCATTTTCCAGCCAGGTGAGTTAGAAATTCACTTTTGTATCTCTAGGACACAGAAAATTCTTTAGACAGTGATGCTGGAAGGATGGGTTTTGCAGTGAATATTCCAAGAAAACAGTTCCTCTGGGCTAGTACTTAAAGATAGAACAGATGACTTTTTTCTTTTGGTGGCAAAAAGGGATAAATAAAAAAATAGGCCCAAAGACTGGAAAATTCAAGGCATTTCTGAAAAGCAGGAAGACAGATGGTTTAAGTTTGATCAGAGTAGCAGGATTTTATGTGGAGAAAAGGAGGTTGAGGGAAGACCTTGAACAGCAGGACAATGAGTTTGAGCATTTTTATGTAGATAGTGGAGGCCAGTAAATGCTTTAAAATGGGAGGTGGACTAACACATTAGATATTAAAAAGGAAGAGTCAAGAGTGGGAATGAAACATTATTCCAGAATTTCATGCTAAATAAATTGGAAGAATAATGGTACAATAAAGGCGAAATCTGGAGGAGGATCTCAAAAGTTTTCTTTTCAACTTAATGCAATAAATTTTAATTGAAATAATTATAATGATAACACTGAACTGCAGACACAGGAAGATGCTAGTTTGGAGCCTGAAGAGAGTTGAAAAGGTCAGTAATAGTCACTGGGAGCTATGTGATGGGGAATAAATAAGAGTTGAACAGCAACATTGCCGAAAAACATTGAGAGCTTATATGAAATGAAAAACATGATTTTATAGGGGTTGAGTCAACATTGTTCCATTAGATTCTTTATGCCCTACATTTGTTCATAACCAGAAAAAATGTGATCAAGTTTAAAAGCCGGCATGATAGGCATCAGGAAAGTCATGGATTTCAGGTAGGAATTGAATTAGGTAAAGCTGGTGACCTTACAAGTAAAGTGGAGTCTATCTGAAACTCAGAGGAAGGCAATGACACATAAGCCTTTTCTTTAATGCTCTCATTGAATTTCCTGTCCATTTACAGTTAAACCTCCCTTTATTGCACTTCACAGATACAGTTTTTTTATAAATTGAAGGTTCATGGCAATCCTGAATCTAACAAGTCTATCAGCACCATTTTTCCAACAGCATTTGCTCACTTCACGTTTCTGGGTCACATTTTGGTAGTTCTTGCACTATTTCAAACTTTTTCCCTATTATTATGTTTGTTATGGTGATCTATGATTTTTGATTTTGCTATTGCGACTCACTGAAGGTTCAGATGATGGTTAGCATTTTTTAGCAATAAAGTATTTTTTAATTAAGGTATGTACATTGTTTTTGAGGCTTAATACACACTTAAGAGACTACAATATGTTGTAAGCACAAATCTTTTTAAAATTAAAATGTACTTGATTTACAATGTTAGTTAGTTTCAGGTATACAGCAAAGTAATTCAGTTATACATATATATATTCATTTTTAGATTCTTTTCCATTATAGGTTATTATAACATATTGAGTATAGTTCCCTATGCTATACAGTAGGTCCTTGTTGGTTATCTATTTTATATATAGTAGTGTGTATATTTTAATCTAAAACTCCAAATTTGTCCCTCCCCCTCCCTTTCCCCTTTGATAACCATAAGTTTGTTTTCTATGTCTGTGAGTTTACCTCTGTTTTGTAAATAAATTCATTTCTATCAATTTTAGATTCCATATATAACTGTAACATATGATAGTTGTCTTTCTGTGTCTGGCTTACTTCATTTAGTGTGATAATTCCTAGGTCCATCCATGTTTCTTCAAATGGCATTATCTCATTCTTTGTTATGGCTGAGCAATACTCCATTGTGTATATATACCACATCTTTACTGATACATTTGTTTATGACCACTTATGTTGCTTCCATGTTTTGGCTCTTGTAAATAGTGCTGTTATGAATATTAGGGTGCATATATCTTTTCAAATTATGATTTTATCTAGATATATGCCCAGGAGTGCAATTGCTAGATCATATGGTAGCTCTAGTTTTAGTTTTTTAAGGCACTTCCATACTGTTCTTCAAAGTGGCTATTCCAGTTTACATTCCCACTAACAGTGTAGAAGAGTTCCCTTTTCTGCACCCACTCTCCAGCATTTATTATTTGTAGACTTTTTGATGATGATCATTCTCATTGGTGTGAGGTGATACCTCATTGTAGTTTTGATTTGCATTTCTCTAATAATTAGTGATGCTGAACATCTTTTCATGTACTTTTTGGCCATCTGTGTGTCTTCTTTGGAGAAATGTCTATTTAGATCTTATGCCTATTTTTTGATTTTATTTATTTATTTATTTTTTGTATTGAGCTGTATGAGCTGATTTTATATTTTGGAAATGAATCCCTTGTCATTTGCATCATTTGCAAATATTTCTCCCATTCTGAGGGCTTTTTCATTTTGTTTATGGTTTACTTTGCTGTGCAAAAGCTTCTAAGTTTCATTAGATCCCATTTGTTTACTTTTGTTTTTATTTCCATTACTTTAGGAGATGGATCCAAAAAAGATATTACTGCAGTTTATGTCAAAGGGTGTTCTGCCTATGTTTTCCTCTACAAGTTTTATAGTATTTGGTCTTATATTTAGGTCTTTAATCCATTTTGAGTTTATTTTTGTGTATGGTGTTAGAGAATGTTCTAATTTCATTCTTTTACATGTAGCCGTCCAGTTTTCCCACCACATCTTATTGAAGAGACTGTTTTTTCTCCAATGTATATTCTTGCCTCCTTTGTCATAGATTAGATGACCGTGGGTGCATGGGTTTGTCTGTGGACTTTCTATCCTATTCCATTGATCTATATACCTTTTCTTGCACCAATGCCAAACTGTTTTGATTACTGTCACTTTGTAGTATACTCTGAAGTCAAGGAGTCTGATTCCTCTAGCTCTGTTTTTCTTTCTCAAGATTTTTTGGCTATTCAGGGTCTTTTGTGTTTTCATACAAATTTAAAAGTTGTTTTTTTAGTTCTGTGAAAAATATCATTGGTAATTTTTTTTTTTTTTTGTGGTACGCGGGCCTCTCACCGCTGTGGCCTCTCCCGCTGTGGAGCACAGGCTCTGGACGTGCAGGCTCAGCGGCCATGGCTCACAGGCCCAGCAGCTCCACGGCATGTGGGATCTTCCCGGACCGGGGCACGAACCCACGTCTCCTGCATCGGCAGGCGGACTCTCAACCACTGCGCCACCAGGGAAGCCCATCATTGGTAATTTGATGGGGATTGCATTGGCCCTGTAGATTGCCTTGGGTTTTATAGTCATTTTGATAATATTAATTCTTCCAATCCAAGAACGTCATATTCTTTCTATCTGTTTGTGTCATTTTTGATTTCTTTCATCAGTGTCTTAAAGTTTTCTCAGTATAGGTCTTTTGCCTCCTTAAGTCGATTTATTCCTAGGTATTTTATTCTTTTTGATGCAGTGGTAAATGTCATTGTTTCCTTGATTTCTCTTTCTGATCTTTTGTTGTTAGTGTATAGAAATGCAACAAATTTCTGTGTATTAATTTTGTATCCTGCAAGTTCACCAAATTCATTGATGAGCTCTAGTAGTTTTCTGGTAACGTCTTTAGGATTTTCTATGTATAGTATCATGTCATCTGCAAATAGTGACAGTTTAACTTCTTCTTTTCCAATTTGGGTTCTTTGTATTTTGTTTTTTCTTCTCTGATTGCCATGGCTAGTACTTCCAAAACTATGTTAAATAAAAGTGGTGAGAGTGAACATCCTTGTCTTTTTCCTGATCTTAGAGGAAATGCTTTCAGCTTTTCATGGTTGAGTATAACATTAGCTGTAGGTTTGTTGTATATGCCCTTTCTTATGTTGAGGTAGGTTCTCTCTATGCCCACTTTCTGAAGAGTTTTCTTAATCATAAACAATGTTATATTTTATAAAAAGCTTTTTCTGTGTAAGCATAACTTTTATATAGACTGGGAAAGCAAAAAATTTGTGTGATTCTTTTTATTGTGATATCTGCTTTATTTTGGTGGTTTGGAACCAAAACCACAGTATCTCCAAGGTATGCCTGTACTCCATGTTGCTAAAAAGGCGAAATCTGGAGGAGACTTCAGAGGATGTAGAAAGATTTGGAGGGAAAATCTATTTAAATTATTTAAAATGTATGCATATTTTTCTTTGCAATAAAGTTTTGATAACAAATGTAAATTGTGATGACTCAGTAAATCACTTTTCCAATGTTGTTTTATTTTACTGTTTCTGCTTAATAGAAGTTGTCAATGTAGTTTCAACGATAGTGGTCATTGGATGATCTGAGGATGCTTTGCATATATGCCTTTCACAGTCTTACTGAGAGTATAATGATTTTTCTACTTCCATTGTAAGCAAAAACAAAAGTTATACCACCTCTTCCCCATATTAGTCTAATAAAATTAGAATTTCATGACATTTATCCTGTTTAGTATAATTTGTGAACATGTGGTTGTCATTGAAATTTTGACACCTTGTGAGTTTTAAGCTAAAATGACTCATGCCATTTTTGGTTGAAGAACTTAATTACTAATGTGAGACTCTACACATCACTACATTTAAAATGTTTATTTAAAGAATTCTTGTGTTCATTTTTAGAAAAACACAAACACTTCTTGGTCAGTTATTACAAACTTCAAGTGAAAGGTAAATTAACCAACAATTTCAGGTAGTTAGGAAGGCATAAATATTTAATGTAGTTTTACATGCGTTGAAGTTGTACACACTGTGTGTATTCCAATATATAAGTATTACTCTCCATCCATTGAAGGTGATCTTTCTGAAATGGAAAATAGACATTTGAGGATCTATTGTGCAAACTGGCAAGAATAATTAAAAATAATCAACTTGTTTATTTAAAACCTCAAGCAACCCAGACGCTATCTTGAAATTAATTTAGTAAGCTAGTATTACATAAATTCTAAAAACAGATGAGTTGAAGAAACCCTGTAGGAAAATAGCATATGGAGTGCTAAAATATGCAAGGTACCATGCTTCTGCAAAGCTTTCTATAAATCCAATATTGGTTTATTGTGTATGACTCATTACAACTCTGCAATACAAATTAAGACCAAGAAAATGATGTATGCCTATATAGACTTTTAAATTCGTTCAGTCTCACTATTCTTTTATGAATAATTTATAGATATCCCTGTGACATATTTTCTCAAATATACCATGAAGTAAACTTGGAATTATTATTTCCAAAGACACATTAGGCCATACATTTATAAAGCCATTCTTTTTAAGACAGGAGCACCCTTGGCAAAACTGTGAACTAAACTGGAAGTAGTAGACTTCCTTTAATATGTTTTTTTCTGAAGTATAAGTTTTCACTTGTTCTAATTCACCAGGGATTGGTTCCAGTATCCCTTCAGATACTAAAATTTTGGAATGCTCAAGTCCCTTGTATAAAAAGGCATAGTATTTTCATATAATCTACACAATCCTCCTGTATAGTTTAAATCATCTCTGGATTAATTATAACACCTAATAAATGTAAATGTTATGCAAATAATTGTAAATATAATATAAATGCTATATAAATAATTGCCTCCACAATAAATTCAAGTTTTGCTTTTTTGGAACTTTCTAGATTTTTTTTTCCCCTGAATATTTTTGATCCACATTTGGTTGAATCTGCAGATGCAGACTCCACAGATATGGAGAGTTGACTGTATTTAGATTTTCTTTCATGATTTTCCTTGATATCAACATATTCTGCAAGATATCTATTTGAGACTAGGGACATGTTTCACAGTCATGGAAGTGAGCAAAAGTTGACAAACATGTATCTGGGGTCATTAATTTCACATTTTAACTAACTGAGCAAATCAATAGTCCCCTTAGGACTTAGAAAAGAGTAAGTATTACTTCCTAAGTGCTTAACTTATTGGGCAATGGCTGAGATATAATGGAGAAAAAACTGTCTTAGTGGTTTCTTGATGGCTACTTGCTTATACTCTGAGGATTTTTGCTCTACAACTGTAAGAAGACATTTATTACTATGCAATGTACCATTAGAACTAGGCACAGATTGAAAAAGACTGCTGTCATATGGTGACAGTGAACTTGGTACAATCCCTGTGCCACCAACTAACTCATTTGAAGAAATGGAGACAGTGGGCTTTTGCAGAAACACTTAAATAGAGTAGTCCTGGAGGCTGGATAATTTGTAACAGCTGTTCCATATAATGGATGGTTTACAGGGAGAGTGTTTGTAATGCAGACTATCTCATTCAGGGTATGATTGATGCTTCTTATTAGCTTGACTTAACATTCTGTGAGCTGAGGTTGTGAGACAAATATGTGAGGTTTGATTTACTGATACATACAGATCAGGTGATAAAATGTCTTTGAAAGAGTGATTAAGTATTTCAAATAAAGTTTACTAATAACAGTTCTACTTCTTGAGTTGACACAAAAGAAATAATTATATGAACCAATAACCACCTGAACTTGTTTTATGCCATACTTTTCTGTGATTAATATACACTAACATTAACCAAATCAGAATGCTGACAAATGAGAAAGCTGACAGTTTGGTATAGATGATTAACTTATGTGATTTAGGAAAAAATCCCTTTGTCTGAAATTTTGTACTTTTGACCTAGAATGTTTTAAGATCTAAGACGTAATTCCAGAGGAACTTGAAAACCACTCATACCATTTGTATTCAATTTTTTAAAAAAATCTATGTATTTATTTCACAAATACTTCCAGTCTTTTAGTGTTCTTTGTGGTGTTTATAAAGGCTTTCTACTCTTTATTTTAAGTTTTGCATTACTTCATTGTCAACTAAACTAAAGGCATGGCAAAGTCTCATGTAAGCATTCATAGAATGCATATTTATGTTTTAAAAATATTGAACACAGTGATTTAAATCAATTTTATAACATATATTTGGGGCTCATTTCATGTGTTATCAAGCTGGTGACATTTAGATAGGCAGATAGTGATGACTGTCACTGATAGGAAAGCAGTACTCTTAGGATTATGACGTCTCTATTGTAGCCTCATCTACACATCTTTTCTAGAATGAAATATAATTTGTGTATTTGACTTTTTTTTTTTACTCAATCTTATCCTCTTGGTGACTTTGTGTAACCATACTTCAAGCCCTTCAGTATTTATTTCACATATGGGAAATTCTCTTGTACACTAAGGTAGCTATTGTAGGTTGTTCAAGGATGGAGTCCCTCAAAACAGAATCTTCAATGTAAATAAGTACACATTAATGTAAGCAACACACTTCTGGAAAGTGAGGCAAGGTTTCATTGACTCAGTTAACTGAATATACTGAGATGGTCCTAGTGGTATTTCACAGTTTATACTAATGACAGTAAACCTGCAGGGAAAACAATTATGCCAAGCTTATCAACATGCTGATTTTACCCTGAGGAAGGAGAGGCAGCCAAAATGCTCCCACTCCCCTTTAGAATGTATTATCAAATTATAATTGAACAAGATGAACATTTCAGTGGATAATGAATAATAATTCATTATCCATAATAATGGATAATCAGATAGGATTGCCTGTTGGATAAATGTGGGCCATTCTCTTGCTTATAGGAACCATGAAGAACAATGATTCATTTTCTTAATCTTAATGCTTAGGGAAACAGAAATTCTTCTAGTTAAGAATATCAACAACAATAACTAGCTTTTACTGAGAAGCATTCTACCATTTGAAATCTCATTTCATTTTCCTATTAAATCTGCAAATTAGGTATTATATCCCCATTTCACAACTGAAGAGTCCAAAAGAGGTAAAATGACTTGCTATGGTCATCCAGCTAGTGTCAGAGTGAGATTCAGGTCCTGGCCTGGGTCATTTTTATGATGCTACGTTGTATGGGCTGGATAACCTGGCTTCTATCACAGCCACTGTAAACAACTTGAGTCATTTTTAAATTGGACTATTGAGATTCAGCTAACATCTACTGAGCACCAGCTATAAACTAGTCCAGTGCTGAGTGTACCAGTTGCCCCAAGATCTTGCTTTTCCAAATGCAGCACAAGTAGAGCAGATCTTTCCCCAAGTAGAGCAGATCTTTCTCCACTACTTTTTGCACATTTTGAATGTATGCAGTATTATTTTCTCACAGCAATAATTAACCTTGCAGCTGTCACTTTTATATCTCAGCTTTTCAATACTTGCCCATGTTGACTCTTGCAGAAGTAATTCTCTATTTTAACGTTTTAATTCTCTATTTTAACTGTTTTTTAATAAAAGTAGGAACTGTTTTTTTTTTCCTTTCCTTCTCAGTTTTTAGGTACCAATGATGCACAAATTTCCAAAGGCAAAATTTACTGATATACTCAGTCAATAACTTAGAGACCCATGTGCTCATGACTGCCAATCTTTACACATAGTGTATCAAATTAGATTTTCTCCATACATATTAAGTAACATGTTTTACACACCTTAGTTTTAAAAAATACAAAAGAGAGACATGCATTTGAAAGATGTTTACCAAGAACGAGTGACTTTTTTTTTCTTAGCATTAACAGACATCATCTGGTGTTCAGTTTTTTCCCTACTCTTTCACTTCACTTGCTCTAACTCATTACAGAGCTAATTGCCTTTGTAATTCCAAATTAAGGAGTAGTGAAATGGAGACATTACCTTGCCAGGTGTTTGGGAGGACAAAATCCAATATGCAGTAAAAGTTTCTTCCAATCGATATTAGCCCTCTGTTCAATCTGCATGGATTTTGTGTTGATTAATGAAGAATCATTCAGAGTCCAGGCTACATGTTGTATTGTGTTACATAAAATCAAGAAAATAATTAAGAATTGAGTATTGATATAGGTGGAAATAAAACAAGATTTTGGGATAGAAACTAAAGTGAACTCACCAATTTTCTATTGTCTTCCTTGGAGATGTGACCAGTCATTGGGTTGATATTTGGCAGAACTTTTGCTTGGAACTTGGGTTCCACATTTGGGTTATCAAAAAAGGGCCATGCAGGACAGGAATAAAGACGCAGACGTAGAGAACTGACTTGAGGACACGGGAAGGGGGAAGGGTAATCTGGGATGAAGTGAGAGAGTGGCATGGACATATATACACTACCAAATGTAAAATAGATAGCTAGTGGGAAGCAACTGCATAGCACAGGGAGATCAGCTTGGTGCTTTGTGACCACCTAGAGGGGTGGGATAGGGAGAGTGGGAGGGAGATGCAAGAGGGAGGAGATATGGGGATATATGTATATGTATAGCTGATTTACTTTGTTATAAAGCAAAAACTAACACACCATTGTAAAGCAATTATACTTAAATAAAGATGTTAAAAAAAAAGGGCCAAGTAGTATGTATATACCCTACAGAACTATGTATTCAGGGCTTCACATGAAAGCAAATTACTACCCAATACTCTAAAGACACGCTAAAACAATATAGGTAACAGTCACAGAAAACAATATATTCAGGAAAATAAAAAGGTCAGGTTTTAGAAAGGACTGGTGGTGGGTTTAGGCTGTGTCTATATGAAGTATATAAAAAGTAAGTAAGATGATATTTCCAAACAAACAAATGAACAGACAGATAAAATGTACTTCCAATATTTTACCTAAATAATATTGGTGACTTTAAGGACACTTTTTTGAACATCAAAGACCATTTTCTAAATTTTGTGTTGTTTTTTTTTATGACTCTTGGCACAATTCACCCAAAAGTAGATGAGAAACAATGAATATCAAAGCTTTGAAGGAATAGCAGCAGCGATTGTATGGAAGACGAGGCACTTTTTAAAGCAACTGGTAGTTTTTTCCTTCCCTCATAGTTGGAGCAATTGGAAGAAAGTTTAAAATAAGAGAATGAGGACAGATCATGCAGAAAGAGGTCTATTATTTATTGATGCTTAATATTCCTGAAGGTATTTTTTTCCAGAAGTGATTTTTTTTCTATCAAAACCTAGAGTGTTTGAATAAGAAGCCCCACAAGATGTTCTGAGATAATAGTTATTAGAGTTTTGATATTATATATGATTGGCAAGATGTAAGGGTCAGAAGAAATTCAGACTTGTCAGTAGGGTTAGAGGTCATTTAGGCCAAGGTATAAGATAGGGGTGATCAATGATGCTGAGTCTTCTGGTCATGTGATCCAAGATTAGGTACTTTAGAGGATTAGAGAATGTGAGGCCTATCCTTAGAGGCAGATGAGAGTGAAAATGTGTTGTGTTCCCAAGCTGATATAGAGTAACTTCTGTTCTCTTTTTGGCTTAGCAAATAATTACATGTCCTTTAATCCTGCCCATATATCACATCCTTGATAAAAATTCTGTGACTTCTAGGCAGAGCTTCTTACTCCATTCCCTTATTTCTCACAGGACTCTTTTCTTTTTGTCTTTCTCTCTTTCTTTCTTTCCTTATTTCTTTCTCCTTCCTTCCTTCATTTTCCTTCCTTCCTTCCCTCCTTTCCAACCTTCTTTCTTCTTTTCCTCCCTTCTTTCCTCTCTTCCCTGCCCTTCCCTTCTTTCCTCTCTTCCCTGCCCTTCCCTTCCTCTTCATCTCTTCCCAACTTCCTTCCACAAATATTTATTAATACTTTTCAAGACCTATAATGTGTCAGGAACTAAGTATGACCAGGGAATACAGTGATTAATAACACTGACACAATTTGGCAATTGTTGGTGGAAGGCAGTGTAGTAATTTAAAATGCTTGCTTTGAAGTCAGTCTCCCTCGACTCTGCTCACTATTCTTCCACTTATTAAGGTGAAATTTGACAAGTCCAAAACCTCTCTGATCCTTAGTTTTCTTATCTGCATATTGGAACTAAAAATAGTATCCCTCTCATATTGTTTTTATAGGACATTCTGAATGTACGGAGTGAAATAATTCATAGAGAGCCTTTAGCACAGTGCCTGGTATATAGGAAAAAGTTAATAAATGTTAGCTGTTTTTATTATTATTAATGGAGCTTATGATCAGAAAACAAAATGTGCTGTTTATATATCTGTAATAGTATTCCTTGTATTATGTTGTAAGATGTTCCTTCATGTTGGAGACATCAGTTGCTCATGGTTAGCTGGTTCTTAACACAGTGTCTGCCACATAATATGTGCCCTATAAATGTTTGATGAATAAGTATTGAATGAATGAGTGAAGGGTGAGCAAGGGTTAAAGTTAAGCAACCTGCCCAAAGTCACACAACTAGTAAGACCTTGTGGGGATGTGAGACAATCTGTCTGACTTCAAAGCCCATGCTTTCCTTAAGATACTACACCACCTCTCATGTATTATCACTTGCCTCTCTCCACCTACTGTGATTTGGTTATTACACCCATCATTCCATTGAATTTACCCTTGCCAAAGTCATCAGTGTATTTTAAATTGCTCAAACCAATGGTATCTATTTGTTCTCTATTTACTTGCATTTGACACTCTTGCCTATTTTCTCCTTCCTGAAACTCCCTTTTCTTGTCCCTAAGACTTGGTTTCTTTGACTTTCCTCTTAGTTGCTCTGTGTTTGTCAGCTACTTCCCAATCTTCTTTGTAGCTTCCTCCCTGCCTTCAACAGAAGTGTTTCTGAAGCTTCTATCCTGAGCTTCTTCCTCTTCCCATTCTTCACATGCTGTCTCTGCAATTTCATTTTCATCTGATCATGCTCAAATCTACATCTCAACTCATGCATTTTCTCTCCTGAGATCCATAGCCACAAATCTATTTGCTTACTGGGTATTTCTCTCTGGAGAGCCTTATTTTAAATGCTCTTGCTTTACCCTCAATTCACTTATTTACTTATCTTCCAGATTACATGAAAAGCATGATCATTCTTCATTAGGATGGCCACATAATATATCAACTAAACCAGGACAGTTTTGAGAGAAGGGACTTCATTAATAATTACGCTGGCACTCCAGGTATAACTTGGAACTGTTTTGGTCTAACCAGAATGTGACTTCTCTCCCACTGACCACTCAGTTAAACATAACCACTGGCATTCATTCTTGCCTCCTGTTTCTCATTTTCCATAGCCAGTGAGCCACAAAGATCTGTAGCTTCTGTCTCCCTCCTATCTTTTGAACATTTGCTTTCCTTTCCATCTCAATTACCATTGCCTTTTTTCATACGCTTCTTGTTTCTTGTCAGGATTTTTGCTGTGGTCTCCCATTTCATCTCACGCTCATCTAAAACATCTTCTACATTTGTCAGAATGATCCTCTTAAAGTGCATATCAAATCATGTGCCTTTCCTGCTTTGGCCCTTTGATGGATATCCATAACCTGTGGCATAAAAGTTATGTTCTTTCCCAGGGCATCAGAAAGCACTTATACCCAATCCCATCTCACCAGTTCTCCCTCTTGCACACTAGAACTGTCCTGACATATAGTAGGTACTAACTAAACAATGAATGAAATCAGCATTTAAGACATAACTCCACACACCAAGAACTTATTTCAACATGTTTACATAAATGTGAAGTAATACTAAATGCCATTATTATATTAGGATAGATATGTAAGAAAAACAGGTTATGTCTGTGGAACAAAATACATAGTGAAATGTATGTACGATTTGTGATGCAAAAATATATATGATGTAAAATCCAGTTGATTAGATTTTTCTTAAAATGGAAAAGTGAAATCAGTGTACTTGTTTCAAAATAGCAAAATGCTCTCCAGAAAGTCTAAGTCAATTGATGGAAATATCAGTGTCTAAAAGAGAACTTGGCTTCCAGTAGGCACTCAATATTCATTGAGTGGTTAAATACAAGAAATTTAGTCTCCATCAATTGGTTGTCTGTATGCAATGACAATTCATTTGTGCATTTTATATATAACTGTTTCAATCATTTAGTCATTTGAGTCAAGTCACTTAAGTCAACTACCACTTCAGTGAACCAAACTAAATGTGCTGCAGAAAATCCAAATGACTGACGAAAAATGTTACTTTTTAGTCAGTTAGTAAAGAGTTCCTCAGATTAGAAAACAACCATATGAAAAATACAAGAGAAAAGAAACTAAACTGCTATTCAGTCTCTAAAAAAAATGTTACACGTGTCAATCAAACTAGTTAATGTAGAAAATGTCTAAGCTAGAAAAGCAAGAGATTGATATAAGTTATTTAAAAAGTCTTACCCAATACTAGTGATAGTAGTGAACTAAAATTTCCACAGTGATGCAGGATATTCCAATAAGACATTGCATGAAGGAGATTAGATTTTCTTCTAGGCAAGGACATTTTATAACTCCATTTTAAAGATTTTTTAAATATTGGAAAAGCAAATATATTAACTGAATAATTTCAATTCTGCTCTAAAACATAAATGATTTGCAGATTTGTTTACTATTAATATTAATTACATTAAAATTACACTGAAGACATTTGTTATTGTCCTTTTGAGTCTCAAATACCAGCATATCGTCAAACCCAGCTTTGCTTTTTGTGATTTATGGCTCTTTTTCTTTTTCACTGGAGACTCTTTTGAGTCCAAGACATTACTCTACCAAAAGTTTGTGCAATCTCCAAGCCTGTCATTTCTTATTAGATAAATGGTGGAAAAGAAAAACTGTGCAAACTCTATCTTCTAAAAGATAATTGTGCTAAACACGTGCATTTTAAAGCTTGAAATTTTCAGAAGTGATCAGATGCTAAAGATAGACATTTATATCAATGGTTCATAAGGGTAGTGCTTTGAGAGATATAAAGATAGAGCACATTAATACTGCTCAATTCTCAAATCTAAATGTATTAGGAATATGTTCAAGATTTTCACTGAACTTGAGTTTCCCTTTGTATGTGGAAAAGTGATAGTATGTACTTGCATCTTTCCAAGGGCAAAAGGCAGAAAATTCTCAAATTTTCCTCTTTCACTGGTGAGAATCACTGAAAATTATAGCTTGGAGAAAATTTGAAGAGTATTTAATCAAAGGTTCCAAATTGGTTTCCATTCGATGGTAACTGGTATCTTTTTTTTTTTTTCAACTATTTGAAAAATAAAATAAAACAAAACAGATAACAGTTCACAACTAGCTAAAATGTAAAGTCTCTTTTGCTCTTGGCTGGAGTTAAACCACCTACTTTTTTAACAGTGGCTACCTCATGATAAAAGATTTTGGTGAAAATTAAAATAGAAATATGAATTAATGATTACTTCAACATGATAAACAAAATCTTTCAAAACGTGACTCTTGAGGCAGAATAATAAAAAATGATCTTTTGTGTAAAAAGCTGGTGAAACCTCTGAGGAGTCTTTAATATGTTAATCTTATAGATGAGAAAGCAGAGTGAGACAACTTTGTTATAACTGATCTTCCTCTTTGCTAAAGTCCTTTTTTTCCTGTAGATTTATACATAATTTAATAGCTCTGCCAGGCTGGCTTCATGGGTGTGTTACTTGTGCAGTCACATAAGGTCCTTTCCTTAGAAGGTCCCTATACTTGGATTAATGTTCTGCTGTCACTGCCTTGAAATTCTTATCAAGCTTTGAACAGGGGACTCTGCATTTTCATTTGGCACTGGGCCCAACAATTTATGAAGCCAGTGCTATAGCTATGCCTATGTCTTTATTTCATTATTTCCCCTAAAGGATGTAGGTTATCCAGGGAGCTTTCTTCCTTGGTGTTTCTCACCCCATTCCCAAAGATGCCTCTCATACTAGTGGACAAGTGGACATAGAGCCACACAGAGGGCTGAGACCTTGGCATCTTCATCTTTCTATTCCAACTGCCTGGCTCAAGGCTTGATACAGAGCAGGTGCTGGATGAATGGGTGAGTGAATAAATGAATAGCAAAGTATCAACAAATACCTGTTGACTTATTTAATTGACAGAACAGTCAAACTTTTAATAGTTTCAGGTTTGTGGGGCTTCCCTGGTGGTGCAGTGGTTAAGAATCCGCCTGCCAATGCAGGGGACACGGGTTCGAGCCCAGGTCCAGGAATATCCCACATGCCGAGGAGCAAGTAAGCCCTTGTGTCACAACTACTGAGCCTGCTCTCTAGAGCCCATGCTCCGCAACAAAAGAAGCCACCATGATGAGAAGCCAGCGCACAGCAAAGAAGAGTAGCCCCTGCTCTCCGCAACTAGACAAAGCCCGTGAGCAGCAACAAAGAACTAGTGCAGCCAAAAATAAAATAAATAAAAAGTAAATAAATTTATAAAAAAATAATTTCAGGTTTGCAATAAAAAGTGACTAGATGGATCAGGAGAGACTAAAGGTAAATTATTCAAAGAAAAAAATTTATTGGAAAGAATAAATAGAATTGAACTGATGAAAAGTTTAAAGCAAGTAAGACTGAAATACAGTTTGAACTCCAGGTTAAATCACAAGTGATGGGTGGAAGGAGGTATGAATAATTAAAAGCAGTTAGATTTTTCTCAACAAGGTGTGTCCTGATGTGGATTCTTTCTTCTCAAATTCAGTTTAATACACATCAGATTCATCTTGTAAACTGTAATTAAAGAAATAAAATTTGTTGTCCAAGTTTGGGGAAAGGAGGGTATATAGGTTGTTTGTTCAGAAGGAACCAAGAGATTATTGATTCTTCTTTGACTATTCCAAGAGTTTCTTGATCTACAGTTTTGCATTAATAAACAGAGTAGTATGAATAAAAATTTGCATGAAGAAGTGGAGTTTTTATTGTTTCCTTTGCCTCTAGGCAGAAGAGACAGAGCTCAGGCTCTGGTTCCCAATTAGATTAGCTAAACACATTTTATTCTTTAAATGATGATAGTTTCTTACCTTTATATCCTCTTTGGGAAACATATTTCTTACATTCAGTTTTGTAAAATAAAATAAAATAACAAAAAACTAACACTCCTTTCTCTGGAGTGTTTTATGTTGTGTTTGATCACCTACCTCTCATATTGCTTGGGAGTATCGGTTCTTTACAAATTATGTATCCCCCCCAGTGAGGTTATCTCTTAATGGTCTATCTCCTTTACCTTGGATAATATAATACAGATTTATTCATCTTTAAAGAGTTCCCTATAACATTGCCTAGACTTACTTTCTTTCTTTTTGCTATATCACACTTGAATAAGTGACTTAAATTGTGCACAGATGTCCAGGTGTGGCTTTAATTTCTTTTTATTTTCCAGCAAAATAACTTATTTTAACATATTCATTACTTCTATTATGGTTCTACAAATTATGCATGGTGATGTTATGAGGCTGATTCACTGAATACTAAATATGTTGGAGCAAGCAATTTTATGCTTCAGATGATTATTTATGGGAAAATTCAATTTTTGGAGGATGATAATAATGGTGGGATAGATGTGAGTAATAGCACTGACATTCACAAGCAAAATAAAGCAAAAGTGGAAACAAGCAAAATAAAGCAAAAGTGGAAACAAGCATTTGGGGTAAAGATAGCTTTAAAGCAGTGAGTGGGAAGAAAAGCAGGGAACATCACTAGTTAGGGACTCTCAGATTCTAAACAGGCAATGATGAGGTCTTAGGACAACACACCTGATCTCCAATTTAGTGTGCTTATGGGGCCAGGTGAAGAATTGTAGGATTTTGTGAGATGCCCAAAAGAATTTCATAGACTATCTCTAATGGGAAAGGAGATGATCTCCTAGACTGATCTAGGAGAATATAGATTTTTAGTCCCCTAAATCTCCACTGAAATAGAATTACAGAGTTACAAAAACATATTCCTTGCCACCTAAGGATGTTCCTCATTCTCAAGACTGAGCAAAGTGAACTGCTGAGGCAATCCAATGAAGGTACCCTATAAGAAGTATGGTGAAATTGTCTTTACTGCTCCCATTTTTATGACACACTTGAATAAGTGTGCTTTAAGGATTCTGCTGCTGGAATTGTAGCCATCATTAGAAAAACTTCATCTAGAACTCTCAGCTTTGGTCCTGTGGCCTGTACTATTAGAATGCCTCAAATTTACAAACCAATGAATGGAGGAGTGGGAGAAAGAAGAATGCAGGGTAAAACTATTTTGAGTTTCATTTCACAAGCCAAACTTAGAAACAGCAATATTCAAGCATCCAGGTTCCTTAAATTATCAGGAACCATTAACTTACAAAAAATAATTGTAAAAATAAAATAAGAACCAGAACCTTTAGTTCAGTTTTTAAATCTGCCTAAAACCAACCAGGCAGAAGAGGCAAGCTATTTTTATTAATTTTAGAAAAATAATACAAATATATAATAGAAAATTGGTGATGAAGCAACTCACTTCAAAGGAAAGCTTGAGCTGCATGTTACATGAATATTCAGACAATAGCAACCTGTTTGAAATTGCCATTGAGTATAATTCCAAATTTCTGCATTTTATCATCTCCTAGGCATAAATCCAAAGGCTAAAAGAGCAGAACACAAAAAAGCCAAGCCTGAATTATGTTCTAAACCCTGTTGAATTTAATTTTACTTACAAAGCAGAATGTTACTTTGCCACTTAAATATACCCCTCATGGCCCTGTAAAAATACCTGGTTTCTTGTTATCAACCTCTAAATTGTGTTATTTATTTAGAAAGCTCCAGTTTTAGGAGCATCATTCTAAATTACTAGGCAAGTGCTACACAATAAATACACATAATCTAAAACAAACTGTAGTGAGAGAAGAAAGCAATTTTCTATAAATTTGACTGCAGCGTCGGGTTTGCTGTTCCATAAGCCTTATAACTTTTAAAGGCATAAAGGAAAATTTTTAGCTAAATGAAATATCATGAGAGGCTGAGCACTTTAAAATCTTGATGTTTTATAATAGAGTAATACAGATACACATTCTTGTTATAAATTTGGAGAAGAGTTCAAATAACCTTCTGAACAGAACCATCATGTACAAAGAAATGAACAAGCTGTCACTCACTCAGATATACACTTGTTTCAAAACAACATTTTACTTGAACCAGTGGTGGATGTACTACCCAAAATCAATAAACCTTGGATGACACATACAACTAAAACAAAGAGATGATGAAGCTTACATAGACCTTATATTTCCTGCTCAAGATTTTTATAATATTAATGAATTCTTAAAAAAAATTATGATTGGAAAACACTCCAAGTGGATAAGACAAGTTAATCTAAGATATAAGTTTTTGCTATAGATTGTGAAATTTTTCTTTGCAGAGATCATGCAAGGGGTCTTAGCATGCAGTATTCACACCAGTCAAAATGTGATTGTTTAAAATTGAAAAGGGAGAGATGAGATTCTGGTAATGTTCTAGTTCTCTTAAATGGTAATTTCATGGTGTAATGGTGTAAAGTAATTTCATCACTTTGTGATGTTTTTTCTTTGAGTTGTATACCTGTACACCTATGATTTTAAAATTTTTCTGCAGGTATATTTTTGCTCCATAAAAATGCTAAAAGGAAAGAAAGAAAGAAGGAAAAATGAAAAAGGAAAGAGAGCAGAAAGAAAGGAAGAAGAGAAATAGAGAAAGGAAGGAAGGAAGGAAGGAAGAAAGGGAGAAGGAAAGAAGAAAGAAAGAAAGAAAGAAAGAAAGAAAGAAAGAAAGAAAGAAAGAAAGAAAGAAAGAAAGAAAGAAAGAAGGAAGGAAAGAAGGAAGGAAAGAAAGGAAAAGAAAAAGAAAAAAAGGGAAAATATTACATGCTAAGAGCTGCATTTCCCATACTGGGGAATAATGTGCTAAAAGAAATTAGTGCTGTAGTCATTTACTTAATTCAAATAAGATGTAGCTTTATAGGGTCACAGAATCTGGCAGCCTGGTTCATGGTTGGAAACCACTTAACTGTCATTTCTGCACAGAAAGATTGTGTTGACATTTCCAGACTTTTAAAAAATCCCTGTTAACAGTCGCAAATGCCACCATATTAGGCACACAGTTTTCCTGTTTCACGAAGTAGAATTTAGAAGTTCGTGGAGGAAAAAAAGTGCCTGGGGGTTCCACTAGCTTTGCATTTGAAAAACACATACATAGAAAAAAAAGTGTTGTCTCTGTAGTGTCAAAGTTTCTTTGTGACTCAACTGTTGAAAATTTCTGTTTGGCATTAAGTTGGGTAAACATCTAGTAACAACTTAGTACTAAAGGTGTCTTGGACCTGAAGTTGGCTCTGTAGGTTTTGTCTGTTTCTAAGGAGCAAGTTTCCATGTAATCTTTTCAAAGGCAAAAGGTTAAGCAAAAATGACATATATTGTAAAATCGAAAGTAAAAGGCACAGTACTGATGTGCTCAAAGTCCATGCATTTAAATTCCTTTGTATGATAATTTATGGTGATCATGTCTTCAGACTGCACTATTAGCATACTCACCCCTAACAAGAAGTTCTGCCTCATCTGACACACTGTCTGCTGTGGTCTGTACCCTGCAGCCATATCTCCCAGCATGCATCAGAAGGATGTTCCTGATCATTAAATCTGCAGAGGATGCTTGCTGAAAGAGGGATGAAGTGCCAGTTTAAAATGTTGCAAATCTGCCTAGTTCAAGGTGGTTTAAGGGGAACTTTGCATATTCAGTCAAAGGGCCCATTTTTGGTCTTACAATTTATATTACAACAATTCAGAAATCAAACATACCCTAATTTAAGGAACACATGGAAGCTATGCTTTCAACAATTGCTAATAACGGGTTTGAACATTTAATATTGAATATAATAAGTTAGCAGCTACAATATTTAAAAATATTTAAATATGCACAAACAAATTCATATCTTTAAAAGTACAGGAAAAATAATCAGTGAGCAAAAATTGTTGCTTTGCTATTCAGAGACAGGATTATTTTTGTGGCAAGAAAGCAGTATTGAAAGGAATAACAACACATGGAAATTAATTATGAGGCAACAGTAGTCAAAATATTATCTTGTGTGGCTTTATTGAATGGCTGCTTTCATAAGTACACTGTGGGCAACAGAATGAAGTAGTGCTTAGATGCAAGAGTGCTGGTCCCAAAACCATGTGTTTTCACTTCACAGAGATTTATTCCTTCCATAACCACCACCATCAGGAGTAGGGTCAGCCTGAATCTCTCTTAATCAATGCAATTACAGAGCACAAAGGCACCTCAAAACATTTGATCCTTGTTGGAAGCACGATGATTAGAACACAGTTGAAGAACAACTGCAGTTAAGGAGATCAATAAGTATCAGGGAGATTATCTTTTAGATGTATCAGTTCATGGGATCAGTGCTGATCCTACACTTTAGTATGACTGGTACAACCTTTCATTACTTAATCTTGTCTTTCATTTACTTTAACAGGAAAGATAGATTTCAATTTTCATGAATGTGTAAAGAGCTGATATTTACAACAACGCATGAGGTATTCTTTTCAGAGAATGACATAGTGAAACTCCAATATGCTCTTCAGTTTCCATGTTGCAATCAAAAACAATTCACTGGAATGAGTATACACATGCAGCATGAAATGACATCTTCAAAGAACTCAACACTCCTCTCCAACGGTAGTTGGGCACGTGAAAGAATGTTTAATGCAAGCTATGGAGAAGCACCCCAGATTGGAGAAGCACCCCAGATTAGAGATCTTTAATTTGTTGATGGAATGGGTGAATTATCTTAAAAAATGGTGTATTTGTCCTTATAGGGCAGTGGCCTGATGAGTATTTAAGACTTTAGTTGTTCACCTTTATTTTGAAATAAACTAATGGACTATATAAAAATCATGAAAATGAGAGGAATTTCTGGAAATCTGTTGGATTCTTTTTTTTTTTCTTAGCATTTTCTTAGCATTCGTAAAAGGGTGAGAAGTCATTGGAAACTTTTACCTCTCAAATGATGTGTGTTTCTTTTAATGAATCAATTAACTGTATACTATGTTTTAGCCATTTCTTTCTGGTATTTCATTTCTGGTTTGTTTGTTATTTTTCCTTCCCATTAGTCTTATGATAGGAACTTCTAAGGGTGTTGACGTTTCCTCTCATGAAATAATTGTTAAGACATGGTCTAGTTCAGTCATTTACAAGGGAATGCTTCTTGGTGAGAATGCATTACAATGTTATAACAATAATTTCAAGGAATGTGATATTTGTCCAATGAATATCCTCCACTGCTAATTTCCTTAGATAAAATTGTTACTCAAATTTCATTTTCTCATCTGTACTAGACTAAGTGATCACTTCTTTCAAACCTGAAAAGGAAATTAACCTTAAAAAAAACCTTTGATTTCACTTTGGGAAACAAAAGCAAACTGTGAACATCATAAGCCATGGCTCAGTTTCAAATCTACATAATATAATACTGTCTAAATGAGCTTAAATATATTTACCAATTTATATAGTATGGATCCATCTTAGATGTGAAGATCTCCTTTTACCCATGGATTTCTAAGATGCTCTCCTAGTAGGGTACTCTGTTAAATTAAGAATCAATGTGCACACCATGGGCCTAGAATAGGGCCTATGTTTAATGAAAAAGCCAAGGAGATGCCTAGAAAATCAGAGAGGACTTTACTATTTCCAGAAGTAACACGTCTGAAAGACTGTAGTCTTAGTTACTGGAGTTTTTTGTTTGTTTTGTTGTTCTTTTACTTGCTTGTTTTCCAGTTTTACAAACTGATTGGTGGTAGTTTAACAACAGAAAAAGTAATGATTGTAAGTCATTTTTCAGGCTCACGTTTTTGACAAAATTATCTCATAAAATCACATTCTCGTGATTAAATAATTGATTGCCTTTTTTTCCAGATCTTTTTCTTCCCAAATAATTGACTTCTATTTTTCCTGGACAAAAGTCTTAAAACTTTTGTCCTTTTCATTGAATTGTAGTGAAAGAAAACTTAATGGGATTAAGAAGAGGCTTCATTGAAAATCACATAAAGGTCCAAGGGATTCAGAAGGGTAAAACATAGATTATCTTTTCCATGTTGTCCTTTCCTTGGTTCCTGCAATTAACAGCATGCAATGCTCTAGAAACTGGCTGAAGCTCCATCACCATCATCAGGAATAAAAGCCTACAGTCTATTGTATATCTACTAATGACAAGACTATTGGAGGAGTTGAAATTGTCTCATTTGGGGCCCATTCCTCCTCTTTTGGATTATATCTGCATTATATTTTTACAATTCTAAACAGGGAAGATTAAAAGTAAAATGAATGAATTGTGAACACTAAACCTAAATTACCCTTTCAGGAGATTTACTGATCTTTCTAGAGAAGTAATGAGAAGAATTCATGTGGGAGCCCATTACACTTAATCTCAGCCCACAGTGTGCAGTTCCTGAGAGAGAACTCCCACAATTTAGTGCAGTTTTAATGAAATGGTTACTTACAGCAGATGTTTGCTTTCTTAAGCTTAAACCTCATTTTCACTTTTTCTCTCTTGGGAGTTACTCTCTCTTTTCTTGTTTTCTTTGACACTTGTTTGACACTGCCTTTTCTTTGCTGCTTTCTTTGGCTTTATGAATAAATTGTGTTATGTGTTGCTTCAAAACAACTTTCCCACAACCAGTGCTTAACACAACACTCCAAGTGTTGTGCATCTAGCATACTGCATGCCACATAGTGGGAGCTCAATGACTATCTGTTGAATGGATGAATAAATGAGGGCTCTTTAATAAAGAGGCTCTCTGTTCACTCTCTGTGGGAGTGGCAACACTGCTAAGTCATTTACATTTCTTGGTCACATACGCTCATTAGAGCAGTTGCTAGATTACTGTAACTTTTATTTATGACTCGGAAATAATAGAGGAAATATCATCCTTCCACTCAAGTCCAGTTCTTTATTGGCTTTCACTTGGACTAAGGGTCCTGCTCATCCAACATAAGACTGCCAGTTAAGACTTCCTAAAAATGGAAGCATATTTAACTTTGCTGTTCAAAGTGCCTGTTAACTTTTGCTGCCTTGAGGATAAAGTCCAATTTCCTTGTTTCAGCAGAGGTCTACTCAGAGCATGATTCCACCTCCTATGCTGAATTCTGTGCTTCTATGACATTAACCTCACATTTCTTCCTACACCGGAACACTTCCCATAATTCTGCCTGTTCTGTTACAGATGCTCATTCTTCTTTGCCTGGAAAGATACTTTTAGACACAGTTCAAATGCCTTCTCCTTGGTTAAGCCTTTCTTCATTAGTTCTGCCACTGTTTAGTTTTGCTTCATTAGCACTCTGCTCATGTCTCTGAACTATCACTTGACATTCTTGGAAGTCACGCCTAAGGGCATTCCCAGAGCTGAGCTGGGCACTAGGGCAGCCGATTGTATTTGGGTGAGCTAATGAATGCATGGATGGTTTGCTTCCTTCCTTCTTCATGCCTGACAGTACCTCCTCCCCTCCCTCTTTTTTCTCTTAAAGAAATAAGGAAGGGAAATAGGAAAGACTATGGAGGAAGACAGCAGAAAAGAGTGCTGAAAGAGTATATACAGGTTTTGGTATGACACAGAATTGTGTGAACCCCTGCTCTGCCACTTATTAAATTTTGAACTTGGGAAAATTACTCTATTGCTCAGAGATTCTCTCACAGCTTCAATGTGATAATGCAAGTAAAGCCCATGGCAGTGTGTCTGACACATAGTAAATGTTATCTGTTAAAGGGCACTATAATTGCATTCTTAGCCAAGAGGAATATTTCCTTAATTGGTATTCACTCCTTCAACAAACTGGATATCAATGTTTTCCATAGTTATAGTAAGTTTTCTGGTAAGTGCCTAGCTTTATTTTAGATGTGTGTTATCCCCCCTCTCATGGAATACTACTGCACTCAGAATAAGAAGACCTGAATTCTAGACTTAGTTCAGTACCTTCCTAGCCCTGAGACTCTGGGAAAGGCACTTTACTGGAATAATAATAGCTACTCTGTCTCTCTCTTGAGTATTGAGGGAAACTGAATGAAACAATGTTCATAAATGAACTCTTAGGAAATGCTTCAGAAAGGTAAAGTACTTGTAAAGCATTTTTTCAGCAGGATTAGCAGAATGCTGTACACATAGTAAGCACTCTGAGAAGGTTTGGGGAATGAATTGTCTAAACAACAAGATAACTTGACTGTTATCATAAAAAGTGAATTCATGCTGAATGGCTTACTCAGAAACCTTCTAGGTATAGCAGTCTTTGTGTCCTTATTTAGGGTTTACATAACTTTCTCAATGGGCTCACATAGGGCACTTCCACCATCCCCAGTCCCCACCAAAGACATACATAAACCATTCCTCTCTATAAAACAAAGTAGTACAACATGTAAATTCTATGAGATGCAATTAAAAAAATACCATCTAACATAAAAAAACTGGGTATTAGCTATGAGACATGGATTATTAGATATGATTAATGTTATTGACATAAAATCTTGGATAGTTAAAATACTTTCCTGCTAACAATATTTCTTTTTCCCAGAAAATAATTTGCTTAAAATAGCCTAACATGATAAGAAAATAATACACATATACATTATTCTTCCTTTTACACTTGTATTTTTCTTAGACCTTTATATAATGGGATTTACATTCATGATGACCTGGGTTTTAATATATTTTTTAAGAAAGTTGCTGTTATTAACTCACATGCTTAAATAATTGGATATATTATCTGAAATAGAAATTTTAGTTTCTTCCAGTGACAAAAATACTAGACAAAATGCTATTTGACAGACATTTATGTCTATTATGATGAAATATTAAATGCATCCAACAATGCACTGAAGATTAAAAGTAGGTAAAAATGGCTCTACCATGCCATTACTGGGACCTTGGTATTTACTTCAAGCACATATTCTAAACATGTATTATTAAGTACTAAGACAAATGCAGAAAGAGTTTTTCTTAGGGACATAGATTAAAGAGGAAAAACTAGTTGATGACTCATTGGTGAACTCAGGATGGCTAGGTATCCAAACTGGATCGTTTAGTATTATAAACACAAAGTCACAAATTTATGGGATCAGTCCGCTACCTTGGTTAAAATGAAGATTAGGAACTATGACGCAACTCAAAGCAAGAAATCACAATTAAATTTTAGTACAATGAATTACATTTTATAGATGATGATATTGAATATATGAAGAATATTGAGTGGATGAAAAAATGCTGTGTATATCACACTAGTGTTCCTCTTTTCCCAAGTTGGCATACAGGATTAGAGGGTGTGATATTTAACTTGTCAGTGGATGCCAGGCTTAGGTGGCATGTTTGTACCCTGATTCTTAAGAGATGTCTCTTAACTGGTCATATGTACATTGACTCTCCTTTCCCTAGTAGCAAGGTAAATGGGTATTCCTTTATCTAAGATTAACATAAAAGGCCAAGACAAAAGGACTCTATTATAGATGGAATATTTGTGTTCCCTCAGATTCATATACAGTAAGTCCCCTACGTACAAATGAGTTCCATTTTGAGAGTACATTCCTTAGTCCGATTTCCTCGTAAGTTCAACAAAGTTAGCCTAAGTACCCAACTAACACAACTGGCTATGTAGTACTGTACTGTAATAGGTTTATAATACTTTTCACAAAAATAATACATAAAAAACAAACACACACACACACACAAAAAGTATATATTTTTTCATGGTACGCGGACCTCTCACTGTTGTGGCCTCTCCCATTGTGGAGCACAGGCTCCGGACATGCAGGCTCAGCAGCCATGGCTCACGGGCCTAGTCGCTCCGTGGCATGTGGAATCTTCCTGGACCGGGGCACAAACCCATGTCCCCTGCATTGGCAGGCGGACTCTCAACCACTGTGCCATGAGGGAAGCCCTAAAGAAAACATTTTTAATATTACAGTACTGTAGTACCTTGAAAAGCACAGTAGTGCAGTGCAACAGTGAGCATATAGTGGCTGATATAGAGTGAACAGGCAAGAAATAAAGATACTGTACTACTGCACTCTATACCGTACTGTACAGTAAAGTACACAAAAGCACAGCCACTTGTAGAGGATGCACACACATGACAATGTACTCCAGACACAAGAACTAGCTTATGTGATTGCACATGTGAACACATGTCCGCGTCTTTAAAAGTTCGCAACTTGAAGGTTCGTATGTAGGGGACTTACTCTATTGAAACCTAAACCCTAATGTGATGGTATACGAAGGTGGATGTTTGGGAAATAATTAGAGTATGAACATGGGTGAAGCCCTCATGAATGGTATTAGTGCCTTTATAAAAGAGACCTCAGAGAGCTCTCTCACCCTTTCTGCTGTGTGAGGACACAGTGAAAAGATGACCATCTGTCAATCAGGAGGCTTGCTCTCACCAAACACCAAACCTGCCAGTGCCTTGAACTTGGACTTCTCAGCCTCCAAAACTATGAGAAATAAATTTCTGTTGTGTATAAGCCACTCAGACTATGGTGTTATTTTACTGTAGCCTCAATGGAATAATATAGGCCCTAAGTATGTATACTGTCATTTTTATATTAATGTAGTGCTTCTAAACTAAAAGAGGCATGAAATAGATAAGGTCACACAAGTTATCAGTCTTATGCTTCTTGAATTTATTCTTAACTGCATCCTACCTGTTGCCAAATTTGTCTTAAATGATTACTGAGAATATTTGACTCATAGTTCTTTTATTGTTTATGCAATTGTCACTAATCATTCAGTAGATATTTATTTTTATGTGCTATGCTAAGCTTTGGATATACAGATATAGATTCTGCACTTAAGGAGTGCTTAGTCTAATCCAGGTTTGATGGGAAAAATACAGGATGAGAATGTGGAGTAGCTTCCCTTTCATCTGTATCTAGGTTTGGAAGAGATGTAAAGGAGACAGATGGATGTGTTATCTGATGGCACAATACTCAGACCAGGTCCAGAGAGAAATGTTTTCTCCTCCATGTGCTTCATATAGTTTTAGCAATCATTCTGTGAGAATTGACTCTTAAATTTGGTTTTTAATAGTAGCTTTCAAACCAGCCCTTTATATCCTCTATGTTATGCCCTCTTTTTGTCTCACATTTACCCATATGACATGGCATTGCTAGGTTAATACTTTTTTAAAACTGGTTTTATTTACAATCTCAAACATCTTCATTGGCTATCTTCACCTATTACCTACAGGATAGTCTAACTTCTTACTCAGCATTTGAGGCTGGACACAACCAATCTTGTCTCTCACTTCTAGTGGAAAACATACTCTCTGCAATTTTCTTCAAGTTGTTCCCCCAATGAACTGCCAAAGTCTCTGAATTCTGTGTCACACGTTAAAGCCTTGTTCAAGTCTTATGTCTTTCAGAAAGGCTTAACTGACCATGAGGACTGGCTACATCATTTTTGGGTCTCAGTGCAAATTAAAAATATGAATCCCCGTGTCCAAAAATTATTCGGAATTTCAAAAGACTGACAGCCAAGCTTTACACCAAGTACAAGATGCGTCTCAGTGTTGGGCGCTGGGTGACCACACAGCAGACCCATGAAGTTGGTCCCACTGAACCCTCCAGTCCACGAACGAACATGTATGCACGTTCTAGGCAATGGTGCTCTTTGGAATAAATATCAAAGGAAAAATGCATCTCTTTATAAATTATAAAACACCTATCCTTTCCTATCTTAATGTCTTTACCTTCTCTTTTATTCTTCATTGACTTGCGATCTTTTTTCTCAATGCATTTTAGCATGAAAGAATAAGAATAATTAGATTATATCTTCTTAAGGCTTGTGTTAAAAAACAGTGATTAACTTTATGTTTTATACTGAATATTTGTTGTGAGCCTATCCAGACATTAGCATATTTATGCATTATTCCATCCAAATATTCTTTTTACTTTTTTCTTACATCTCCAGTACAAGCACAAAGCTCACTGATATACCTCTGTCTGCTTCAATCTATTTGGTATGTTTGTGGCAAACAAAGAGACAGCATCTTATGCTTCGAAGAATGGAGATGGGGACTCTGTCTAAACTTTACAGTCCTAGAGCTGGAAGGGACCATGGAGGGACTTTCATCCTCACTTTGAAGTTAGCAGTGTTTTAAGTGCCATGGCAGACCAGTTTTCTTTAAGAGAATTCTAGGCAAGAGTGGTACTTAAACTCACATCATTAATATTATGAGAAAATCATTCTTTTTTTTTTTTACATCTTTATTGGAGTATAATTGCTTTACAATGGTGTGTTTGTTTCTGCTTTATAACAAAGTGTATCAGTTATACATATACATATGTTCCCATATCTCTTCCCTCTTGTGTCTCCCTCCCTCCCACCCTCCCCATCCCACCCCTCTAGGTGGTCACAAAGCACTGAGCTGATCTCCCTGTGCTATGTGGCTGCTTCCCACTAGCTATCTATTTTATGTTTGGTAGTGTATATATGTCCATTCCACTCTCTCGCTTTGTCACAACTTACCCTTCCCCCTCCCCATATCCTCAAGTCCATTCTCTAGTAGGTCTGTGTCTTTATCCCTGTCTTACCCCTAGGTTCTTCATGACATTTTTTTTTCTTAAATTCCATATACATATATGTTAGCATATGGTAGTGTTTGTATGACAGATCAACTTTTTCATGGAATCTCTTCAGTAATAATATTTTATAATCTGAATAACACCTGGTTCATAGGTTGGCTCAATGAGGCAACACTGGTAGAGGTAAAAAGGTGTTAATAATCATGGCAGTAATCAATGTTTTTCCCTAAGAGTGAATTACACCATTGTCTAGGAATAGAATTATCTTACTGTCTTTCACTGTTTATGCTTTTTAAATTACCTCCATTGATGTTACATAAAGATGATATCACTAGTTAGAAAAAAATTTTGTTCCTCCATGCATTAGCTTGTGCTTTCTAAACAGCTAGTAATGGCCTGACCACCAGGAAAGCACTAGAATAATAACATTTTACAATAGCTATACATTTATTTTGAGAGCTCATAGCATATGCACAGTTAAAGTTGTCCATTCATTCATGTAACAATCATTTGTTAGAGTGTCTAATTTGTCTAAACAGGAAACTGAAAACACTTGGCACCTTTGAAGTTATGCCCTTGTCATTTGCTCATAGAAAATATGGATGAGCTTTGACCCAACCTATGGATTTTCTCAACGCAGTGTTTCAGTTGACTGGAGTTGGTACAAGACATGAAATCTGTCATATCTGATCTGCACATGTTACAAGATAAGAGATAAATTGTGCCTTTGAGAAACTCACAATGCAATGTGGGAGGTAGACAGCTCTAATGCAATGTGATGTGTTAAAATAAATAATAGGACAAAAATATCATTGCAGAAAAAATTGATTTTAGTGTGCAAAGAAAAATAACAAATCATCTGGTTCAACCAATATACTTTAACAAGTACAATCTTCAAGAAGTAGATTATTATTTCAACTATGGGCTTTATGACCAAATACTAAGTATTCTTTTGCCAAGCCTAACTTGGTAGTTGTTAATGCTTAGGAACAAGTTTCTGAGTCAAAAAATATCCCACTGCAAGAGAAGGAAATTTGGGTCACAGCATCCATTTAAGCACTGTCATTCACAGTCATGAAGATTCTCATCAACATCAAAAATACCTAGAATTTAGGGAATTCAAACACATCAATGTCAGAAAAGACTACTCAAACTACTGCTTAGATTGTGAGCTACAACAGCAATCTTCCAATGAAGATTCAATCAGAAGAAGAATAGTTCAGTTAAAAGGAAAGGTCAAACTGAATAAATGTGTCAATCAGAAGCCAGCTATGAAAAGTTCAAGGTCAAGGACTTTCATAGTCAAATTCAACTGACATTTTGAAAGTGATTGAGTCATTTTGATACAGAAAACTCATTTTTAATAAGTCTTTGTAATTTTATGAAAGAGAATTCACCAATTATTTAATGTATAAAAATCAGTTTACTCAGATATTGAAAAATTGTCAGAGGCCATAGTCTATTACTTCCCCTCACTTTTCTGTAAATATATAATACTGCTTCTGATATTTTAAGGAAGAGTTACAAGACTCTTTCAAAACTGCACATCTTTGAATTGACTGCAACACCAATGATTATATATGTACATATATTTTGTTCTAAGATTTCATATTGCTAGGGCTTGAATGGTTCATTATATGTGAAATATTTTGTGTGTGCTGTTTATACAAATTAAGGGATGCTGTGTCTTACCCAGAAAAAGGACATTGTTCCATTCTATAAGATTATTATTGCTTTTAGAGAAAATCTTTATTTAGCTTTAGAGAAACCATTTTATCATTTATTGAGATATTATATATACAAATATATTCTTAGCCATAGGAAGAATTCTGATTTGAGATTATTTTTCCAGTTTGGAACCCCTTCTGAATTAAGAATTTTCAAATTCTAAGGACATCATGAGACTGAAATATCTTCCATAAATCAAGCAAGTATGCAATATTTAACAGAATAAAATGTGATTTGGGGGCTATCAAAGCCCCCTCCCAAAAAAATGTTTAGTGTTCACTAAAACTTTTAAAGATGATTTCACTGTTATCAGCTAGCATACCTGAAGAGTTTTTTGGGTTTTAATCTTTGAATATAACCTTTAAAAATAATAGAACTTTAGAATCAGATAGGAACGTTAGGAGTCGTCTACTCTAACCTCTTCACTTTGATGATAAGGGCTCAGAAATGTGACATGAATCATCCAAGGTATTACAGCTAAGTAGGGACAAAGCTGGGCCCACACCAAAAACTCTTGACACCACCTCCACATCAGATCTAGTAATCTTTTACCATATAATGATGTCACTCAGTAGTGTACTTTGACATTATATCATTTATGAGAAAAACATCTGGCAGCATCTATTTAAATTAAAAATAGTTTTGTTCTTTTACCCTGCAGTCTATTCCTGAGAATGTATCCCAAAGAAAGGAAATTATTAACACCCAAGAATGCAGATATTCAGAGTTGTTTTCTGTAGTATTGTTCATTAATCTCTCAAAACAGGAAACAGAGTTAGTATTTACTAACAGGGTAATGGCTAAATTGAGGAATAGTCATATACTTATTATGTACCCACTGAAAAGAATGAATTAGAGATATATCATGTGACATGGAAGAATTAAGATAATAATGAGATGCAGAAAAACATGTAAAGTATGTTTCAATATTTAAAAAAATAATCACAAAAATATCCCTCCACATATGTAAATCTAACTAGGATTATAGTAGGACTGAGGATAATATAGAAGGACATATATAGAACATTAAAAAGATTAACTAAGTGTGATAAATGCTTTCATGGGAGGATAAAAGCAGGGGAAGGTCATCCTAATAAAAGCAGCATGCATGATATAATCTCACTTGTGTAACATGTGTAACTGTGTATGCTTGAAGAGATGCATGGAAAAATGATTACAAAAATTAATGGTGATTACCTTAAGGTAGTATGATTCCAAGGGATTTTTATTCTCTCCTTTCTAGTTTTAGTATGTTTAAATGATCTATAATAAGCTTCTATTATTTATATAAGTAGAAAAAAACTCTACCTTCATTGTGGTGAAAAAATGAAAAACTGACTTTGATTTAGAGCTGAAAGATATTTTTACCATGGAGAAGCACCAAGCCAAGTGTTTGTCATCAATTGCAGATATTATAAACAAATCAGCTTGTGTGGCTTAAACAATCCATGCCAGATAAGCAGATCTTCCCACACAAGTGAAGATTGCATTTCTATTTCTAACTACAGATAGTCATTTAGAACTCAGTCTCTTTATGATTATGCATCACTGACTTATGGTGCTCTCGAGGCATCTGTTAACAAAGAGTCTTAATATTTTCTTATGCTGAATGTCAGACTGATTTAGCACTGCAGTTGTATGTTAGCAATCAATAGCTGCATTCTGTTTGTCATCACGTGATATGTTGTTCTTCATATATTCTTTTTTTTTAACATCTTTATTGCAGTATAATTTCTTTACAATGGTGTGTTAGTTTCTGCCTTATAACAAAGTGAATCAGCTATACATATACATATATCCCCATATCTCCTCGCTCTTGCATCTCCTTCCCGCCCTCCCTATCCCACCCCTCTAGGGAATAGCACCGACCTGATCTCCCTGTGCTATGTGGCTGCTTCCCACTAGGTATCTATTTTACATTTGGTAGTTTATACACGTCCATGCCACTCTCTCACTTCGTCCCAGCTTACCCATCCACATCCCCTTGTCCTCAAGTACATTCTCTACGTCTGCATCTTTACTCCTGTCCTGCATCTAGGTTCTTCCAAACATATTTTTCTTTGTTTTTTAGATTCTATATATATGCATTAGCATACGGTATTTGTTTTTCTCTTTCTGACTTACTTCACCCTGTATGACAGACGCCAGGTCCATCCACCTCACTACAAATAACTCAATTTTGTTTCTTTATATGGCTGAGTAATATTCTATTGTATATATGTGCCACATATTCTTTATCCATTCATCTCTCGATGAACATTTAGGTTGGTTCCATGTCCTGGCTATTGTAAATAGGGCTGCAATGAACATTGTGGTACATGACTCTTTTTGAATTATGGTTTTCTCAGGATATATGCCCAGTAGTGGGATTGCTGGGTCGTATGGTAGTTCTATTTTTAGTTTTTTTAAGGAAACTCCATACTGCTCTTCATAGTGGCTGTATCAATTTACATTCCCACCGACAGTGCAAGAGGGTTCCCTTTTCTCCACACCCTCTTCAGCATTTATTGTTTGTAGATTTTTTGACGATGGCCATTCTGACCAGAGTGAGGTGATACCTCACTGTACTTTTGATTTGTATTTCTCTAATGCTTAGTGATGTTGAGCATCCTTTCATGTGTTTGTTGGCAATCTGTATATATTCTTTGGAGAAATGTCTATTTAGGTCTTCTGCCCATTTTTGGATTGCGGTTTTTTTGTTTTTGATATTGAGCTTCATGAGCTGCTTGTAAATTTTGGAGATTAATCCTTTGTCAGTTGCTTTATTTGCAAATATTTTCTCCCATTCTGAGGGTGGTCTTTTTGTCTTGTTTATGGTTTCATTTGCTGTGGAAAAGCTTTTAAGTTTCATTAGGTCCCATTTGTTTATTTTTGTTTTTATTTCCATTACTCTAGGAGGTGGGTCAAAAAAGATCTTGCTGTGATTTATGTCAGAGTGTTCTGCTTATGTTTTCCTCTAAGAGTTTTATAGTATCTTTCCTTACATTTAGGTCTTTAAGACATTTTGAGCTTATTTTTGTGTATGGTGTTAGGGAGTGTTCTAATTTCATTCTTTTACATGTAGCTGTCCAGTTTTCCCAGCACCACTTATTGAAGGGGGTGTCTTTTCTCCATTGTATATTCTTGCCTCCTTTATCAAACATAAGGTGACCATATGTGCATGGGTTTATCTCTGGTCTTTCTATTCTGTTCTATTGATCTATATTTCTGTTTTTGTGTCAGTACTATACTGTCTTGATTACACTAGCTTTGTAGTATAGTCTGAAGTCAAGAAACCTGATTCCTCCAGGTCCATTTTTCTTTCTCAAGAATGTTTTGGCTATTTGGGGTCTTTTGTGTTTCCATAAAAATTGTGAAATTTTTTGTTCTAGTTCTGTGAAAAATGCCATTGGTAGTTTGATAGGTTTGGGATTGGATCTGTAGATTGCTTCGGGTAGTTTAGTCATTTTCACAATGTTGATTCTTCCAACGCAAGAACATGGCATATCTGTACATCTATTTGTATCATCTTTAATTAATTTCATCAATGTCTTATAGTTTTTGGCATACAGGTCTTTTGTCTCCCTAGGTAGCTTTATTCCGAGGTATTTTATTCTTTTAGTTGCAATGGTAAATGGGAGTGTTTTCTTCATTTCACTTTCAGATTATTCATCATGAGTTTATAAGAATGCAAGAGATTTCTGTGCATTGATTTTGTATTCTGCTACTTTACCAAATTCATTGATTAGTTGTAGTAGTTTTCTGTTGGCAGTTTTAGGATTCTCTATATATAGTATCATGTCATCTGCAAACACTGACAGCTTTATTTCTTCTTTGCCAATTTGGATTCCTTTTATTTCTTTTTTTTTTTCTGATTACTCTGGCTAAAACTTCCAAAACTATGTTGAATAATACTGGTGAGAGTGGACAACCTTGCGTTGTTCCTGATTTTGGAGAAAATGGTTTCAGTTTTCCACCACTGCGAATGATGTTGGCTCTGGGTTTGTCATATATGGCCTTTATCATGTTGAGGAAAGTTCCCTCTATGCCTACTTTCTGGAGGATTTTTATCATAAATGGGTGTTGAATTTTGTTGAAAGCTTTCTCTGCATCTATTGAGATGATCATATGGTTTTTCTCCTTCAATTTGTTAATATGGTGTATCACATTGATTGAGTTGCATATATTGAAGAATCTTTCCATTCCTGGGATAAACCCCACTTGATCATGGTATATGATCCTTTTAATGTGCTGTTGGATTCTGTTTGCTAGTATTCTGTTGAGGATTTTTGCATCTATGTTCATCAGTGATATTGGCCTGTAGTTTTCTTTCTTTGTGGCACCATTGTCTGGTTTTGGTATCAGGCTGATTGTAGCTTCATAGAATGTGTTTGAGGGTGTTCCTCCTTCTGCTGTATTTTGGAAGAGTTTGAGAAGTCTAGGTGTTAGCTCTTTTCTAAATGTTTGACAGAATTTGCCAATGAAGCCATCTGGTCCTGGGCTTTTGTTTGTTGGAAGATTTTTAATCATACTCTCAATTTCAGTGCTTCTGATTGCTCTGTTTATGTCTTCTATTTCTTCCTGGTTCAGTCTCGGAATGTTGTGCTTTTCTAAAAATTGGTCCATAACTTCTATTTTATTTGCACATAATTGCTTGCAGTAATCTCTCATGATCCTTTGTATTTCTGCAGTGTCAGTTGTTTCTTCTTTTTTCATTTCTAATCCGGTTGATTTGAGTCTTCTCCCCCTTTTTTTTTTTTTTTTTTTGATGAGTCTGGCTAATGTTTTATCAATTTTTTTTATCTACTCAAAGGACCAGCTTTTAGTTTTATTGATGTTGGCTATTGTTTCCTTAATTTTTTTTCATTTATTTCTGACCTGAGCTTCATGATTTCTTTCCTTCTGCTAACTTTAGGGGTTTTTTTTTTTTGTTTTTCTTTCTTTAATTGCTTTAGGTTTAAGGTTAGCTTGGTTACTTGAGATGTTTCTTGTTTCTTGAGATAGGATTATATTGCTATAAACTTCTCTCTTAGTACAGCTTTTGCTGCATCCCATAGGCTTTGGGTCATGGTGTTTTCTTTGTCATTTGTTTCTAAATATTTTTTGATTTCCTCTTTGATTTCTTCAGTGATCTCTTGGTTATTTAGTAGTGTATTGTGTAGCCTCCATGTGTTTGTATTTTTTACAGATTTTTTCCTGTAACTGATATATAGTCTCATAGTGTTGTGGCCAGAATAGATACTTGATATGATTTCAATTTTCTTATATTTACCAAGGCTTAATTTGTGACCCAAGATATGATCTATCTTGGAGAATATTCCATGAGCACTTGAAAATAAAGTGTTATCTGTTGATTTGGGATGGAATGTCCTATAAATATCAATTAAGTCCATCTTGTTTAATGTGTCATTTAAAGCTTGTGTTTCCTTACTTATTTTCATTTTAGATGCTCTGTCCATTGGTGAGGGTAGGGTGTTAATGTCCCCTACTATGTTTATGTTAGTGTTGATTTCCCCTTTTACGTGTTAACATTAGCCTTATGTATCGAGGTGCTCCTATGTTGGGTGCAAAAATATTTACAATTATTATATCTTCTTCTTGGATTGATCCCTTGATCATTATGTAGTATCCTTCTTTGTGTCTTGTAATAGTCTTTATTTTAACGTCTTTTTTGCCTGATATGAGAATTGCTACTGCAGCTTTCTTTTGATTTCCATTTGCATGGAATATCCTTTTCCATCCCCTCACTTTCAGTCTGTATATGTCCCTAGGTCTGAAGTGTGTCTTTTGTAGACAGCATATATACAGGTCTTGTTTCTGTAACCATTCAGACAGTCTACGTCTTTTGGTTGGAGCATTCAATCCATTTACTTTAAAGGTAGTTATCGATATGTATGTTCCTATTTTCATTTTCTTAATTGTTTTGGGTTTGTTATTGTAGATCTTTTCCTTCTCTTGTGTTTCCTGTCTAGAGAAGTTCCTTTAGCATTTGTTGTAAACTGGTTTGGTGATGCTGGATGCTCTTAGCTTTTGCTTTTCTGTAAAGGTTTTCATTTCTCCGTCGAATCTGAATGAGATCCTTGCTGGGTAGAGTATAGTTGGTTGTAAGTTTTTCCCTATCAATACTTTAAATATGTCCTGCCACTCCCTTCTGGCTTGCAAAATTTCTGCTGAAAGTTCAGGTGTTAACCTTATGGGGGGTCCTTTTTCTGTTTGTTTTTCCCTTGCTGCTTTTAATATTTTTTTCTTTGTATTTAATTTTTGGTAGTTTGATTAATATGTGTCTTGGCATGTTTCTCCTTGGATTTATCCTGTATGGGACTCTCTGTGCTTACTGGACTTGATTGACTATTTCCTTTCCCATGTTAGGGAATTTTTAAACTCTAATCTCTTCAAATATTTTATCAGATGGTTTATTTTTCTCTTCTTTTCTGGGACCCCTATAATTCGAATGTTGGTGCATGTAGTGTTTTCCCAGAAGTCTTTGAAACTGTCCTCAATTCTTTTTTCTTTATTCTGCTCTGTAGTAGTTATTTCCTTATCTTCCAGGTCACTTATCCATTCTTCTGCCTCAGTTATTATGCTATTGATTCCTTCTAGAGAATTTTTAATTTCATTTACTGTGTTTTTCATTATTGTTTGTTTGCTCTTTAGTTCTTCTAGGTTCTTGTTAAACGTTTCTTTTATTTTCTCCATTCTGTTTCCAAGATTTTGGATCATCTTTCCTTTGAATTATTTTTCAGGTAGACTACCTATTTCCTTCTCATTTGTTTGGTCTGGTGGGTTTTTACCTTGCTCCTTTATCTGCAGTGTGTTTCTCTGTCTTCACATTTTGCTTAACTTACTGTGCTTTTTTCAGACTGCAGGTTCATATTTCCCATAGTTTTTGGTGTCTGCCCGCAGTGGCTAAAGTTGGTTCAGTGGGTTGTGTAGGCCTCCTGGTGGAGAAGACTTGTCCCTGTGTTCTGGTGTTTGGGGCTGGATCTTGTTTTTCTGTTGAGCAGGACTGTGTCCAGTGCTATGTTTTGGGGTGTATGACCTTATTATGATTTTAGGCAGCCTCTCTGCTAATGGGTAGTGTTGTGTTCCTGTCTTGCTAGTTGTTTGGCATAGGGTGTCCAGCACTGTAACTTGCTAGTCATTGAGTGGAGCTGGGTCTTTTAGCATTGAGATGGAGATCTCTGGGAGAGCTTTCACCGTTTTATATTATGTGGAGCCAGGAGGTCTCTGGTGGAGCACTGTCCTGCCCTCGGCTCTCCCACCTGAGAGGCATAGGCCTGACACCCAGCCGGAGCACCAAGACCCTGTCAGCCACACGGCTCAGAAGAAAAGGGAGAAAAAAATAAATAAAATAAAAAAGTTATTAATATAAAAAATAAAAAAAAATTAATAAGAAAGAAAGAAGAATGGGAGCAACCAAACCAAAAAAATCCAAATATGATAACAAGCTCTAACAACTATACTGAAAAACAAAAAAGGACAGACAGAACCCTAGGACACATCGTAAAAGCAAAGCTATACAGACAAAATCACACAAAGAAGCATGCACATTCAGAAAAAGAGAACAAGGAAAACATATATATATATATATATATATATATATATATATATATATATATATATCTTTTTTTTTAAAAAAGGAAGAGAGCAACCAACTCAATAAATAAGTCTACCAATGATAATAAACTCTAAATACTAAACTAAGGTAAATATAAAACCAGAAATGAGTTAGATGCAGAAAGCAAACCCCAAGTCTACAGTTGCTCCCAAATTCTAGTGCCTCAATTTTGGGATGATTCGTTGTGTATTCAGGTATTCCAGAGATGCAGGGTACATCAAGTTGATTGTGGAGATTTAATCTGCTGCTCCTGAGGCTGCTGGGAGAAATTTCACTTTCTCTTCTTTGTTAGCACATCTCCTGGGGTTCAGCTTTGGATTTGTTCCCTCCTTTATGTGTAGGTCGCTTCAGGGTATCTGTTCTTCGCTCAGACAGGACGGGGTTAAAGTAGCTGTTGATTAGGGAACTCTGGCTCACTCAGGCTGGGGGGAGAGTACCGAATGAGGGGCGAGTCTGCAGCAGCAGAGTCCAGTGTGACATTGCAACAGCCAGAGCCGCGTTGTGCGTTCTCCCAGGGAAGTTGTCCCTGGATCACGGGACCCTGGCAGTGGTGGGCTTCACTGGCTCCCAGGAGGGGAGGTGTGGATAGTGACCTGTGCTTGCACACAGGCTTCTTGGTGGTTTCAGCAGCAGCCTTAGCATTTCTTGCCCATCTCTGGTGTCCACGCTGATAGCCACAGCTTGCTCCTCTCTCTGAAGCACATTTAGGCGGTGGTCTGAATTCCCTCTCCTCACACACGGAACAATGGTCTCTTGCCTCTTAGGCAGTTCCACATTTTTTCCCGGATTCCCACTGGGCCAGCTGTGGCGCACTAGCCCCCTTCAGGCTGTGTTCATGCAGCCACCTCCAGTCCTCTCCCTGGGATCTGAACTCTGAAGCCTAAGGCTCAGCTCTCAGCCCCCACCTGCCCTGGCGGGTGAGGAGCAGACAAGCCTCTCGGGCTGGTGAGTTCTTGTCAGCACCGATCCTCTGTTCAGAAATCTCTCCGCTTTTCCCTCTGCACCTTTATTGCTGCACTCTCCTCCATGGCTCTGAAGCCTCCCCCGCTGCCTACCCCCTGTCTCCACCAGTGAATGGGCTTCCTAGTGTGTGGAAACTTTCCCCCCTTCACAGCTCCCTCCCAGAGGTGTGGGTCCTTTCCCTATTCTTTCGTCTCTGTTTTTTCTTTTGCCTTACCCAGGTACGTGGGTGGTTTCTTGCCTTTTGGGAAGTATGAGGTCTTCTGCCAGCATTCAGTAGGTGTTCTGTAGGAGTTGTTCCACATGTAGATTTTATTTCTGATGTATTTGTGGAGAGGAGGAAGGTGATCTCCACGTCTTACTCCTCTGCCATCTTGAATGTCTCTCCATATATTCTTTTAAAGTCTCTTTACAAAGGTCATATTTTAGTTAATCTTGGGGCAAGTTACTTCAGTGTTTTCTTGCTGTTATCTGTTCTCCATGCCTGCTCAATCCAGCATAACTGAGTAAAGGCACACAACAGCATTCCAAAGCTCAAAAACATATTACTTGTTTTAATATTAAGAATTATTGGTGGGTTACGTTGATGACACAGTAAATGTAAAGCTTATGATGCTAGATGAGACCTCGATGACTGATTAAGAACTTCTAGATGGGTAGAAGATGACATTTTATAACAGCTTACTAAGGTCTTCAGATTTAACTAGAGCTTGATGTCATTAGGATGTTACAAGCTGATAGTCTTTATTTTCGGCTTAGTCAAGCACATTTTATTATGTATCAATTATATAGAAATATTTCATTATATTTCTTTAAGTTTATCTTGGCTGCACATGGGATTTCTATACAGACCCATATAAAATCTATATTTGAATTATCTTTCGGTATATTAAGCCACACAGTTGAGTTGATTTTTTAGGTCTTTTTGATTTCATACATTCACTTTATAATCATGACAGATAAGAATTTCTTGGAGGATTTCCTGAAGGACTTTGACAGTATCCTTTGATGTTACCAGCTAAAAATCGACCTCATGGAAAATTAATTTTCTACCATTGTGTTCACAGGTGGAGGCTTCACCTTTGAATTCAAAGACTTCAACAAATATGCCTAATACTCATTAAAAAACTATATCGTTTGTATGTCTCAATCAATATAGTTTAGTCATCTTTATTTTTATCTTCAAATGTCTTTTGGAAACTCCTAAAATCTTTTGAATTCTCAAGTCTAATATTTACTTGAAGAAAACACTCACATCCTACAATCTGTATTCCTTTATTATACCTTAAAGCCACAGTTATAAGCACAGTAATAAATATAAATATGTTTCACAGGAAGTAGAATTACTGAATGTAGAAGTTGCAAATATGAATTTGGACTAATTTTTCACTTCTACTATTGTCCTTAGGTTAGTCTATTATTATCACAGATTTGTATGATAAACTCTAAATTTAATTTTAGATCGTGAACAGCTTCATAAGTATGTCCATTCTCTCCAACAGTTTAACCTGCAGCAAAATCAATGGTAATGCAAATAATGATGCCACCATTCATTAATGAAAAACAGCTGGCATATTCTGGCTAAAAGAACCTATGAATTCATTTGGGTATGGCATATTCAGTGTATTTCATGTTAGCTTTAGATATATCCACAATCCCTTTTCAGCAGTTCATAAATAAATATATCTGCTTTTGTTCCTATCAAATATAACTAAAGCACAGAAATCAGTAGAAGCAATATTTGGACGAGACATTTAACATGGATTATGTTAGGATAGATGAAGTAGAAAATATTATAATTGTCCTCAGAATATGCTACTTTTTTTCTGAAATACTATTTAATTCATTTATTCTTTAATTAAAAATTAATGTTTCTCTGTTAATTTTTTTCTTTATAACTGCTGCCAATTTTCTACTAACAAGTGAAGTGATTAATAATTCCTAACACTTAAAAAAAGAGGACACTAACCATATAAAATGGAAAAATAACCAGATCAAGTGCATTAACTGACTTAACTTTTTAAAAAAGGGGTCAATTCAAATAGTGACTGGTTAATTTAGTCAGCAGTTGACCTAGTTTGTGTTGCTAGTGACAGCACATATTGAGTTTTAGTGTTGTGCAAATTACTATTTTTCCAAATGCTCTTTTTTTCCCCTACTTAACTCCATATGTATAATCTAGCTTCTGGTTTAGTCTTAAAAATATCATAACTGAAGTTAAGGATCATTTTGCACTGTTTAGACTGTGTGGTAGATTGTTGCAGTAATGGTCCCAAAGTTTTTCATGCCTTTCTGGATTCATACCCTTGGGGAGCCCCCTCCCATATTCATTGTGACTCACGAAGTGAATTGCATTGGTCAATGAGACCTTAGCAAACATGGAACAAACAGGTGACTGCTATGTGTGTGTACATTGGAGATTGCTAATTTGGAGCCCTGTTACAACCACACAGCATGGCCTAGGCGAGCCTGCTGAAGGATGAGAGACCTCTTAGAGCAGAGACAACCATCCTAGCTGCCACCTCCCCAAACAGCTTCTAGTTGACCTGACAGCTGACTGCAAACTCATTAAGGAGCCCAGCTGAGACCAGCAGAAAAAAACACGTCCACTCAAATTACTGATCCATAGAATTGGATCATACATGTTGTAGAATTGGTTTTGCAGCAAAAGCTAACTAAAACGAAATTAGAATCATAATTGAATGAGATTTTTTGGGTCCTGGGATGAGGGCTGCAAGTTAGCGAAATATAAAAAAATTGTGGCCAGAGGACAGATGGAGGTAAATTGCAAAAATGGCCTCAGTACTTTGCGGATCCCCCCCCCCCCCCCGCCACAGGGAATTACCGCCCGCTTTTAATCTGGTATGGCCTTATGACTTGTTTTCACCAATAGAATGTGACAGAAGTTATACTGAGCAAGGTCTGAGACTAAGCCTAAGTGATCATGATGCTTCTGCTATCGGATCTTGTAACCCTGAGGTTTCCATATGAACAAGCCTGGGCTAGCCTGGTGGATGATGAGAAACACATGGCACAGTTGACCCTGTAGCCCCAGACAACAGCCAGCTGATCCCCCACATTAGTGCCTTGAAGTTGGCTGGCAGCTGACTACAGATGCATGAACTCCAGCTTAGTCCAGCCTGAGTTGCCAACCCATAGAGTCATGAGCTAAATAAATGATGCTTTGAAACTACTAAGTTTTGGGGTGGTTTGTTTTGCAGCAAAAACTAACTTATACAGATTGTTTGTTTAGTGGTCAACTCTATACATTCAGAATAACTACTCCTTAATTATTTTTTCTTTTATTAATTTTTGTTGGAATATAGTCGCTTTACAATGTTGTGTAAACTACTACTTAATTCTTTACCTATAGTTATTCACAGGAACAAAAGGAGATGTGCAAAAAGTATTCATTGATATTTAAACTGTGAAATTTTCTTCTAAGATATTTATATCTCAACATCTAAAATATATATATATATATATATCAACAGACCAATGGATTATTCCAGTCAGAATTTTGATATAAGATTAAACATGGTTAGAAACAGCAATGTGGGAAAAACCAAAAAATACTTAGCTAAGAAAAATGATCCTTAATTTACTCTGCCTTCTTATTCCTTTTTTTTTTTTTTTCTGCGGTACGCGGGCCTCTCACTGTTGTGGCCTCTCCCGTTGCGGAGCACAGGTTCCGGACGCACAGGCTCAGCGGCCATGGCTCACGGGCCCAGCCGCTCCGCGACATGTGGTATCTTCCCAGACCAGGGCACGAACCCATGTCCCCTGCATCGACAGGCGGACTCTCAACCACTGCACCACCAGCGAAGCCCTGCCTTATTATTCTTAAAGACACATGGAAACGTTCTTATTGAAATGCTTGCATCTCTCACACTAGCTAGTTATTTTAAACACCAGAGATATTGCAGTAGCCTGTTCAGAGTCATTACTGATGTGATAGGAACAGTGAACAAAGCATGTCACTTCTAGTATTCCTTAATACTTAAGTGATGGATAATGGCAATTAGACTGCAGGTTTCAGAAATGCTTTTAGGAAATACTACCACTATATTTAATAAGTACTTTAAAATAAACTTTGTCAATATGCTATATTTGTTTGTGGGACTCTCAGCAATTAAAAAGGATAAAATGTAGTATTTTATAGTTTGGGTTAGGCTTCTTGATATGAAATCCTTGAACTGTTTAGTACAGTGTTGTATCTTCACAATTAATGTGTTCTAAATTATTTTAGCTAATTTTGCTTCAAAATGGTTAATTCTTTTGGTTTTATATATGGGTAAGGTGTATAATGAAAAATGGTTTGATTTTAGGGTGATTTAAAAATAATCAGAAAGGTTATTACCTTACCTTGTACTAGTTGATTGAATATCCTTCAGTAGTAAACTTAGTTGAATTCAATTGAACATTAATTCTCAAGAACTAGTTTTTCTGCCAATGACATACTTGGTTAACAATTCACATTTCTCCTCCAGAGTTTTTCTCTCTCAACAGCATAATGTCTCAGTACTATAATATTTATCACATTCAAGAGTTTTTTGCCACTGTCTAGATTAAGATTTCTAGAAGGGAGAGATCATGCTTTACTCAGCCATACATTCCCTGCCCTGATATTGTGCTGTATATACGACAAGTAACCATTAAGCTTTTGTAAAGTGAATAAATGTATTAAAACTTTTTCTGATACTGGTATATTTCTTTTTTTATGTGGTAATTTAGCAGGTGAGCAAAGAAATGAGAAAGTAACTCTGTGTAAGAGTACAAAATTGTATTTGTTTATATAATAATTAATTTAGCAAATACTTTATTTAGCAACTAATCTACCTGACATGATGTCAGGCACTGGCAATGGTTAGCAAAATAGGAATGATTATTTTTTTCAAAAATATATAATGTATTTAAGGAAAAAATATAGAAGAAAGCAGAAATTCTGATTTTAGCCCCTGACTTTTTAAACTATACTTTATTCTTACAGCTGTTCCTAGCATAACAAGCAGTCTCCTGAAAAAAATCACATAGTGTTTCTCGGGGATTTATGTAAATGATGCTGAATATTGAACCTTAACACTATAATAGTTAATTTCTTTTTTATATACCACACAGAAAGCTTCAAGCAACATGTAAATTTATGTAAAACACATATACTTATGCTAAGCAACAATTTAACCCTGGATTTAATTTGAAGACATATAGCAGCTTTACTTTTGCAAGAATATGTAACATGATATAATAGGAACCAAGAATAATCATGACCATTTATGTCACTTTCATAGGTGACATGGGAAGCTTTCTTTAAAATAGAATCACTACATTACTATATTAGATGAGGTTTGCTATAACTGTAAGATCACCACTGTTATTGGAATTTGGTAGACTTTTGACTTTCATATTTTCCTCATCCTTAGTCTCTACCTGGAGTGTCTTTCCCCCTTCTACGTTCTCTCCCTGCTTTGCCTGCAATACTCTTTTTCTCCTTAAAGAATAGGCTTAGGTGTTATTTGGTTTAGGAAGTCTGCTCTTCTTCCACAGTTTGGATGGTGTGTAACTTGGACCAAGTTCCCTGAACATATTTCTTTCAGTGCTCTTGCCACATATTGGTTTATATGCCTGTTCCTCTGTAAGACTCCAAGCTCCCCAAAGATGGTGCTCTATCTCAGTTGTAGTCATATACCTCCCATAGAATGTTTGCTACTGATTGCTACAGAATCCTCAGTTCCTGGACAGGTGCCTAGCATATAGCCATTCAGTAAATCTTGATGGAACTGAGAATAACTCAGATTTCATCTATTGTACACTGATAAATACTCTATAAAGCCATCAATTATTCCTTAAAGATAATGATGTCATGCTTTCCAAATTCTCTAAGTTGATCTTTTCTACTTCCCTTATATAAGGGATATCAAATGAAGAAAGGAGTGAATGATAATAGCCCAATAGTTATTTCTAAAATTTCCTCATTCTCCTTTTTTAAGACAGGAAACATCTTTGAGAGGCAACCTATTGATTATTAACTCTAGACTCCTAAATTTCACTTTTATGTTGTAATATGATAAAAATAGTCCATGAGAGAAACTGCAGGATTTTGAAAAGCTACAAGCTAAACATATCATAACACTTAGGCACCCTTTAGAACTTAATACAAAACAGACGCAGAAAGAGAAATTGTTAAATAAAGGTAGAATTTCAAAGATGTCTTGAAAATAATGGTCTCTCAAAAACCCAGCTCTTTGAAAATTACTTTGAGAAATAATAACAGAAGTCAGTCTAAAACACAATACTTACATATCAATAGTATTTCAAAATGTAACACTGAACTATGTTTGCTTATAAAAATCCTAAACCTTATGTGGTATTAGGGAATAAGGACAGCCTTTTATTTACCAAGCCTTTCAGAAACTAAAAAGAATAATCTTTTATTATATATTATTCCATCAAGGTAAAAATTCTAGTATTGAGGACCTTATTATACTATGCATTTCATCACTCTGCAGGTTAAATTTTATCCCCTGGATACATAGATCTACATAGGACATTCTTTTTAAAATAACAAAAAAATCTATAAAACATATCAGCATTACTTCAACAAGATAACTAGAACCACTGTATATTTCTCTTTTATTGAGAACTCCTGGGATTATTATTTCCAGAGAAAACAATTACTTTTAGCACAATATCAAAAATATTGAAATGTCCATGTGAAGCAAAATGAATAAAACTATTGATTACTGTCATTTTCTATAATTATAATGGAAGCTAGAAACTTTTCTTGGTTAACAAAAAAGTAAAAAATGCTATTTAGATATTATAGTCAACAATTTGTTTCTAAGCAGCCTACTCTAAATGGCTCATTTTTAGTTCATATATTCTTACATTCACTGATTCCTTTAGCAAATTCACAAATGTTGATTTAGTCTTAAATGTGCACAGTTACTGTGTAAGTTCAAAAAGTAAATATGTTCCTAACTTCCAGAAATGTAAAGGCTAGAATGAAAGAATCAAGTGACATTTACAGTAGATTTTGATACTTGCTCTGGTGGAGGGATTGAATAGTTATAATGGAAGGACTGAGAGCACTGGGGGTGAGGAAGAGGGAAGAATCTGAACCCCTACTGGATATCTGACTTGAAAACTGGATTTTGGTGGCCAAAAACTCACATGAAACCAGCCATTCTGTAAGTAACATACTTAGTAAGAACAGATATGATTTAAAGTGTCTCAAATGTGGAATTTATGCTCTACTCTCTTTGCCTGATCAGCAGTAAAAGAAATGTAACATATTGCATCTCATTTTCATTTTGAGAGAATTTTCAAAAGACTAAAAAAGGAAGGTGATAAAAAAAAGGGGTTCACACACTATAAAATGAAACAATTACAGCAGCCAGAAGAGTGAGCGTTAATTAATCAGAAAACACACCCACAGAACATCTGAAGAGGCAAGTGTAATAGGATATTTTAAGATGTTTTTCAATTCGTTCTCAGTAAATTTTATGGCAGAATTTTTTAAAACAATGTGTGATTTGATCTTACAGAACATACAATTTTATTGTTTTAATAGTGATCAAGTAACTAAGGTAAAAATAAGCTGAGTTGTCCAACTAAAGAGGTGAGATTGCAGAGAAGAAACACAATCTCTTTCTGTCTTCAATTTTCAAAATGCCACTGTGAAGAATTACACCTAGTTTTAGTTCTTCATATCTTTACTCATCAAATCAGATTTGGAATATCATTCATGGCAATGAAGTTTTCAGCTCAAAGAAGCTTAAATGGTAATAGTGGCTGTGCTATAAATGTGCCTGTGGTGCTCAGAACCTTCACCCTGAGGCCTTTCACCCCTCTCCCTTCCTGGGTCTCAGTTTCTTCATTTATATATAATTTGCCTAACTCACAATGTTGTGGGAATCAAAAGAAATAAAACATATGAGAGAGGAAGGGCAAAAGTTCTCTTCATTATGTAAAATTCTATTTATATATTTTAGCCTAGGTCTTAATCAGCTAATAAAACTGTTTCAAGTTTATTCTGAAATGATTAACTAAACATTGAAGAGCCTGACTGGTAGGGTTGCCTTTAAAAATATATATAAGAGAAACATATTTTTGGCAAAGGGACAGAATATTGCTCATAATAGTAAAGTTTACAAATGTTAGAAAAAAGAACTTGTATAGTGTAAATGTAACCATATAATCATAAACTTTATAGGAGTAACTTTAGATGAATATACGAAAACCTTAGCAATGAGAATAATTGACCCAAAAATTCTAAAACAGATGAAGGATATTTATCTGTGTTATTCACAAGATGATATAATTTAACATTAAACTGATTGAGAAAGAAGGGAATTTACAATGTTATCTCCCCAAATAGTTGTAGATATGCTCTAGGTTTGTTACTATATGTTGGGAGATAGTGTGGTATTGGAGTTCAGAATTCATTTGAATAATAACTCTTCCATACAACAATTGTTTAAATTTGAAAAAGTTGTTTATTTATTCACAAATTCTTTCTGAATTTGTGTCTTTTTTTGTCAAAAACAAAACCCCAAACGAAAACAAAACCAATCCCTATATCATAGGATATTTGTGGGAAGTAAAAGAAATGATGCTTGAAAACTTTAGCATGTTTCCAGCTACTTAGTAGGCATTCAGTGGATGAGAACTATTATCATTGCTTTTTATTATTACTCATACCTGCTTCAAGTGCTTTCTCGGTGTTGACATTTGCCATCATGGCTGTCTTAGGTCAGGGTTTCAGAGAAACCGACTCTGAGATGGAGACTTCACTGGGGCATGCCATTGGCATCAGCGTTTATGCGGAACATGAAGAAAGCAGAATTGAGCAGAGGGGGAGTTTAACTGTGATGCAGTCATGACAAAAAGCCTCAGTTTATCCCACAGGGAGCTCTGTAGCTGAGAGACCCTTCAGAGCTGTCCTGCTTTAAGGCAAGAGACTCGACCTTTTTAACCATCCCTATGCATTCATCACCCTTACCCTTGGTTATGGGCTGGAGGGTGGGGCATAACTTGGGCCAGATAACACTCTTTGGCTAAGAGTCATTCCCAGACAGTGACTCAGGTTAGAGCCATCAGCTGCCAATACTTTCTATGGCTTAGGGAAAGAGTGCCTCAGTCTTGAAAGGGGAATCTGGGCAACACTCCATAACATCTACTACAATGGCCTCTGGTATCCTCAGGTAAATTGACACGATTAGTTATCCTTCCTAAGACGACTCATTTTAACAGGCCCATGAATCAATGTGAATGATGAATGGGAGAGGAGTACAAGAAAACAAGAAGGAGAGAGGTATTTTTAAAAATTACCAAGATTTGAATAGTGGCCTCTTAAGAAAGAAATAAAAGCAAACAAGGATTATGTACAAAATTAGAATATTGAGAAAAGATGAGTATTAGGCTCTGAAGATAATTTAGGAACTCATTTCAGTAACTTGAACATTTGATACTTTATTTACTAATTCATTTATTCATTCTAAACTGTTTAGTACATATATAATTTATAAAGATTTTGCTGTCTCATAAAAATAAGTCTCTGTCAGATTGGGATGGGGAAGGAGGTATGGAGTCAAACTCCATTGATTATTCTTCAAGGTACAATTCCAGGAAAATTAATAGAAATTTAGAGTAATAATGAATAAATACAATGGAAATTCTGAACTGAAACTCAAAATATTTGGAGGGTTATTTTGCATGAAAATTTATATTAGAAGTTTGTTACACACATTAGAAAGACTAATAAGTTTAAGCAAGTAATTCACTGTTGAAAATGACTTAGAATTAGGTAAGAACTTGGTTTAATAAACATCACTGGAAAAAATCAGATAGGCTTCATGGTCAAGGTTAAAAACAATAACAATGGTTGCAAAAACTTACTGGGGCCTACAAGTGGTCACATTACTAAAGACAGAAGCACTTCATTCAGGATTAAATATTTATTTGATTGGATCTGAGTTAATATATGCATGAAATGGGAAAATAATTTTGGAGAAAAACAAAACTTCCAAAAGAGAAAATAAATATGGAGTCCTAGACATGTAACCACTTCATTTCTGGAGTTAGTGAGCTAAAAGCATATTTAATATCTGGAGTTTACAATCTAGGAAAGCAAATTCTGTTAAGAGATAAAAGAGTGTTTTCTATTTCTTACTGCCCACTTTTCCCCATCCAATAACCTGAAACATCTCACCTGACTCTGATGACAATCTCTGGGAAGTATGGTACTTTTATCCTCTCAGAGGTCACAGAACACAGGCTATTAATCTGATTTTTCTCAGCATGGCCAATACTAAAATTGCCTTTCTCTTCAAGAAGCTCTATTTTCCCTGTCTCTCTTTCAAAAGAAAAACAAACCAAAAACAAAAAGTAAACCTGCAGTTCTTCACTAAAGCACATTGCAGAGAAACTAGTAACTTTTATATTACTCATAATGCTATGTAAATGTATCATAAAGATAAAAACAGCTATCAAAAGTGGAGCCTCTAAATGAACAAAAAAGCTCTATATGGTCACCATAATACCATACCCAGAAGGTTTGTTTTGGTGGACTACCTTTAAATGAACAAAGTGAAGCTTGTGACTTAGATGGCTAAAACTGTCTTTTAATATGTGTGCCTTTGGAAGCATTACCTGATTGGACTACAACTGACAAATTACAAAAAGTCATGAGGCGCACTTCAAATTTTGCTTTGTGGGGCCAGATGCCAGTTCAAATAAAAATGGAGGTGGATAATCAATATGGTGTTACCATCAGCTGTGATCGTGATGGGGTATTGTGGTTAACAGATTACTCAGGTGAAAAGCCCAAGAGTTAAGGAAGAGTCTCTCAATAATAGGCTGCCTTCGATGTCATCTAAGGCAGTCATCTTCTATTCAGTTCCAAACTGGGCTAAAGTGAATGTCTAATTTTGCATAAAAAAACAATGAAATAAACTATTCTGCAATATAATTTAGCAGAATTTTATGCAGTAGTTAATTAATTATGTTAGAACATGAAATAATGCGGTAGTGGGCTAAGCTGAGAAAATGCTTTTACAGTTTTTATTTTTATTGTTTATTTTTTTCTTCAACAAATATAGACAGAGTGACTGTTGTATCGACATACAAAGTGATCAAAAATAAAACAGAATATTAGCCTTTGCTTTGGGGGACCCCATAGTTTAGCTTATGTCATTAATACATAAAATGTCACAGAATCACAAGTGTTAATGGCATATTTTAGTCATGTTCATGTGACTGCATGAAACATACACACACTAAGAAGATGTATTCTTTTCTGCCATGGGAACTGTTACTACTTTGAGAAGAGAGTAGATGGAGGCACATTCTCTAACACAGACAAGCAGGAAGCATGGGTGTGGTACACTTTCTGGAATGATCTGAAAATTCTTGGACCTTTGAGTGTAACCTCTCTTTAGCTCCCAAGCTTTGATTGGTTATTACTCTATTCTGTCCTATTAAAGTGACAATGTAATTTCTTTTGTTAAACTAGGTGAAAGACTGGGAGAAAACTGTTATAAATCTAATATATGCAATCAAAAGATTACAGCAGAGTTCTGTACAGAAACTTGGTGAATTACCAGGATTCAGAGCAAGACAAAGATCCAGGAGGCAAGAAATTGAGTGATGAGGATGGACAAGCCCTTTGCCAGACAGGGAGGGGTAGGGTTCAGAGTCCAGGAGGCCATACTACTTGGAAGTATGACTATTACTAGTGAGCAGAATGAGCCAAAGAGAACTTGTGACTTTAGTAGAACTGTTGATTTTCGGCCTTTCACACATTTTCTGATTAGTTATGAAGTGCCTCCAAGACTTACACCTGTTAATATAATGAAGATGGTGCAGCAGATGGTCTCAAAGTCCTAAGAGCTTTGTGCCTCAGTAAACCCTGGCAGTATGTCCAGTGATTTCATTTATTTTTACAACATTAACTTTTATCCATTGGGAAAGAGAATGGTACCAGTTGAGCACTTGCTGTCTTCTACTCTGACACGTCTTTTTCTTTTAAATTATTTATTTATTTATTTATTGCTGCACTGGGTCCTCGTTTCTGTGCGAGGGCCCCCTCCAGTTGTGGCAAGCGGGGACCACTCTTCATTGCGGTGCGCAGGCCCCTCACTATTGCGGCCTCTCTTGTTGCGGAGCACAGGCTCCAGACGCACAGGCTCAGCAGTTGTGGCTCATGGGCCCAGTTGCTCCGCAGCATGTGGCATCCTCCCGGACCAGGGCTCGAACCCGTGTCCTCTGCATTGGCAGGCAGACTCTCAACCACCGCGCCACCAGGGAAGCCCTACTCTGACACTTTTACTCCTTAAGAAATAGTGGTTAATTCCTAAGAAGACAAACTAGGAACAGAAGTAACCATGATAAGAAGACTGACATAGGCTACTACTTTCAGCTAATAAAAAATCTCATGGTATTAAGGAGTTTATATTCTGGCCCCTTCACTCACCTAATACTCCACACAAATCAGGGCTATGAATCAGGCATGTTCCCTTATGATTCCTATGCTTAGTATACAGATTATCATAATTACTCCAACTTTCTAATTTTCTGACATTCAGATCTGGTTGGTAGTGGAATGGACTACGTCAGAGGAGTGAGTTCCTCATCACTAAAAGGATTACAGTGGACACTGATGATACTGATGGAGAATCCATGTACCAATCCAGGACTAGCTCAATAATTTCCAGGATCCCTTGTAACCCTGAGATACAATATCTTTTCTGATCTAAGGTTGACTTTCTCTTTTTTCTTTTCCTATCCTAATGCTACTCATCCTCTGAGGTCTACGTCAGGTGGCACCTTCTTCCCAAATAATATTACTTTATATGATTGTTATGAGGAATTGATGAGCTATTGTTTGTGTGTATATATATATATATATATATATATATATATATATATATATATATATATATATATAAGCTGAGTGCTTGGCATATAGCAGGTGCTAAATTAATTCCTTTCCTCACTTTTCTCCACAATGATAAAAAAAATTCACATTAATCTCTTTTCTGGTCTCCAACAGTATTTGGCTCTAACAAAAAATAGTAATTTTTATGGTCATATTTTTCTTGAATTACTTTATGTTCTATGCCATCTTTACATTTACTGAAGATCAGAACCAAATCTCCCTTTTATTTTTATTTCCCACAGTTTATAGGCAAGGGCTGAACACATAATGGTCAATGAATGTGGAGAGGGTGAGCTTTACAAAGGAGAATCAACATAACGTAGTTTAAAAATCACAGTGTATTTAATATTTTTACCCCAATTTAGAATTCATGTGGCCTGGAAAAGTCTTATGCTTCTGTTTCCTCATTTAAAAATGGACTCAAACATCCTTACTCTGCTTTCCTGAGTGTATTGTTATAACCAGAGGATTGAGTGAATATGAAGGACCATGAAATAGTGCACTTTGATTTGGTTGCCCATTTAGTTGCAATTTATCACATTTGGAGAGCTCACAATGGAAAGGGCAGTTCTTCTTTTGCCAACCTTCCTGATTACAAATATTTGGCTTTTTTCTCTGCTCCAAAAGGAACAAATTACAGGCTTCCATGATATTCAGTGTAACTGATCTTTATGCGTTGTAGGGATTAAAACTAGCTTACATCTTCAATGAATAATTAGGGATTTCAAGTCTCTGGAGAACAATGGATCACCATAGTCCTCCATTAAGACTGTGGCTTTGGAGTCACACGGCCATGTTCAGGTGCTGTTCAGACATCCTGAGAGTATTAAGAGGTTCTCAAAGACCTCTGACCAACATAAAAAACTGTGTCAAAACACAATTGTGTTAAAGCACGATTGCAAATAATTATTTGATAACAGGGTGGTTATTTAAGGCTGAAGCTTATAATGGTCGATTCCTCATTGTAACCTCTGCTTAACCTGCCTGGAATGAATGTAAAGTCTGCCTCATGTTCAACCCCTGCTCCACACAGCTGTCAGAATTATCTTCTTAAAGAACAAATCTGAGTCACATGGCTCCCTGTTGCATTTCAAATAAAACCCAAATTCCATGACTCCGAAATCAGTGCCTTTAACAATGAGGCCTCTGCTGCTCTCCTTTAAATGTATTCAACAAATAGTGACTTATTCTCTACTCTGTGTCGTCACTATGCCATCAGGGCTACATGTTCCTCACTGTTCCCGAGACGTGCTCTAAACTCTCTGCCTCGTCTTTGCTTCACCTGCTGTCTCTGTCTGAAATGCAGCTTCTCTTCCTAACACCTGGCAAAATTCTACCAGTCCAGGTCCAGTTCAAATACCAAATTCTTCTGCCAGCTGTATGTAGAGTTCTCTAGTGATAGCACTGTAATAGCAGATTACTAGCTCACCCTGCTGTCTGTCTCCTTAATCTGTGCTCTCTTAGGGGTGAAAGGCCATGTATTTTAACTTGGATCCTGCACAGCACTTTGCTTGTACAATTGAATCTAAATTAAATCTTGAGAATAGCCTCACTAATTTGCCACCTTCAGTTAACTCATATCATTGCCAAAAAAGGGATTTGGGTGAATTGGATCAAATGTTTACAGACTAATTGATTGTTTGGACCCTTTGAACAGTGGCTTCAATAATGGATTCACTCCAAAAATCAGTCAAATTTCTGGGTTTGTAAAACATGGCCTAAGTCAAGAGGCAAGGGAAATAGAAGCATTTTCATTATAGATTTCAAAGCAATAGCTATTATTCTTTTAACCTGATGTGATTATATGTTTATTTATTCACTCTCTTGCAGTCCAAAAGCACTCTTTTATTTAAAACATAAATATACCTTGTCTATAGGTGTTATAAAAGTTACACATAAAATTTTTCCTAGAGCTTCATCTGTAAACCAATGGCTGTGTATAAAAGATATCACTGTAACAAGTTGAAAGGTAGAGAACTTCATTAAGCTATATTTTGGCACTACAAGATGGAAAATATCAACACAATTGGTATCTTTTTGGGGTTTTTTTCAGAGATTTGGTTGATTCATTTGACACTATGCAGTGTTAATATACTTGAAATATATAACCCCCTTTCTCCTCTGATTCACCCCCATTCAATCACACACTGGTGAGTTAGGGCCAGGTCAGTTAACCTAAAGAGTACTTCAGTCAAAGGCACACTCTATTCCTGCTTAAGTCCCGAATCCTGCTGGGCTTTCTTACTCTGTTGGACCAGCCTATACCCCTAAGGTCTCATCAATGGCTCTCCTTTGAAACTCAGAGCAAACCATAGATCACCCCACTAGGCTCTCTTCTGAGCCCTGGCCTGCCCTCTTATTCCCAGAGTCTTCAATTGGCCTCTCAAACAGAAAGTATCCACATGACCAGAGGCCTTCCCAAATCTCACTTCCTTATAACACTTTCATCCCTCCTTCTAAAACATGTTATTTCTCAGACATATTATATTTCACAAGGTGAAAGGCAGGATGGAGATAGAATGTTTTTCTTTTTTTTCTCTGACTTTTTCAAGTCACAGAATGGGATTCTCTCCCATGTATGTCCTTGAAGCCAACGAGGACCCAATCAGTGTTTGAGGTAATTGGGGTAGAGGGAATAGACAATTTCTTCTAACTTTGCAGTTCTGAAGCTTCCAAATATTTTAAGTACAAACATATTTCTATTAATTTTTTAAAATAAGCTAAAGTGATATATTCTACATAACCTTAAGCTAAATATTTTTCTCACTTCTCAATATATTAATTTGCTTTATTTTTCTATTCTGGAGTTTATTATCACTGTCTACAAACTGAGCTCAATTTATTATGGCTTGTAGCAATATAGGTTTGCATGGAGTAAGGAGTCAATTTTGTAATTCTCAAGGGCAGGAACAGCATATGTGTAAAGAGTTGACTGCCAACCTTATGAAAAGGATTAAAGGTATTTATTTATACAAATGAATGGACCTGAAACTAAAGTGGTAACATATAAGAGACAAAAACAAGAATTCATATAATTTATCAGACCATTAATTTCTCTACTGATATTTTAAAATAAAGAGGAAGCCTGCTTCTATGAAGAAAAACCAAAATTTAGTTTAGACATATTTTTTCTTTATATCTCTGATCAATCAAAATGAATGTTTACAGGTAATCCTAAGAAGAAATATTTTTGATGGTATATTTTTTTGTTTTCAAATGTAATATTTTTGTGTCATATTTTTCTGGTTTTGTTTTATGACATTCATAGCATAAAAGTTGTTCAAAATTTGAAGCTATGATCGACCCAAGGTAAATAAAAAAGAAAAGTCGCAAATTCGAGGAAAATGAGTTTAACATGATCTAAATATTTTGTATATGACATAACCATTGACAAAATTGATTTATTTAATGAGATGTGAATAATGCAGTTGGGTAATTTTTTCTTATTTATACAGTCTCTCATTAACTGCAAAGTAAATCAGGATGAAAGGAATAATTTAGAAGAAAATGTTTACTTTAAGTTACATTGGCAAATGCAACAAAGAAAATTCATTCTTACTATTCTGCTAATACAAATTTATCAAATTCTAGAGTAAGAAGGGGTCTTAGAAGTTATCTGGTGCAACTCCCTCACTTTAGTGCTCTATGTGATTAATGCCAAGGCAAATCAGGTGACTGGCTTTTTGTTACACAGCTGATTAAAGACTGAGCTGGGTCTTGACCCAGAAAATTCCTTACTTTGGGTCTAGGACTTTTCCCACTGTATCACATTACCTTTAAAATAAAATTCAATCCAAGCCAAGTTTTATATGTTTGGGCTCATTACAGCTGTGGTCTACCAGTGCTTCCCATAATGTTTACAGAAGAATAAACTGATGTTAATAAGTATGTGGCAGCATTTTAAATTGTATTTGTAGGCATAGTTTGTATTTGGATCCACCTCTTTAACCAACATAGAAGAGATATTTCAGCCAAAATCTCTCTCTGCCACCCGAGTTCCATTGCCCTTGTCTCTCTCCATCATTATGTTACTCTTTTATGTTTCAAAAAAGCCAGTGGGGGAAAAGATCATTTTTCTGCTTCTCTGTTAAGACACTATGATCATACTGTAGAATTTGGTTCAAAAGATTTCTTACTCCATTTAGTTGATTGTCACATAGATATATAAAAGATAATACAAGGAAAGATTTGGCAAATGAGAAATGAGCATGTCTGTGAATGTTTGTCTAAGGCTAATCTGCATTTCTGACTTTGGGTTGCATGTTTAAGCTCTATAGCCTGTGACAGATTAAAGAATCTCCAAGAATTACTATTTCTTCAGGAGTAGGACAGGCAGGCTTATTTCATTTATTTATTGTATCGTAATTGCTAAGAATGCTTTAAATAACACTTTTATGTTTATGTAGCCACATAACTTTTGAGAAGTAAGGTGTAAATATTGACAATACTAATCAAATAGAAAAAAATGGCAAAGAAACCAGATCTGCATAATCAAGTATTCCCAATTTCTTACTGGGAGAGTTTTAAATAAGTATTATTTTTGGTTTGACATAACATAAAATAATGAAATAAAATAATTGTTTGAATCAATTTGAATTTTGTCCTAATTTTTCCTTAACATTTCACAGAGAAGAAGGTTTTTACATTTGAGTCTAAATTTCTAAAAGTATTATTACTCAAAGAATAAAATTTTATTAACTTACGGCCCTGATGCTTTCAAAATGTCCACCTTCTTTCTCGAAATCGATAGGCTGTCCTTTCAGTGTCCAGTAGAAAGTGACATCCAAACTAGCATCGTGAATTGCTTTGCAGTTAAGGACAACGCTTTCTCCCACTGTTAACTCTGTTCTTTTAGGAGTAAGTTCTATTCTTGTAGGTTCTATAGAAATAAAAATATGTTAATTAGCATAACGTATAGTTTTCACCTTCATTCTGCATTTTAAATAATAGAGAAAAATTAAACAAGGAATCTATGTAATATAGTTGCTCCAGATACATATCTTTTAATAAACTATTATTAATTGAAATATTACCATTTGGTAATATTACCAAATATTACCATATTAATTGAAATATTAGCATTTGTAGGGAACAGATGATTTAAAAGTCCCTATTCCTGTTAAGAAGTCAGCTTGGATGAAAAAGAGGAAAGACTACATAACTAGAAAGAGCAATTGGTGCTCTGGAAGGAGGAACATTAGAAAAAAGAAGCTGTAGCCTCCCTGTCTACCTTCAAGGATCATCAAGTATAAATAAAATAATTTTTACAATAAAAAATACTTCACATCTAAGGAGGAATAATTCAAGTGAGTTCACTTTAAAGGTTATACAGAGCACCTCCCTTCAAATTACTATCTTAAAGGAGATAAAAACTATACTACTACTACTACTATAACAGCTTGTATTCACTTTATAGTTTACAAAACCTTGTAAGTAGAGGAGTAGAAGAGGCACCTCTGGCTGATTATAAAATATCCCCTTTGATAGACAGTGGATGCTTTAATTGAGATCTAAAAAAAAGGCAAAATATTGAATAGAAATGTTTTTTGAGAAAAAATGTTTACATTAACTATTTAATGATTCAGTTAAATTTTTAAAAAATAGATGCATTTTTGCTGGGTTTAGAGCAACTTTAAACCAATAAAGGTTAATACCAGCTGTACATCTAAGGGTTAGTTAAGCTAATGATCAAACAACTGCAATATGATATTTTTTTTAATAAAGTAGGGAGGTGATGGAGACAGGATATTGATACTTTCTTTTTTCCTAATTAGGTTCCTGATTGTAGATACCTCAAGAAGCCTGACACAGATGAAAAATTATCCTAATTTTCCTATTTCAGCTCTACTGTTTGCAATAGCATAGTCTGATGAAAGACCATGGTTAACCACTGATAAGATCCTTTAATATGTAGCCTCCTTCAAAGCAGTCTCAGAAAGAGGGATACCAGGAAAGGAATGCCACAGTAAATATTAACATTCTGGAAGTCAAATATTCTGTGTGGCATTCTAAATTCTGTCTTCATCAGAGAAGACAGATCATCACAGCATACTGCAGTTTAAACTGTGAGAATTGGAATGTTCTGAGTAACTAAATATTCCACTTAACTCGTGATTAACAGAGAACATTTTTGTTATTATTAAATTTAAAAAGTCTGTGGATCCAGCATTGCCTCACTATGAAAAACGTTGTTTAGCACACACAAGGAATGAGACCTGGACTGGAAGACTGACTTGGATTCCAGTAATGTATGCTATAAGTGAAGACATTTTTAAAATTATGTTCCTTCCTTCCCTGGATGTTTGCCTCTTTTCTAAAATATCAGAGTGCTGGCTATTTTAATTACATTTATCTTTCTAAAGAAAGGGGAAAATGAACATTACTATATTTTTTGTGGCCAAAGTATAATTCATTATATACTACATGCACAAATGGAAAAAATTAGTGATATACTTCATCGTGAAAACTATTCCTTTACCAAATGAAGAGAATGTCTAAGATAGGAGATTTTCTTAGTACTAAACAATGACAGGTAGTCTCAAAAGCATGTTCTAGACTTGGAATCTAGTTCACTTTAGAACTAGAAAACTAACTAACTGTTAGAAAACTAACAGAAACATTTAAGCATACTAAAAAGTTACAGTGTATAAAAATTCCATTGATGCAGAAATCAAAGAGTAGCTCTGATGTCAGTTCATCTGATGTATATTTCAACACCACATGTTCATGTCCTCCTTTTGCTACTCTTTTTTTTGCCCCAAATCCCCAGTTGAAGTGGTAACAAAGGAATATTACTGATTGATGCTAAAATTAATCTTGATTCAGGAAAATATTTTTATACTGTTGGTATACTTTTAAATTTTGAGACATCGACTAAAACTTCAGAAAGCTTTCTTTACCCTCCCACATAGTGTGTTCAGAGCATAATATTTAAATTTCTACCAACAAGGTGTTCCTTTCTTCATAGTCCCCTAAATAATGGAAAGGGACAATTTGACTGTGTTAGTTCTTTGTGTACAATATATTTCTTGAACAGGAACATGCACACACATATATGCAAATACACATACATGCATGTTATATTTATTCACTTTCTGATAAGGCCATGAAACTATGCTTATAAAACATTTAGCCACATTTTCTTACCTTTCACAGAAACGGAAGCTATGATTTCAGCAGAACCAAAGACATTTTCCCCTTGGCAAACGTACTCTCCCTCATCTGATTTAGAAGCATTTAAGATCCGTAGACTCCCGTCTGGAAGAATAGCTATTCTGAAAATTATTAAAAAGGTTTTTTTTTTCCTGTTTTACTGCAAATCAAGTAAGTGGTAAGAAACTCTCATGAAATCTGAAACCACTTCCAAGTAATAATAAATAAGGTAAAGGATCACTGTGAAAATATGCAGTGATAGTAGAAATGTTTTGCCCTTCAAGAAATTATGCAATAAACCCACATAACACCTTCTTATATTTAAAAAGGTTAGGGAGTTACAGGTTATTTTTCTTTTGACAACTTTATGACAGTTCCTTTTAAAACTTGTGGAAAAAAAGGTGACCCTGAATTTGATTATTAAAACTTATACTATCACCAGTGTTATTTTAATATTAAGCTTGAGGTATTTCACCTCAAACCAAGAATGACCTCAAAAATCAAATATAAAAAGAAACATCATAAAAACATAGAGGAGGACAAGTACAAACATAAAATTAATTGTATACAGCCTCGAGATGATTTATGGTGGTTTCTCTGCAGTGCAACCCGTGTAGCAAGGGCATGACAGACCTGATACCTGAAACCTGGGCTGCTCGTACTGCGCTTTTCAAACATAAAAGCATGACATCTGAGTTTGCATTTGGGCTCTTTCAAGACCTTTATCAAAACTGGATCTTGAGTCTTATATGAAGGTGAGAAATTAAAGCATTATTAAAAATTTTTAGAAGTTCTGTGAAAATGAGGTTGACATTCAGGATTACCATATTCTCCTGTGTATTCATCATTCCAGAAATATAAGGATATCAAACTTAATTAGAATTTTTGTCCTTTTCTCCTTCTTATGCTCCTGAAGTATAACCTATTATTTCACCAGTGCATCGACCTACTGAAGCAACCCGAGACATAACAGAAATGGCTGTTGTGATTTTATTTGATATGCCACTAGAATTTAGACTGACTTAGGAAAGAGGAAGTAACAGTATGTTCTACTTTAGGTAGAAAACTAAAGGTCTCACTGAACTTAAAATCCTAAAATTGGATCCTCCTAGTTCTGAAAAGAATAGTTTATTGCAGGGCAACATGATAACATTAAACTATTTAAGATACAAGAATAATGGCTAAATCAGTTTATCAACATCCTTTATGTTATTTTAAAATATGTATTCAGTTTTGCCAATCAGTCCAGAACTCATGGTTATGGGCAGCATTGAACTTTTAAC